>NW_009953393.1:1021648-1039022 GCF_000747805.2 Chaetura pelagica | reverse complement strand
CAGCAGGAAGCTGAATGACAATATTTCAAAACATTAAGAAAACCCTCACACCCCTCTGATCTAGCGTCCCCTTAACATACTGCTGATGCTAAAAGGAGATCCTCACACACATGAAGAAAAGATCTGAAGAACCATAAACTGACCTTGATCTATGCACACACAAGAAATGTGCACCTAGACGAAGGATCATCTTCATCTTTTAACTATCTAGTTTCAGTCTAGATATCATTCTATATTAAGCACATATACCACACAAACATGACAGGACAGGTGCTTATACACACTATTAAGTATACTTGTTCTCCTCACTCAGTTTGACAGCCAATTGCTCTATTTACAAAAAAAGTTTGTTCCTGATCTTGTAATATACCAAACATTCAATTCATAAGCTAAAAGGAGAGTCAAGGATGCTAAGCAATTCACAGGATCAGAACCTGAATCAATTAAATGCAATCACAAATTAGGTTTCACATCTAACAGCCTCCTAAGATAATTTTACCCTCATGTTTTCTCCCTCTTTCCCCAGTTCAGACCACACCTCCAATAACATGGAGACAGCATTCAAAGTGAATAGGATCAGGCTCTGTCAAGCAACCACTGCAGTCTTTAAGAATGCCTGGTAATTATTGCCATCCACTCTGGGGCAGACTTGTCTGCAATGAAAATGGTGTTCCTGGTGTTGACGGATAGTTAGCGAAACCTTCAGGCTGAGCTGTATAGTTCTCCAGAGCAGAAGCAGAATGCGCCTTCAAGGAAGAGAAGAAGTTAGGAAAACAGCACTGATAAAAACAAAGCAACAAAACCAAATCTAAATCAAGCAAAATTTCAGGCACAATACCTGTCCTACTAAAGCCAAAACAAAGTATATCCTGAAGTATGGAAAGAACAGAAATGAGCAATGCACCTATATGCAGATGTTAATCTGTAGTGCAACTACTGCTCTGAAATACCAGGGCAGGAGTAAAGCAGTTGGATTAAGAGGAAAAATGAAGAAGCATTAATGGCATTTTACTTTCCAATGGAGTAAGCTACAGCTGATTTGGAAGGCACAGCTAATTAGGAGCTGTAGTATTCAACTGACTTTGAACTTTATTTTCATTGCTTGAGTAGCTAAGTGTTAATTTTAGTGATGTGAACTTGTAAATAAGAAAACCGACATTTCCTTAATGTGATCTGCATACACAGACTTCTATAGAATAAACTCCCGAGCTGCAAAAACAGCATGGCCTAAATTAAGTAATTTGCTCCTTCCTTTGCCATTTCCCCTGATACTCAAAAGATATCTGACAACACTGCATATTGAACACTACTTAAGACACATACTCCATTTCAAAACCTGATTTTCACAGGAGAAAACATTAATTCAAGACACTCAACTGCCTCTTTTAGTACTCTGTAGAGAAGGATAGATTTCCTACCAGAATCCTTTATCTGTACAGAGGTCATTTTTACCAAAAGGCAAACATCTAAATACAAACTCCAATGACAGCTTCAATTAACTATGGAGGTTGATGACTGAAACAAGCTGTTTCAGAGACAAGACAGATTACAAAACTACACATTACCTAAAGCTATCTCCAGCTTATATTACAACATTTGTATCTGGGGAAACTATCAAGAGAAAGGCATAACCACAGCAGACACAATTTCAAGGCAATCTGATCGTGTGTGTGGAGAGGCACATAACTCACAACAAAGTGGTTTTCCATATTAATCTTTAAGTATTAAATTGTCACACTGGAACTGAGCACAGATTTTGCAAATACATGGTCAGCTCTTTAGATTTAACACAAACGTAGAAAAAAATTCACTTGCATGTCTTTTCTTTCTGATCTCACACCTCCCAGTTTTACAAGGAGTTTTCAAAAAGAGTTTAATCACATTTGTAACATCCAGAAGCAATGTACACTGGCCTTGCCTAAGAAGTTAATATGAGTTATTCTTTATCATCACCCTGTCTTTATCATCATCTGTTCTCAGACAGGTTAGGGGTTTTAATAATATACTGACTTAAAGTAATCCCAGTAAGTCAACACACTCAAACGATTACTGGAAGTAAAATAATATTAACAAATAGGCACATTACCTGTAGTAGTGCTGACTGTGCAGCTGCACTGTGCTGCAACTCCTGCAAGGAAGACTGTGCGGCACTTTGGGGAAAGCCAGGGATACCAGGGAGAGATAGAAGACCAGGAAAAACCGCATTTCCTGGTGTCTGTAGTCCAGATGTCAAACTGAAAGAATGTCGAGACGCAGATATTATTAGAAAGATCTGCATCATGTTTTATCCTCTGTTTCTCTCTAAGCTTATGTCTATATAAATTAGAAAAGCACCTCTTTTTCTAAACCTCACAAAGGCCAGAATTTCCTAACAGAAGCCCAGTTTTTACCCACCTAAAAATTATTCATGCACACACAAAGCAATACCATCTGGAGCATAACTAAGACGGGAAGTCAGAAGTTTTTGTACCTCGTCTGTGCCTACATGTGTACATAAAAAAACTTTACAGACAAAAGTTAATGCTGAGTACTTCCTTAAAACATAGGAACATCTAAGAACTTGTCTGCCATTACCTGGATGTGTCAATGGATGCCCACATGGAATCCATTCTTGTAAAAGCCTAGGAGGTGCCAAGTATCCTCATCTGGGAAATAAGATCACTCAGCACCTCACTGGATTAGACTGCCATGTGGGGACTACTGAGGACAACCTAGTTAGTATCCACTTCATCAGTTTCTAAAGACAGGTGGAAATCTAGATGACCTAACTTTAAAAATTAACTGTAATTACTATGAGTGAAAATACTGTCAACACCTAAAAGTAAAATCAGTGTTTTGCTCAAGAGAAAAAGAAATGGTTCTGACCTCATTCAGAAACAAACATACCCAGCCTGTGCAACAAGTGCAGAGTTGAAGTTTGAGCTAAAGGCCGAGGCAAACCCTGGCAGGACTGGAGCCGGAGATGGGGCTGTTGCAGCTGCTGGCAATGGTGCAACTGCTGCTACTGCAGAAGATGCCTGGAGGCCAGGGAAAGAAGGGAGAGCAGGAGTGACAGAGGGTGTGTTAGAGACAGGAAAACCAGGGAAGGATGGGTTTGATGATCCCAGAGGTCCCTGGGCAACAGAAAACAGGGAAGGGACGGCACTGGACAAGTTAAGCGAGAAGGGTGGAGCAGAGACTGTTGCTGAGGCGGCGAGTCCTGAGAGTACTGCGGCAGTGGAACTCGCATGGGGGGCAGACACAGCTGAAGCGGCTGTAGACGGAGTTGCTAACAAAGACCCTGGGAGAGTGACGGGTGGTGTAAGTGCTGGATTACCAGTAAAAGCAAAGTTACTGGTTAGAGACGTAAAAGGAGGAAGTCCGTTGAACACAGGGGCAATGGGAGCAGAGGAGCCATGTGGGGTGAGGGAAATGGAAGCCAGAGAACTGGAATTGTTCAGAGGTGCACTCAAAGAGGAGAGACCTGATAGCGCTGGATTCAGGGAACTGGGTAAACTGACTGGCACTGAAGCTGCTGAGGTGTAGGCACGCCCAAGTGCTGACAGACCTAAAGTGCCATGAGAAGGGCCAGCTGAATGAGAAGGACCTTTGAAGGCCGAGAGGGTAGGACTCATGGGTTCAGTTTTGACCAGAACGGGGACACTTGTAGCAGCTGGGGCTGATGAGAGCTGCTGATCAGGATTAGTAGGGCTTGTGCCATGCAAGAGGGAGGCTGATGAGCCACAGTTGACTGGCATAATTGATGGTGAAGTGGTTAAAGGTGACTGTGCAGGCAATGTTGGTGGAGTGGAACTAGAATTGGCCACAGATGGGGATGGAAGACCTGGAAAAATGGCCAGCCCAGGTGTGGAGGAGCGCTGTGGGGTGGGGGTGGCTGATGGAGTATAACATTTGTTGATAGAGGAAGTGGGAGGGTCAGAGCTTTGATGAGCAAGAGCAGATAAAGAAGCAAGCTCACTTGTCATAGCAGAAGGTAAAGCAGATGAATTGATTAATGAAGTGTCATTTGATGTCAGGAATCCCTTTAAGACAGACAAAATTGGGTTAGGTAGGCTAAGTGAACCAGGAATGGTAGTGGCAGGAGAATTAGCAATTGTAGATGGAACAGGACTAGAAATCCCTTGGGCATTGGGAGGCAAAGACAAAGGGAGGCCAGCAAAAACTGATGACAATGGAGTGGGATTATTAGCAGAAGCAATTGAAGAGGTTGCAGAGAATGGGAGGCCAGCAAATGGTGCAGCAGCAGATGCAAAAGCTTCACTAGGCGCAGGTGTGGCACAAGGTGTGGAAGAACCTTGCGGAGCTGGCGTAGCAGTGGGTAGAGAAGCCAGTCCAGAAAAAACTGCAGGGATGGGGGTAGAGGTTGCACTGTGAACAGATGTGACGGGAACACCAGGCAATGAAAGGGATTTGATGACAGTAGGGGTTGGAGTGGATGGCTGAGATGTATGGATGGAAGAGGAGACCTGTCCTGGGAAAACAGGAAGGACAGGGGTAGACATGTTCATCCCAGAAATGAGTGGAGTTGCAGGTGCTAATGGATGGCTTATTGCCTTGACAGGTGATGGGGTAGGAACTGGAGTAGCAGCAGGTGTTGAAGGATTAGAACCATGAGGAGTAAAGAGCTGATTCGTTTGTGCAGAAAAAGCTGCAAAGAAACAAAACTGGTAAGAATACTTGAAACCATCAGAAATGTTTGAAATCAACACAAACGCATTTTATACAGCATTTAAAAATACGACACATAGGTGATACCTAACATACAATGTCTGCATGTAAACAATGAATACTGGAGCCTAGGAAAACAACAAAAAGGTACATACACACATCACACAAGTTGTACATCATG
This sequence comes from Chaetura pelagica, assembly GCF_000747805.2. Lineage (NCBI taxonomy): Eukaryota > Metazoa > Chordata > Aves > Apodiformes > Apodidae > Chaetura > Chaetura pelagica. The sequence continues at coordinate 1,034,173 of NW_009953393.1, read as the reverse complement.
GAAGCTACCATGCCTCTTTAAAATACTTTGTGTCATCTGCTACTGCTTCATGACCTGATGCAAGACAGTTAAGATACTCAAATATACTCCATAAGAATGTCTGAATGATACAGGTAAATGCCCTCCCTCCGGTCCCTAACATCTGGCAGTACACAAACTAGATCTAATATTCCATGGGCATCAGATCACCTGGGCTCCTCTGCATCCACTCTCATTGAAGGTCAGAATTTCCTTTAGCACCAGTTCATTCAATATATCATGATTTCAGGGAAGTTTGGTAAACAAATGAAGAAAGCTGACTGCAGGTGCTGGTATTTTTCCTTCCTTCAAGATCAGGTCATTCTCTTCACTGTTTCCTTCAGATTTTGATTTTAAGAAGGTACACTTTTAAATTTATGGATCACACTACAGTGTTAAACTAACATTGGCACTTGATTTTATCAACAAGTATTTCCTTAAGTCTGATGTCAGGTGTCCATACTGGAAGCAAGCACCTGCTACTAGTAATATCAGCTCATATCCACTCTACAAAGTAAGTCACAGGTATGTGACAGGTAAGACCACAAGCTGGAGGAAAACAGGCAGGCACACTGTGAATGGGGATGTGGAAGTCAATGGAAAGAAGTTGCATTTAAGAACACTGGCATGTCAAGAGTCCTGATATGCCTCTTATCTAGTTTCCTGTGGAATGTGAATGTGTTAATTAGTCATTCCTCACAAGCACTCCTTGTGCTTTACTATATTTTTAAGATAATGTGTTCAATTGTAAGCAGATCACTGATCCAACCAGTTAAACACATCACCCATAAATCTAACAGCTTAGATTGGTCTCTTGCCCAAGTTCTACAAATACACGCACAAATCCAAATATGGAACCTTTAAAATCTTGAACCTCAGTTGATATGACAAACTCCTGGTTAATGTATCTTGAAATTCTAAAACTAGCAAGTTTGCAAACAAACTATTTCCTTCTACATATTCTTTTCCAAAAACCTAGACTGCTTGGCTCTGGATTTTGTCCTTTCCTCATTGTGTTTCCAAATTGAAGAATCTCCTAAAGATCATAGTTGTTAATCCTAACAGCCCAGATAATCACCAGAGAAATACAGCTGCAATAGAACCCAGAGATGTTACCGAATTTTTCCTCCAAAGAGAAGATTTTAATCCTCACACTGTGTTCATTTAACTGTAAAAAATACTTTGGGGTTTTTACTTGTAGAAATATTTACAGGAGTGAAACTTACCATAGTAATTTAATCTATTTTGGGTATTTTTTAATATGCCAGACTCAACAGTCAGTAGATCCTCAGTTTCTATTTGTCAAAACTAACAAAGTATTATCAAAGCTTTTGTATAAATAGTTCATGATAGGTATTATTACTACTTGTGTTAAGTGTAAAAAGCATATGAAGTATCACACTTATATAGACAAAAAAATGAAAAAATGCACAACTCTCTCTTCTGCAAAAATAACTGGATTTTAAAGACAAAAGTGCAGATAGACAGTTGAATGTTAACAGTCTGGGATAAGACATTCTACACATGGATTTCAACAAACTATAAGAAATCTCTCTCTTGTATTCCTAGCTTCCCATTGCAAGTAATATATGAAATTAAAAGTGTAAGTAACAACTGCAAAGATATTATTGAAGTGTTTCAGTGCACTACATTGCAAAGCATATTTTGCTTTAGTTTTTTACCCAATTCTTCACACCTTTATATGCTAAAGAATATAAAACTTTAATGAGTTGACACAAAAGGACACATTTTAATGTTTCAATGCTTTCTAAGTGCCAAATGCCAGAGATTATGTTTTTCTCAAGTCTAAAGGGATCCTATTCCAACCGTATCTAAACACTTAGACTGTATGGAAATCCTACTAAACAATAAGTTGTTTACATTTTCTGAACAAAGATACAACTGACACAAAAATCCCCCTGTGGATTTGCAATTTACCTTGATTTTGGGAAGGTTTTGCCTGGCTGGAAAGGTCTTCATTTTCTAAACGAACCAAGAACAGCTTGTTATTTAAAAGCAAACGAAACTCTAGCAGTGAATGATCCATTCACAGCAATTAGTTGCCATCAACATCTGTAAAGGTATGCATGCTTTACCTGATACCACTTGATTAGCAGTGTATGGTGGAGGAGCTGGTAAGCCCGGAGCTATGACATTAGCCATTGGAACTAAGCCAGCGTTGTTGTAAGCACCTAAAAGAACAAATGCAGTACAAGTCTCAGTTGCCAGAAGAACCCATATGTAAACGAACAAGTAAGCGTCTTTTCCCTTAAAAGAACATTTACAAGATTGTAAGACATTCCTTCACCAAAAAGCAAGACCAGTTAATAATCCAGGCTGGATGCTGGTTTTTGCCAATGTCTGCCTGAATGACATGCATTGGGAACCAAATCTTAGTGAGGGCAGTTCTCTTGAAAGAGCCTGAAACAGTCAGGTTTTGGTTGCTCTCAAAGCTGTTTTGCCTGAAAAGCTCGAAGGAGAGGAATGATTCAGAGCATCTGAAGCATCATTTGTTCTTCTTCTATTTCTAATTAACAGGCTGTTAAAATATAAAATACTTAATTTACGTGACTGTATAGAAAGAAATACCTTTTTTTTAAACCCTTCCTTATTCTTTAGAGCAACTCAAACTGTTGTATTGCTGCGCTATACAGTTCTGATGAAGAACATCAGAATTTAAATCACAGGAACATAAATGCACTTCACAGTGATCCTGAATAAATACTTCAAGTGCGTAAGAAATTACACTTCCTGGAAAAAGGCAGCACATGAACAATACTCAAAGCACTCCTTTTTTATTTCACACTTTCGTAATAGTTCTACCTAATGTCATTATTTCTTGCATGACAACAGTTACCTGAAAATCAGAAAAGTAACGATCATTACAACACTCAGGAAGGAAATGTTAAATCAATACATAAAAGAGGCAGAAAACGAAGTATCATTATGACCATCAGGAACATTGATTAAAAACAATCACATTCAATAGTTTCAGGTCAGCATATGGAATCTCCTTCAACACATTTTAAATATCTAAAAATATATAAAATCAGTTATTAGTTCTGTTGTCATGAGAGTCTTTTTAAAAAAAGCGTTGCAGCCTAGTAAGGCCCTGAAACCTCAAAGCCTCTTTCATATCCTAAAATGTGCTAATACATCCAGTCACAGGCCTTATTTGGTTAATTTTTCTTTCATGTAAATTTGAGCTAGTCTGCAAGTTTCCTGTACACTTTCTGTGGAACAAGTAATTTCTAGGGCTCAAATGATCAGACCTTAGCCACTAATGGTGTCCATTTTTCCAAACTGACTAAAGAGACTTGCAGACATCAACTTGGTTAGATGACTCACTCTTCAACATGCATACTAAGAGCTCTATCACACTTCAATCTCTGCTACCTTAAAAACTCCCTGAAATCCCTAACATCAGTGAAAAGCAAGTTTCCTAATCAGAGCATTTCTTGTTTTGTGGTACAGAATTGCAAAATTAGGAAAAGTTTTCAGCTTCTGCTCAAAAAGACCAGAGTCTAACTATGTAGGTACTTCAATCTCTGCTTCCAAAGAAATGTAAATTGCCTTGCTCCCTTTCAAAAATGTCTGGCATCAAACAACTGATGCAGCAGAGCTAAAAGAGAGGAGCTTAAGAAGAAAGACTCAATCTTACCTAAGACACAGGGCTAGGAATAGGCAGATAAACACAAGAAAAGGCAAACACCATGTCCTTTCTGAGACTGAGACCTACAAAACTAAACTTTTCTTTAGGAAACCGTTTTCCATTGTGATGGAAAGAAAGTAAAGCTGAAAGCAGCTGAGAAACATATTACGCCTTCAACTGAGAAGCAGATTATCAACCTTCAGCAAGTTCCTACATATTCCCACCCAATTCAGGGCTGTGCCCGAACATATCCTAAGTTTGATAAAACAGCAACAAGCCAACAGACTTGTCAGGCCAAAGCCCAAACCTTGGTTAAAATATTACAACAAAGGTGCAGCCATAATGTCTAAAATGCCCAATGCCTCCTGGAAATAAAGTATTATGTTACCAGGATTGTGAATTTTCCTTATGATGTGGATGTTAGAAGAAGAAGTCAACACATTCGTTTTTATCAACTCTGCATTCATGAAAGGAAAGGAATCAGTATCCAGAGTATGCTTAAGAAGTGAAAGTCAATTTCAAATATGATCATGGTCAGAGAAACTGACACTTGACACTTAATACTGAAAAGGCAAATGGATGATACAATAGCATCAAGCTAAAACACACAGGAGCCTTACTTGGTGCAATAGTTGCGTGTGGCCGACATGGTGGGATGGGGTATGGAACTGGCTTGTGTGGGTTGTAGGTTGATGGAGCCTACAAAAACAAAAAACATACAGAGGAAGCAATAGTGAAAGCATTACCTAACATTTCTCAGATAAAAAGCTAACATTCAGATACTACAATAGACAACTGTTCTTCACTGAAAAAATATTTTATTTCAAATTTCTTCATAATACTGCTAGTGACTGCAAATATTTCACTTTCTGAAGAGAATGAAACAAACATCACTAATATACTTTTAGATTTTAATAAAATACTGAAAACAGGTGCAAAAGGGAATTCCTTCCTGCCTGTAGTCTTCACACTCTGTAGTCTTAGACTGAAATCTCATTTTAAAGATTTAGCACATTTTAAACTAACAAATACTTGTGAATTTAAAATAAACTTTAAAATAAATTCTGGCTCATTATGAAAGTAAAAATGAAACATTTGGACAATACTTCAAAGTAGTATCAGGTTCATTGAAAGTTTGTCCCACACACTTATTTTGATATACAAATCAGCTGTGTTGTTACGAAACAAGAACCTCCTCCTAAGGCAGTGTTGTAATTTGACTTCCCAAGATGCAGGCATTTTTTATGTTCATGTGGGAAACCCTGAGAGGTTGTAATAAAAATAGCATATACTTATTCCTATAACTTCCACGGGCTCATAATGAATTACTAAAAATGCTTTTAGCTTTGTTTTCTGCTACTGTAGTTTAAATCCTGCCTTCAAATGCACACATGTTGCATGCACTAGAAAATCCTATCCCCCCCAGATAAAAACCAGAACTTCAAGTGAAATAAAAAAAATATTAGGTCATATTATCTTCCTTACAGTTTAGCTTTGTTTAAATTGCTCTTCTACAGTCTTCTTGCAACCTAACATCTTTTTACATAAAAGTGTCACTGATGATTGGATTTTTTTTTTTCTTGAAGTTTCCTTTATTTATTCATTTATTAGACATACTGGTTTGGATGGTCCAAGTATACGAGCTGCTATTCCTTTTCCTTCATTAGTACATTCCTCTGTGTCCTTTTTGATAGGGGTTCCCTGAAATAAAAGAAAATTAAACTAGTAAGTATTAATTTAGAAGTAAATCTTGGTATAGAATTTCTGACATTTGATTTCTTTTCTAAGCTATATTTAAGTTTTTCAATATTTTGAAATGGAGACTTAACCATGTTTGTTGTGCTCTAAGCTAGTAAAATGTAAGAGCATTCCTCTGATAGCTTGGCTTATTAACACTGAGCTTTTGTGAAGAGATGCATATGAAACAGTCCATGTTTCTGACATCATCAGAATCTGCATTTTCGTTTGTGGACATGATAACTTACATGTTGCAGTCCCATAAGTGCTCACAAGGAATAGTTAACATGGTTGTTCAAGAACTACTCTAAGATTAGTGGTATTACTGCAGTGACCATACTAGGTCATCTTATCAACCTCCCACCACTTACACCTCAGCTGGTTCTGCCAAATACTGAAGGAGTTTGCAGTGTTTTCCTTATATGAACAATGTCTCATTTATGCAGTAATATTTACACAAAGCACCATAGTAAGAATAGGCAAAAAAATATAATGCAAGTTCCCTATGAATGTGTAATGGGAAAATAAAATTAAAAAATTAATTGCCTTTGATTCCCCTTCTCCTTCCATGTATATGAACACTGACTGGTTTTGGTTACACTATAATGAATTCTAAATCAAGGAAGCTATGAAAAGCAAAAGCACAGGATCATGCTTACTGGGAAAATTCCATTTATGCGGCTTGGTTTGCCCTTGGGATAAGGGTTGCCAGGAATCATGCCACAGGATGATATCATAGCATGAGGAGCCTTACAACCTGTTTTTGAAGCCTGCAAAATAACCAAGAAGGCACATCATCTGCTGTCACATTCAATGCTTTAAAGAAATGAATTACTGTTTCATGACATTTACACTGCAGGAATCAAATTACACTGAACAATTCAAAGCTTTGTGTCAAATAATCTTCCCAAAAGTCCAAACAGTGTGAGGTTCTGCCAAAGTCCCCTTTATTTCAAATAACTCTCCTTGGGACCACCTCTGCTTCTACTGACCTTGGGGTTCTCTTGAACCTGGTTATCTCTAAAACAAATGCAGACTGTTTCTTTCAGCACTGGTTGCAACCAACCCTGTGTCCCCTATTCCCTATGATCCTAATGCTGGACAGAAACTTCCCCTTTTTTTTGCATGTATTACATAGCCCTTATCTTTTTGCAGCTACTTCTTTCAGCTTGTCTTCCACCAGTACTTCCCAGCTGCCCTCCATGTAAAGTCCTGACCTCACAGTGACCATAAGGATGGAGACAATACTGTATTTGACAGAATCAAGCATACCAGAGTATCTTGACTACCTGTTCAAGAATCCTTCTGCATCTTTTCTTCTCTGACATATTAATTCTGAACAGATCTTCAATAAGGCGATAATTCTGAGCATCAACAATGTTGCTATAAATAAAGACATTGACAGACAATGACTCTCATTCCACAAGCTTATCAGAAATAATGCACTACTGTGAAGTGATCAACACTTCTTCAGCCAGTACCCAAGAGTACACTGAAAAAATACAATTAGTTCAGATAATAATACTATTATTATTAAAGTAAAAAAACCCCAGTCTTAAATATGAACTTTATATCGGTGAGTGAAAGACGGTATTAGAATTTCGTATCAACACAGAACAATGGACAACAATGGCTAAACTTTATACAAGGCAGACACATTTACTGCAAAAAAAAAACCCTCAAGCCAAAACAGAATGACACGTCATGTAATAAATGCCCTGAACCAGGCAGAGGAGTTCCAACATATGTAAAAGGTAGATCCTTGAAGCAGCTGTCCAGTAAGAATCCAAACTTTCTGTGTAACATACATTTAGAATATCTATACATCTTATACAGCCATTAGATCTGTAAATCAAATGTGTCAATTTAAGAGATGTATTTGCATATTTTACATATGTAATATTTTTAGGGCTTTTGAAATGCAAAAAGGCCAATGCCCAGAATTCTGTGGTCTCAAGCCATTTACATTTACATTTCAGGCACTCTTCATTCTCTACAAGATTTGGATATCACTGTAAAAAATATTGGCAAAGTGGCAGTTTTCCAGCAGGCAGAAGCTCACACAGCAGCATGCTAAAGACTCAGATGAGCTATGGAATTTTCCATAAGGACTACTTCTAAGAGCCCCAACAGTAATGGATTTGTATTTTATCTTAACTGGCCACAGTGTTTCCTTCTAGAAATACCTTAAACATGATATACTCAAACATTATTAAAACCAATGCAACTTAAGGAAATACAAGGAGATACTCACGAAGCCAAGATTTCAAGGGCAATAAGTTTATCTTTACTGAATGTGAAGCAGTTGAGAATATTAACCATTTTTGATGCCGGAACTGCCACTATTTTCTGCCAAGTAAATAAGAAAGAAAAAATTGTATACAAAATAAAGAGAGTATAGTGATTTTAAACCCAGAATACTACTCAATAACAGCTCCAGATCATGTATTTCCATAAACATTTCATATTCTCTTCCACTGGGAAGAAGACTCCATGCGCTAAGTGCTGAACAAAGAACTGCAAAAAGCACTTACCAAAAGCAGAAAAATAAGTAAAAGTTAACAGTAGGGTATGACATTTTTGTATTTTGATACCAGTGAAAAAGAAAGAGATATAGAGGAAACTTTGAAGATTAAAGGACAGACTGACCCATCAGTTGCAAAAGTAGACACCACAAAAATAAGTGAGATTAAGGGGGCAAACCTACTTCACAAGATTAGGCCGTAAGAACTTACATGTTGTAAAGCCTTTATTGCCTTGAGCTGTGGTTCAGCCCAGGAAAAGTATCTCAGTAACTCAACAACCTGCAACAGAAAGGCCTTCAATTAATCTTATATACATATATGCTAAAAAATTATGCTAACAGCATCAATGTATTCTCTCCATTTTTCAAGTACAGTGGTACACTGCTAAAAAACGTGTCTGTCTGTGATGTCTGATGATGTCAGTGCCTACCAGCACCTAACATTCTTTTCATTTCTAAGTAAGTTTCTAAACATTCTGTTATGAGATGAAGTTTTTCTATGAAAAGATTAAAAATAGATACTTAATCCACTCTCTGTATTTGCATATATGCAAAACAATTGCCACAGGATTAGAATTAAAAATAAATACATAAGTCTTTTTGAAAAAGCTTATAAGCATTTGATATCTCAAAGAGCATATTCACCAAGGACACACAAAAAAAATTCAGAAGAAAAAGACAGAAAAACAACCACATAGTACTAAAATAAGTTGGATACTCATTGCTACATGCCAGTTTAGAAAACACATACAGAATAATACTGCATTCCATGATGATCAGTTCCTCCAATTCTCCCCACACAACAAAGTGTGTGGGGAAAAAAAACAGTAATGATTTTGATAACAAAATACCATGGAACTATTTTTAACAGATTAATGATGATATAATAAGGAATTAAATCTCCCCAGTTAGTAAATAAAAAATTTAATATGATCAGCCTCAGTATGACTGGAGACACAGTCTTTCTCTGTAACATTAAACTCATTGTTGTTACCTGTTCACTAGAAAAATATCCATGAACATATTCAATAGCTTTTAACTTGTACTCAGTCAATACAGCCTAGAAGAAACAGAAAGAAAAGACACATTAGTCCCTTAAAAATTAAAATTATAGCACATCCACCTGCTAGGCTAACCTGTTAATCTAAAAAAATCTGACCTTACAAAGTGACATCTGCATCGATTACACTGCAATATTTCTGAGTAACACTATAGTCCTCAGATAATTGAGAGAACAATGAAAAGGAGAGACATGTAATTTCTTGTTTCAGAAGTTATTATTTTTTAAATTAAGTTTTGCTTTTTTGTTGTTGTTTAAAACTGTACTGAGAGTACCTTATCTTCACTCTTCCTTTTGCCTTAAAGGTTTACACCAACTTTACATTAAACAGGATAATACAGTTGATTATTGATATAACCTCTTTGTATGTTTCCTGTAAAATAATTAGCAAAGCATCTTACTTTAATGAATCTGGATAGCAAGTCTGTACAGTCAGAATTAACCATACAAGAAAGCTTGCTCCAGAGAGTGATGTTGTCCCAGGATTACCTTCCCATAGCTCAAAGGTCAATATGTAATCATTCAAGGCAAAGGAAGCAGTGCAATTTAATGCAGTACTGGACACCACTTTTGACTTAATGGCATCACAGTTTTGTTGATAACCACATGGTCTATGTAATAGCCAGGGCTTCCTCCCTCTCCTCCTTCCCAGCTCACTCATACAGGTACACTACATGAAAGATTACAGGTAATGGCCGAGCTCCTGCCGCCAGTTGGTGCACACACTTCCCTTCCCCAACTCCAAGGCCTTCATCTATTGCTAGCTCCCATGCTTATTCTCAAATCATCTTCAACTACACACAAACACTTCTGTCTTCCTCCAAAAAGCCCTAGAACCTACCCCTACACCTTTTGTCCTTCTCTCTCCACACAGACAGAAGTGCAATTCTCCATCACTGCAACCTGACTGAGTAGCACAGGTGCTCAGAAACCCACACATACTGTTGGAAGCAACCTCCTTCCCTTCTGTACCTCACCAAGAGACCAACACTAGCAGACCCTCTGAAGCCACAGGGGCAAAATAACCTCTCTTTATGTTCAGTTTTTCTTCTCTTCCTTTCTTCTCTTCACATATTTTGGAAAATGCCTGGCATGTCATATAGCAACTTCTTTATAAAAAAAAAAAAAAAAAGTCACTTTTCCTCCTTGAACCAACAACTGGATGACTCCATGAAAACACAAAGCACTGCTATGCATTTTTAGGGAAAAGCAAAATAAACCCTCTAATTTTACTTTAAATATATGTGAGGAAAGACAGAACCAAGCTACACACAAAGACATTTAAATCATTATTCTTGCTGATAATCATTCCTACTCTTGTAGGAGTGAACATGGAACACAACACCACAACTGACTTGTGAACCAACTAATAAAGGTTCTAGACATGAAGTTTAAAAAAAGGCCTAGCAACAAAGATACAAAACAAGCATCTGGAAAATGAACATTACAGCAGCACAGCTGTTAATAACACAGAACAGAACTGATCCTTAGATCACGATTAGATTAGGTTTGACAGGAAAACAGGCAGATAGCATAGAGAAAACATAATTGCCTAAAATCACATGTCAAACCCCCTTTTGTTTGAAGTCTTTAGTAATCACAGAGTGTAGTCTGAAGGGCCGCACTGCAGTAGCAATATTTGAAACATAACTCACTTCCACCATCAATTCTCAGAGAGTATTCATGTGCAAATTGTTCATTTATTTTTCCCTCCCCCCGCCCCCCCCGCCCCAGATTTTCCATAAAAATGTTGATGTAGGGAGGGAAGTCCACAGCCCGAAATATCTTAGGCTGCCACATTTTCAGCTGGTTACACAGCATGGAACACATCTGGTTTATGAAGGGGAATTTATGACCATAACCTCATGCAAAAATGCTAATAAGTGCAGTTGGGATAACAAAGACTCGTCACTGGGGCTTTTGTGCACAGAGCTTTATCATCCCTCAGCATGTTCCAATAGAATAATACCACACATGCAGCCATCAGCCTCTGGAGAGACTAAACTGAAACTCAACTCTGTAGCACCCAAGTCCAAATAAAGGAAATTATTCTTGGACAACCTCTTGAAACAAAATAACAGCTATTACAAAAACACTAAGGATTCCTTTTCTGCCGTAAGGTGATCTTATCCCAGGCAAGCCCTTCACTTTCATACCAAGAGAGCTTTAGCAGGATATATAACTGTTCTACTGTGACATGTGAACCACCTCTGCTTAACTACAGAAAATACATCATGCCAGCTCTGTACTTCCCACACAAGACAGCAGACACACTTATATTAATCTGAGAAGTCCAGGCACTTTTTCTATCCCCCTTTCCACTTCCAGCCTTGAGGGATCCGTCCCTGCCAATAACCACTCGCTCTCCTGTCACAACCAGGCCTTTCCCCAGAAAGAAGACAGAGTCCCCGCGCCCGACGCCAGGACGCTGAGGTTTGTATCCCTGCTTCCCATAACTAACGGGTATTTTGCTCGGTGAGTTTTTAACGGGTGATACGCAAGGACAGTTCAGGGCACATGACGAAAACCAGGACTTCACATCCCGAAGGAAGGTGTGTACACGCTCCTGAGCTGTGGGGGCCCTGCCTTTGAACAAGGACAGCGGGGCACAGCTTCGAAATCGGCCATTCTCATGTCATGTTTGTGTGTTTTATTTCCTAAACCATCGTAGGAAAGGTAGATACTTCACACTTGAAGTCCCCGTCTCCGGTCAGGCCAGGCAAACGCAGCCCCTCCCCCCAGAAAAGAGATACCCGGCAATTTTGGCTCTCCTTCCTCATTTTCCTTGACAGTGCAAAAAATGCTCTGATAAACTTGTTCCAATGCTTATTTCAAATGTCAAGCACATGTGATAGCAGGTCCATGACAGTAGGCTGGATATTCAAGCTTTCTGAGAAAATAAAATCATCTCAAAGAAAGCAAGAATGTCACAACAACTTGGCACCGTTATATCTGACATACAAACAAGAGGATACACCAGCAACTCCGGATTACAGTTCTTCACACTAAAGGGAAATTTAGTCGCTATTGAATCCTGAAGTGATTATTAAGGAACAAAGCCCCCTAAGCTGGTGTCTTCATTAAGAAAAATATTCACCATAAAATGGTTAAAACTAACATGCAAAACGAGAAGTTACCTTTCTAATTTCATCCAGCACGGTTTCAAATGATTTCTTATCCATCTTTATTAGTTCATTCAATGTAGATACTTAAACATGAAGGAAAAAATAATAAAATAAATAAACATCAAGGCCAAAGACTTTACTGAAGGTCTTTAAGCATTCAGGAAAAAAATAAAGAAAAAAAACGAGGCAGGGCAGGAAGGGCAGCCCGGGATCTTCTCCGCCCCTGGCAACTTGGCGCTGACGCTCTGCCGGACACAGCGCAGGAAACAAAGGCAGCAGCACCGGGAGGTGCCCGCCACCCCGGCGGAGGCCCGCGCCCCTCGCCGAGCGTTCCAAGGCCGTTCTCACGGCGAAGGAAGAGGAAGGGCGCGGGGCAGCAGCCAAAGCGGCGGCAGGAAGGGGCGGCCCC
>NW_009953393.1:988395-1020766 GCF_000747805.2 Chaetura pelagica | reverse complement strand
GGGGGAGTTGAAGCGCCGCAGCTTTGTACGCGCCCTCTGGTCAGGCCTTACTGGTCCGAAGGCAGATGCCGGGGCCGGCAGGAGGTCCCGCCGGAGCGCAGAGATGCGGGCAGGGCCCCGGGCCCCGTTTGGTCCCGGTGCCTTCTTGCAGCTTTTGGCTGACGCCGTTCTGGGCGGTGATTGCGTTGGTACGGCCCGTCCGAGAGAGACACGTATGCTGGGTGCTGCTTTTCAGGGGCTTCCAAGCAATGGGCTCTGCTTGAACGAGGAAAAAACAATCTCCGAGTGTCTAAATTACTGTCGGATTTTCTGCCTGCTTAATGCCTCTTGGTTTTCCTTTATGACAGCCTGGCCTTTCTTACGCTGCTCGTTACAAACTTTGCTCCTCTTCTAGCAGGGCAGTTAACAGAACTGTTAAATGGCCCTGGTGCTTAAGGGTCACTACTTGTTACCGTTTAGTTCTAGCCTGACCTTTCCGTTTCAGTTCTTAGATCCCCACCCAGTACTTGCCTCAGCATATCTGTGCTTAGCTTCCGTTCTTCTGATGGAAAAATAAAACCACAAGGTGGAAGTTGCCTTTCGTCCATTATGCTTCAAACTGCATACATCAGTTTGAGCTTTGCTATTCCTGGCATCTTACACTTCCCCATTTCTAAGCTGTAGTTTTCTTTCTTGACCCGTGTTTTCCCTTTATTCTGATTCTTTTTCCTATTTTCATATCTTCTTGAAGTGGTTATTGATTCTGTTGCATTTGGAGCCTTCTGTAATATTTTCCTCAGGTTTGAGTGTGATTTGCAGATAGAAATAGCAAATTTGTGTAAGAAGTTTGAGTGTGATTTTTTGCTTCCTATTTCCAGAGCTCCCCAATCCAATTGTTACCTGATTTTCAGTTTGTCAGAATTCTCCCATTTGCAGTCGAAAACCCTAGCTACAAGCCTATTTCTGTTTATTCATTTTCTGAATTTAATAAATCAATTTATTGTAATTCTGTGCAAAGTTACTTTCTTCTGATGGTTCTTCCAACCCCACCATTCTGGTATTTAACTACTAATGGTTATTCACTTTTATATTTTCAGGTTTTAAAAGCATTCGATTACTCCTTTCCTTGGAATGAGCAGCAGCAGATGTACAAGCTGGACATAGGCTGGCCTAAAATTCCAGAATACTTTACTGGACAAACATTTTGTGTTGCTGTTGACCCTCTTCATGGTTTGGTCTATGTGGGTCAAGTGAGTGAGAATACTGTATTTCCTTGTAAATGTAGTGTATTTTTGCCTTTAAAGTATCTGGTGTAGATTAAGATATGTATGTGTGTCTGTGTATATATATAAATGAATAATTATTGTATGAAAATGAGTGAAAATACAAGCATAGACATCTCTGCCAAAGCAATTCTGGGACCATACTTGTGTTTTTAAAAGCATTAACATACTGTGATAGGAATGCTCGATCTAACTCAACTGAGGCACAGTAGCTTTTTCTCTAGCTGTAAGGTAAACTGTGTTTCTGGGACAACTGACTTCCACTCTTCCAGCTTTTGTCCCATGAAATCAAAAAATGCATAGTTCCTTTTCAGCTAGTTACAGTAATTGAAGTTCAGTTATTTGCTTTACCCAGTTCCATGCATTCATCTCTCTAGGTCAAGGATAAGGCATTTTCTCTGTGGAAAGTGGTGGGATTTAATTATAAAGCACAGTATGACTATTTGAGTGCTGTGCAGCCAATAAGTACAGTTACATGTTTTCATGCCTGGGTTATGCTTGGCATATTTTTCAGCAGTAACATAAAACCATGATTGAAAACTAAGACCAAGATAGCTGCAGGAGCTTGGTTGCTCTGAAAACTGAGCTCTACGTGATTTAAGGCATAGTCTAGAATGACTTAAGGTCTAGAATGATGAAAGGTTTTGTATGTTAGGTTTAGGTCCTTATCTTTATTCTAAAAGGAAAAAAGGAGCCCTAGCAAACAGGAAGAGACTCATGATTCATGAAATGTGTCAAAAACCTTACAGAGAAACATTTTAAATTATGATCACCTGCTTAATATGTTTTCTTTTGCTTTTTTTTCTTTTTGCCTTTTCAGAGGGGGGATAATGTTCCAAAGGTCCTTGTATTCTCAGAGGAAGGCTATTTTCTTTACTCCTGGAATGATACAGTTGAAATGCCTCATGGTATCTTTGTATTGAACACTGCAACGGATAGTTCAGTATGGATCACAGATGTTGGTACAGGTATGCATGGTGGTGAGAGGAGAAGTATTAGGTGGGGAAGCAAATGCTAGTGTTGCAGATACTATTTTAAACAATTCATTTAAGTATCTCAAAGAATTCTAAGAGATTTGTGCTTTTCTTGCTATGAACAAATTTCTCAAGTGCTGTGCAAAAAACTTGGGGTTCATGAGTTGGGTTGAATGTCTGCTTATAGCTTCTGGACTTTGTAAGCAAGTTTCTTCTTTATTTGTTTTATTTTTTCGCAGGAGAAAAAAATCTGTCTAGACTTACCTTCTGTCCTAGATTTGGTGGCCCTAATACAATGGATGAATATTGTTGTAGCCTGTGGATTTACTGACCCACAGTTACATTCTCACTATAGAATTTTTCTGTTTGATTTATTAATCTCACTTGTGAATATAAAAATATTATTATTAGTTTTTAATCTTTGTAATCAATTGTAATACTTGTATTTTGTTTTGTTAAGATATTTTTCCCCTTTTTTTTTTTTTTCTTAATTCAGGGAAATATGGGCACACAGTGAAAAAGTATAGCCCTTCGGGTAAACTTCTGCAGGTCTTGGGCACGCCAGGTAATGCTGGCTCAAGTTTGATTCCCCTACAGTTTGATCAACCAGCAGATATCTTTGTAGAGGAAAGTGGAGAAATCTATGTTGTGGATGGAGATGGAGGAATGAATAACAGATTGCTCAAACTATCTGACGGTATGGAAGAGTTCACTTCTGCAGTAGTTGACCATGGAAAATGGAATTTTAAATGAAACAACTGGAGAACATAGTTAAGCGAGGACTAGGTAGAGCTGTCATTTAGCATTAGTTTGAAGACTCTGTTGGATCAGATCCTGTTGTACTGCTTGTTGCTTCAGGACAGATCTTATTTCTTATGACAAGACTGAGAGAACGAGTTTGTTCAGTCTTCAGGAGAGAAGACTAAGGAAGATTCTTATTGCTCTAATGGGAGGGTATAGAGAAGACAGAGCCATGCATTTCTTGGAGATGCACAGCGAAGAATGAGGAACACTAAGCATAAGATGCAAGAGACAGGAATTCTAGTTCAATTTTTGGAAGGAAAGATTCACAGTGAAAGTGATCAGACTGAATAGTTTGCTCAGAGAAGGTGTGCAGTCTCCATTCCTGGAGATGCTCAAAACTTAATGAGTTATGAACATCCTCATCTAACTTCAGAGCTGGATTTATTATCAAGGTTAGTCCTGCTTTGAGAAGCAGGTTGGATCTGATAGTGTCTGGAGATCTTTTATATTTAACTTGTTCCATGATTCTAATTAGCTGGCTCATACTCCCCAGTTAGATGGTCAATGTTGATCAGGGCTGTGAGTGAGGACACTGTGCGTGTCTTCAGCCAGGGAAGAGCGAAGCAGCTGCTGTTTCTCTGCTGCACACTCAGAGCAGTCGGTTTTCTAGTATTTAGTCTGCAAAATGATAAATTGTTAAAGCTCAAAATTGCCAGGTAACTACAAATGTAAACCAATCCAATAATCCCTGTAGTAGTTCTGGTATTTCTTGAGTTTATGTATTCGGAGTACTGTGTTTCAAAAGCCTTTGTTTAGAAATTCCACCTTTTAAAAATTAATCTAAGTAAGTTTGAAAGGGAAGGACTTAAAGCTATTTTTCTTTTTTTTTTCTTTTTTACTTTTATTTTTCATGGTGCTCACTGTTTAGATTACAAAGAAATATGGCTGACTGGAACAAATGGGACTGGCATTGGTCAGTTCAAGATTCCTCACAGTGTAACAGTGGATCCTTTTGGACGGGTAAATAACAAAACGGAGAATTTTTTTTCATTTTCCAGCGGACTTGCTTACATGTATTTGAACAAAACTAATAGCATTTCTTTTTAATTGAACTGTTGTTACCTGGGTCATTTTTATATGGGGTACAGTTTTCAGTGCGATACTGGTCATAAGCTGAAGTTCTGTGCTGCAGATCCTACTAAAGTAGCTGGCTGCAAGGTTAACATGGGTATTTTTTTTTTCTTTTTTACTTTTATTTTTCATGGTGCTCACTGTTTAGATTACAAAGAAATATGGCTGACTGGAACAAATGGGACTGGCATTGGTCAGTTCAAGATTCCTCACAGTGTAACAGTGGATCCTTTTGGACGGGTAAATAACAAAACGGAGAATTTTTTTTCATTTTCCAGCGGACTTGCTTACATGTATTTGAACAAAACTAATAGCATTTCTTTTTAATTGAACTGTTGTTACCTGGGTCATTTTTATATGGGGTACAGTTTTCAGTGCGATACTGGTCATAAGCTGAAGTTCTGTGCTGCAGATCCTACTAAAGTAGCTGGCTGCAAGGTTAACATGGGTTCTGTCTAGTTACACTGTCATGTCCATGAAAGTAAAGCTCTGGCTAGATTGTGAATATCAGCCCTTTTCTACATGCAGCTCAAGGCAGTCAAGAGTCTTGTTTCAGCCAGGTGTTAGTCAGTCTGGCTTTTCCCATGCTGCTCTTACAGATGAATTGTGTGGTCCCTCCTTAATCTGTTTCAGGAGACTAAAACTTCTTAAATTTGAGCTAATTCTGCTGATGCTGTCTGAACCAGAATAAGAAATATGTAAAAATCACTTCTCTGCCAAAACTGGCAGGTGAGAGGGAGAAGAGGAGAGATATGGCTGCTTTTTGTTGAGGAGTCATAGTGAGTACGTGTGTTCAGAGACAGCAGCTGTGATGGAATGTGATTTTATGGCCAGTCTTGTGTTGATCATCAGCTGAGGCTAAAAAGAATTGTCAATTCTTAAGATACCTAAAAGGCTGCTCTAGTAGTGTTTCATTTAAAAACAGTGATGAAAGATCTCAGGTCACTTTTCGGGTGATATCCCAGAAAAGTAATGAAATTTACTTATTGAGCTCATGTTTATCTACAGCTAAAATTTCAATCAGTGTAATAGAAGAGAGGCCTTAACTGGAACCACCTAATAGTATTGCTGACTTGTGGTGTTTGAGAGCCCTGTTAGCACAGGGTGGAACAGAGACAAGCTCTGGAGAAGTGATTAGACAAACCACACTGAAAATGCTCTTAGTGTTTTTGTTGCTCAATGTTTACAGTAGTATTAAGCATATCAGAGTGTTTGCAGAGGGAGTCATCATAGGCCTGGATCATGAAATGAGACTACTGTTGAAAAACAAGTTGTTAGTGGGTGACAGACCGATATCTTTAGAATTAAACAGGTGGGATTATGTCCTTGCTGTGGGGGCGGGGATGGAGTCCTACTAAATGTATTCATATTGTAGCTACAGAAATGAAAAGAAGGCACTGATTTCTCTGTTAAATTAGTATGAAATTATTTGTATATGTTAACTATGTGGTGGCTGTGTTTTGTGTCTGGAAGTCATATCCACTTACTTCATTTTGAATGTGGAGGTACATTCTTCCAAGGTATACTTCTTTTTTACTACAGGATAGTTTGGTGGTGTAAGAAACCAATGCATTTGATTTGTTCTATTTGTGGACAGCCATTGTATTTGTTCTTAACAGGTATGGGTTGCAGACAGAGACAACAAAAGAATCCAGGTTTTTGATAAAGTCACAGGAGAATGGCTTGGGTCTTGGAGCAGCTGTTTTTCAGAAGATGGACCCTATTCTGTCAGGTATTGTTGAATGTTGCCTCTAGAAGCATGCAATTACATAAATAAGGTGTACTCTTACTGGTGAATTAAAATGTTGATACTTAATGCTTCATGACAAGGAGTTAACCAGTTCAACTAACAGAGTGCGGTGCCCTAATCTCATGCAAAGATCTGCACAGTTGTATCATGACACGGAAATCCTGGCTTTGTAACAAGCCCCACGGATTTAAAAAGCCATGTAGATGCGCTTAGGAAAATGTACAGCATTGGGCTCAGTAGAGCCAGGTTAATTGTCGGACTCTGTGATCTTAAAGGTCTTTTCCAACAAGAATGATTCCGTGATTCGAGAGTAGGCCTGGGAACTTCATTTCACAGCTGTTGTGTGCTGTTGACCTTACTGTTTCAGCTTTTACAGTAAGAGAGATTTTCTTGAATGAGTTTTCTGTAGCATAATCTGTCTCAAAGAGCAGCAAAATGTAGAGCAAGGCTTACATGTTAATTCTCAATATTTCACTACATTTACTCTGTCATTGCATTAAAAAACTTGACTATTAAGGAGGTTCTATTTGTTTCAAAGTGCGTGGTTGTGTTAAAATGAGATGCCATGTGGAGTTGGTAATTGAAAAATGTATTGCTGTCTTTCACAGATTTACTGCCAATCACAAATACCTGATTGTAGCTCAGCTGAATATCAACCGGTTAGCAATCTTGGCGGCACCACCAGTTGGCTCTATTGGGGACTGTGTTATGGTCAGTGCAGTCCAGATGGCAGATGAAACCAGACCACACCTTGTAGACGTAGACATGAAGAGTGGAGCAGTCTATGTCGCAGAGATTGGAGCTCAGCAAGTACAGAAATACATACCCTTAGGCTGATGGTTTCCCACAACTGCCATGGCACAAGCTGTGTGACATACAAGACCTACGACCACATGTCCTTGAGTTCTCTGTAGCTTGTGTTTCTTGAAACAAGCACAGAACAGTGTGTTCCCAGAACTGTAGAGCTAAAAATCTGTCCTGCAGTCCTGGAGAAGTACTCGATGTCCTGAGTTGTTACTCAGTTTAGTAATGCTATGGTGGATTTTGCTTTTATTGCTGGGAATTGTAAAGTGACTTTGATAAGCATCTTCATTTTATTGTATAAAACTTTACGAACACAGCTGTTGTTCTTAAATGTGTAGTGTCATCTTGGGTGTCCTCTACTTGGTCTCTGTGTGTTGTTGAATGAAGGTCAGAGCTGCCTGAAAGAAGCATATAAATTATTTCCTGGGAGGTGAGCACCTCATTTTAATGTTTCTTCACTTGTTTTTTTGTTGCGTTTTTGTTTTGGGTTTTTTTTGTTGTTTGCTTTTTGAGGTTTTTTTAAGCATTGCTGTTACTGCCCAACACTGGGATGCATTATGATGTTGAAAAATATGCTGCTGGATACTAGTGTCAGGTTTGATACTGGCATCTGCCTTAGGTAGTTAATGAGATAAGCATTAAAATCTAAGTTTTCAGCTCTAGCTAAAGCGGTAAAGTCTGTAATAAGCTTAAGTTAAATTGATATCAGGCACTTTAAACTAAATTAAGAGGATGTGCACAGCAGCCAAGTACTGATTCTTAACTTAATTAGTTCTTAACCTGATTTGATTTGTATCAGCATGAGTTTTCTGTTCTGCAAGATTTCATAGTGGAACATATTGAAGTTAACTCATTTAAGTTCCTCAAGATAAACAAATTGCAATTTGCTAGGAAAGTCATAATCAACAGTTGGAATTGGGAGACACATGATTTTCTCCCAGTTTTATTGAAGCTTTGTTGGTTAACAGCAGTATTCTGTTTTGATTGGAGGGTTTTTAACTGTTTTATATCCAAAACTTACACTTCATCAACTCCCTTAGTGTCTAGATTTAAGTTGCTTATAGTATAGCCTGACAGATGTCTCCAAGCTATCCTAAAAATGCTCTCTTTCCATTCCCAGCCCAGAGTGGTTCTGTTTTATTTACATGTTGCTACAAGATTTTGAGTTGGCTCAATTTATAGCACAGAGGGAACTAGGTATAGGAAAGTAGGATGGGGAAAATGATGTGGTAGAAATGAGTATGTGAATAACTGATTACCTTTGTAAAGCTGTGGACCCACATTCCATATTTATCTACTAGCTCTTTGAAACACTTAGGAGGATTTTGGCTGTTTCCACACACTTATTCTACTGGGTGGACTATTTTAATGCTCATTACCAGCTAAGAGAGACATTTTTTTCCCCTACATTTTTTACTTCCTTAAAAAGGGAATATGGGAAGTAGTAGAATTGTTCTGGTTGGAAATACCCACTTTAGTGAATGTTATGAAAAGCAAATGCTTCTTAATCTGGCAGGTTTCAACCTGTGAGCATGAATCTGTGGGTCAGAAGATGGAACATCTGTCCAGAAAACTCAGATTCATATTTTCTCTGGGAAGTAATGTGGCTGTGGAGTCTGATTGCCTGATTTCAGTACTATATGAGGTTAATGCTCTAAATGTGAATGCTTTGTTGTTAGCTACATCCACATACTAACAAGAGCAGATCTTACCTGGCTGCCCTCAGGCAAGCCTTAGAACCAAAACTTGAGATCCATTACCTATGCGGTCCATTATTCACATGGTCTTGAATGGGAGCCAGTAAGCAATATTTATTAGCTGAAAAAGTAGCAGACCTCCATCTAGACTAGATGCATAGGTCCACTTTTCTTTGCAGTGTGTTGTGTGGATTTTCCAGCCAGGTCTCCACTAGCTCAGGGATCTCTGCTCTGTGTGCAATTGAGCGATTTCTCACCTACACAAGGTGGATTTCTTTTAAAAAATATTATTGTAGTATCATTAACTATATTTGAGTGCATCTTGGTGATGTAAGGGATCCAGGCACATCCATCATTCAACAGCACACCCTTTATTTACTTTTCCTTTGTCACATCCATTTGAAACTGGACTCAAAGCTCTCTGGGAACATGCTTCTGTGTTCAGTAAAGGCATAGTGCACTTTCGGGTGTTGACAAATATTTCTGCAAGATTCAGTTTGCTTGCTTGAACTCTTTTCATGGGCTTTTGCAGCCCCTAGAAATGGGGAGTACTCCATTGTCTGGCTTTACTGAAGTACACGATGCCAAAATGTGCCTTGCCTCTAGGCATTTGGGTGTCTGTGGTAACAAGGGACACTCATTATTAACTAGTATGAGATGCTTAGACTTCTTTTTATTTGTGTCTATGACTAGACTGAGAAAATTACTGATTTATGCTCTAACTTGCTAATTCTCTGAAGGTTTTCACGTATATCATATTGAAGATGATTTCTGGAAAATTGTGTTGAAGGATAATTTCCTAAAATAAATTGATAATTCCTCATTATGAAAGGCTTGGGTGCTTAATTTCTGTACTAATATCCATACATTCTGTTGCAGTGGATTACATTTCTAAATATGGGAACCCCAGCCCTTTAATAAGGTATTTAATAGTTTCTGATACCAATATTCAAGTGTAATCTAAAATTCCATGTTCTGTTTATGTTGCTATTTCTGTGGCACACTTCTTGCATTCTAACTTATGTACAGAAAAGGCACATAAATATCTCCCAGATGTTTTCCTCTGAGTAATTAGTAAAATAAGATTATGAGTTATATAAATGCCAAGTGTAAAAAAATATTTGAACTCTATACCCTTATGACACGAGTAGGGAAATTAAAAAAACCTAGCAAAACTGTTCTGAATATAGAATCAGGTTTTATTTTCTGAGAAATTTTACCAAGCAATCTGATCAGTTTTTAGAAGGCCAAGAATGAACTTCTCTGTAGATTAAAAATACATGCGCAAGAAGAAAAATAACATGCTACAGTGTTAACTAGACAAGAAAGAATACTTAAGGTGATTGTTAGAATCCCTCAAAAATCTAATTTTAGTTAATAGCTTAATAGTTTAATTTTAGTTTAATAGCTTCTATTTAGGTAATAGGTACTTCCATATGTTCATAGAAGTAACCACTGGAGTATCCAAGTAGAGGAAATCTTGTAATCTATTAAGAGTTCATCTTGATTCACCACCTTTTTGAGGCATTAAGTGTCTGTGTGTGTACTCCTTACTTTAAGGTGGTGAATTTAGAGTCAGGAGTGAACACACAGACATACCACCTATGCACCTTCCCCTTCAGCTTCTGAGACAGTTGAGACATTTATTAGTACATAATATAATTGCACTTGTGAAGGCTTCTCCCCTTACAAATTGCTAAGAAAGCAGTTTGTAAGAGAAGCCTTCTCAAGTGCAATCACTGAAGTTGCTGGTACAAAACATAAGAGGGCACCAAATCCCTGCTGATGCTTGGCATACTCAGTGTAGCTTTATGTTAGCAATGTAAAATTTATCAAGATTTGGGGTACACCAACAAAGATAATTAATTGCTCCAGACTTCCTTTCTCTTCAAAATAAATTGCTTTAAACATAAGCAGATAATTGTATTATAGTAATTTTTGACTTATCACTCCTGGATTAATGTCCATCTTTTATTTATTTCCATTCTTTTTACTAGGAAAAAAAATCAGTAAGTCAGTGTCCAGAGACAACTGGGGATGGTGAATTGATTAATCCAGCCTTTATGTCGCTGATTTAAATGGAATTACTCCTGATACGTTGCTTTGGAAACATAATAATTTACAACAGTGTAACTGTAGCAGCGTAATTATATCAAGAGAGCAATGCAAGTTTATTTCCCTACAGAAGTAACCCTAAGTGAGATTAAGAGCTAAGTTTACAGGATCTCATTCATCAGTTTTACTTTATTCCTCCTTTCTTAGCCTTTATCTGAACACCTTGCTCTGATTTTTGTATTATTTCATTCTACTTTTAGGGAGTATTGCATCTGCAAAAATTGTATTTGCTAGCAGTTACTAAGTTTGAACATGGACTTTTCTAGAGTAAAGTTATTAAAAATATGAATCTTTCAGTGTTCATAAAGCATCAAAGTCATGTTGCTTGTAATGAAATTTGAAAGTAGGAGCATATTAGTTTTATGTATATGGGATGATTTGTTACTCCATTAAAGGTAAAGTATCACTGATACAAGTGAGGTATGAATAGACATACTTTATTGTAAAACCACATGATTTGAAGTTGAGGAAACCAAATATGATTGTGTTACTGGATATGCAAAACAGAAGTAAAAAATTTTGCCTAATTACATCAGGAATAAACCTAATGTGTCTGAGCTATGATGAGATCTCTTTCAGGCAAACTAAGACTTAAGAAATCTCTTTAGTAACTAAGGTTTACATATTTTAATCCTTCCTAGTAGTTAATAAATATCTTTATAAAGGGAAGACTATACATTTAGTCTGGCTTTGTTTTCAACTTCATGTTTTCTGTTTTCATGTGGATTATAGACTTAATGTGGACATTTTTTGTTTCTTATCCCCCATGGAGTAATTTAAAGATAACTGAGTCATTCCTTGTTCCTCTCCTTGTCTAAACTGTGCAGACCAGAAAACTTGCCTTGCGGTTGAAAACCGGTCAAGATTTAATTTCAAAATGTTTTCATAACATTTTTTATTAAAAGCAAACAAATTCAAAAGACTGTTAACTGTGTGACAGGAAGTCTGGATATTAGAACTGCCAGCACTAAACTGATTTGTGGGCTATACAGAAGTAATACTGTGTTCCCATGATTTGATGTAGCTGAATTTGTTTCTGCTCCTGGCTCTCAGTGCAGCGCTGTCTCTGACAGCTACCAGAGTGTTTGGGTGACCAGGTGGTCAAGGAGTGAAAAAACCCTTCTGGAAGAATAGAGAAGAAGAGATACTCTTATTTGTGTTTGTTGTTGAAGTCCTTAGAAAACTTTCCATGCTGGTAACATTTTTTTGACAGTCTTAATCAGAAGATCTGGCTGAAATTGAAGTGTCAGTAAATGGCTTATTAAAATAAACTGATAAGCTGCTAGCAGGTGTTCATCTCATTAAGGTCATTCAGTATTTTCAGAAGACTTCTGAAATATACTGACTTTGGCTTAGAACTGCCTTAATAACAGAGGAAAGTAAAAATGGCAAATATGGATGAAATAAACCCACACCAGTGTGAGGATTCTGGAGAGATCCAACAAAATTGATGGCTGTACCTTGCCCATTAACATAAATAACATAAATCATAATGAAAGAGTATATGTATTGGATACACAACTATGAAATCTATTACAGTTCTCTGCAGAAATCTCTGAGCATGGATGTCAGGTGACCTGGCTAATCAAGTTTGCTTGAATTTTCAGAAGGCATGAGGACAGCATCTCTTGCCAAATGTCCATACAGAAATTGTGTGGAATAAGAAAAAAGGGTTAATTATGGATGACTAATTAAAATACTGTAAATCTGTGGACAACTACATAAAATATTATTATAAAAGTATATTAAAAACTACTGCTGTGGAGCTCAATATATTGATAAATTATCTGGAAACAGACTTGGGAAGTCAGGGATAGAATTTACTGACAACACCAAGCTACTCAGGCTTGAAAGTAAAAAACAAATGCTGCAAAGAGTTACAGAAGGACATAATGAAATTGAATGCAATAAAATGGCAAGTGGACTATGACATAAATATGAAATCAGGTACCATTTTTAAAAAGCTTAATTTTATATAATCCATGATAGCTTTTGTATATATTGCCATTTAGGAAATTATCCCAGGTGCATTAAAGATGCTTCTATGAAAAGATCAGCTTCCAAACTCAGAAACCATCAGAAAACAAGGAGAATGATAAAAGGTACTAGGAAAGTATCAGCTGATCAGAGAAAGTATTGCAATGTAATCATGTGTATTCTTGGTGCATGCTCATTTTGAATGCTGCAGGTAATTCTGGCTCTTCTTTCCCCTTCTAATCTGAGGAAGGCTACAGTGGAAATAGAAATAGTAGAGAGAAGGGAAAGAAGAGTCTGTTAAAAATCCTTGACTGGAGACAGCTACAATGTTCAATACCACCAGCATTTCATCATTTAAGGCATCTGTGTGAACATGCCTTTTTTCCCTATAGCTGCTGCTCTGAACTAGTTTGGCTTCAGAACTCAGTGAGGATGATCAGTCTGCTGGTGAGCAAAGTTGGGATGGAGAATAAAGATGAGCAGAGACAGGTGGAATTTGGCTAGAAAGAAGGAGTTTGCAAATATTACAAGGTTTTGGTGTGGGAGGGAAATGGTTCTTCTTCCCCACAAAGGTACTTTTTGAATAAAATATACAGTCACCAGGTTAGTTCATTTGTCTTATTGAAAATTAAAAGTTTCAGCAAAGGAGGCTGGAGTTACGCTTAGTTCAGTTTCGTCAGCTTAGATCTTCTCCCCAAGGTGTGTGCCCTGGCAGCTTGTGGCACCTGTCCACTGTCCCAAAGAGGAAAAGCACTATACTTGCTGCATTAGGTAACAAAGTGCAAAAAATACTACTTTTTTCTAGAATGTGAGGTAGCACAAACATAGGCTATTTCTTGTTCAAGGATCAGAGTACTTGAAAAATCTTGGAATTCATAGAATCATAGAATGTGTGCGGTTGGAAGGCACCTTTAAAGATCACCTAGCCCAGCCCCCCCTGCAGTGCACAGAGACCTTTTCAACTAGAACAGGTTTCTCAGAGCCTGGCTGAGACTGACCTTGAATGTTTCCAGGGATGGGGCCTTCACCACATCTCTGGGTAATCTGTTTCAGTGCCTCTCCACCCTCATAGTAAAGAGCTTCTTCCTGATCTCTAATCTGAATCTACCCTGCCATGGTTTAGGAACACTGCCCTTGTTCTATTCCTACACAGCCTTACAAAAAGCCCCTTCCCAGCTTTCCTGTAGCCCCTTCAGGCACTGGAAGGCCACTATAAAGTCCCCCTGGAGTCTTTTCCTCTCCAGGCTGAACATCCCCAGCTCTCTCAGCCTGTCTTCACAGGAGGGGTGCTCCAGCCCTTGCATCATTTTAGTGGTCCTTCTCTGGACTTGTTCCAACAGGTTCATGTCCCTCTTATGTTGAGGGCTCCACAGCTGTGCACAATACTACAGATGTGGTCTCACCAGAGCAGAGTAGAGGGGCAGAATCACCTCCTTGGCCCTGCTGGCCACACTTCTTTTGATGCAGCTCAGGATGCAGTTGCTCTTTGGGCTGCGACTGATCATTGTTTGCTCACGTCCGGTTTTTTTGTCCACCAGAACCCCCAAGTCTCTTTCTACAGGGCTGTTCTCTATCACATCATCCCCCATCAATTAAAACAAAGGTGCTATTTCAAACATTTTAATTATTTCCAACCAAGACACAATGCTGACGGTTGTGCTGGTTCATTCTCATGTTACCAGCAGATAACTGACTGTTAGCTCTGAAAAGTGGCCTCCTTCTATGTCCCAGCTGCAATGTTCAAAGCAGTGGGTGATTGATCTGCAAGCAATTACCCATATTTATCTCTACAGGGATGCTGTAAAAGAAAAAGGAAGGAAGATATCATCATACGTGCTTCAACATGTGCATAAATCTTACAGTGAAAATGCCTTTAATCAATTAAGGAGGAGACAGGAAGGTCAGGGGAAAGAGGGGAGAGTGATTCTACCTAGCACATTGCACACTAGCTCTGTAATAAGGCTCATAGTATCTCACTTCATGCCCAGTCTAATTTCAGAAATTTTACGGATAAAAACTCTCAAAAAATGTTACAAGACTGAGAGGTTACACTATACCTAAGAGTTACCATGATGTTCCTCCAGGGTGGTGCCTCAATGGGACTTTGTGGTGGAGACTGGGCAAAATGAAAATCAGGAGGTCTCTGCTGGGCCACGCATCCCCATAAGAACATGAAAACAGCATTTTCAAAGGCGCCTCCTTAAAAGTGATCCCAAATATTTTTAATTCCTCTAGCTTGTTATGTTTTACAGATGATTGAAATTCTCTGTTGTAATTTTCTTTCTTTCTCATAGACAACTGAATCAGTTGAAAACACAGATCACAGCCAATATTTATTAAACACCTTTTATTAATTAGGCTGTCACTATTACTAGAGTCAAGCTGTTGTTATTAATAGCAGATAAGTATTTCCCAGTGCCTCTGCCTCCTGCTCCCAGTGCTTGGACACACAGCTGCCCAGCCAAAGCACCACTTGGGTACCTCCCATCTCTCCAAGAAGCAGAGGGTCACCCTGGTATGCTGCTGATGAGGAAGCCCCTGGGGGTGTCCAGTGCTTCATGCCATGCCTATGTGCTTGTGCAGGCACTCTCTCCCAGCACGCAGCTGTGTTGTGTGGCTGCTGCTCACAGCAGGCATGGCCAGCCAGCCCTGTCCCGGCCCAGCTGAGTGGATCTACCTCTGGAGCTCACCCAGCTGCTGAGGGCTGTTCCATACAGCCCCAGCATGGACTTACCCCCTCTCTGGCCTACTGTTTCTGGTCACTTTTAATCCATCTCCAGCAGTTTTTAGCACCACTGTGGCAGTTTCAAATGGGAGATGAGCTTTTAGGTATGCAAGACCTTGTGTAATTAATTATTTATTTTTTTTTGGCTGACTAGGTACAACAAAGGTACAAAATCCCCCAGCAAGTCTCGACTTGCTCAAAAAACAGAAATCCTATTACAAGTTCTAGATTGTATGTAATGCATCTCCTAAACACGAGCACATATATACATAAATCAATATAGATAGATAGATATATGTATCAGGAGAGGTGTATGTAGAAGATGCAGTATATATAATCTAACATTCATATATATGTATGTTATTTTTATTTAATCTTTATTGATGTTGTCTGGGTCAAAGGCATGCTGGGAGAGAAAAGTGGTGACAAATCCTTCTATAATGAAACTGCTTTACAGTATCCAGTATCAGCAGTAGTTCCCTGCTGTGTTTGCACTGCACGTACATGCAACAAAGACAGCCCTTGCCCTGGAGGCCATTGACAAAGAAATGGGCTGACGTAAAAGAAAACCAATACATGATGCAGTAAGACAAATGAGCCAGCCTGAAATCTCCATGCTTTCAAAAGGTGTGAGGGATCCATTACATCATCTCAGGTGTCCCAAGAAGTGCTATTCCACCTATGTAACTCACTGTGTTAATTCCAGTGTATAAGTTTTAATGGATTTCATGACATCCTCAGTTCTCAGTGTTCTACTTGGGGGAATTTCATCTGGCATAAGAAAGGAATAATAGCTGCTTGACCCAAAATCTTTATCAGAAAAGAAACATTTGCAGCTTGATCTAAAAATCTCAAATCCCATTATTATTTCAAAAGAAAGAAGAAGTGCTTGGCACTATACATGAGATGAAATCATGCATCTTAGCCAAGAGAGCTTGACATAAGCACTTTATAGATAAGGGAAACAGTGGAAAAAATAAGAGATAGGAAATTCTGACCATCTTCTAAGAAGTTTTATTGTTAACATACTTGTTAGACTGTGGAAGGATTTATTTTTTACTGTTGTGTGTCCAGAGGTACATTCAAGTAAACAAAGCATTCAGAATTTAAGTAGACCACAGTGGCATTTAATGAAAGTATGAGTCCAAGAGACAAGCTGGAAATGTCTCCTTTTCCTTAGACAAAGCTTTATGCAAGCCTAGTAAAATTAAATATGATTACTAGTTCATACATTTAAAGAGCTAATGCTGGGATAGAGCTTTCCCTGTGATAGTGGTTTCAAATCTGAAGTGTAGATTAGGCTCTAAAGCAGGACTGGCAATTTGTGGTATTTAAACAAACACAGACAGGCCAGGTGTCTGGTGATCCCACTGCTCGTCCCTTGCTAGCCTGTGCCTCCTCAGTGAGGGTGAGTGGCAAAACTGGGCATGTCCTCTGAAGTGTGGCAATTAAATGGGCTGAATCCTGAACAGCCAAGTGTTCAAAATGCAAATGCTACTGCTTTTTTAAATTCAGCAGAGAATTTTTTAGCTTTTTACATAGATCGAATGTCAAATGCAGTGAAGGAGGGATGAAGGGTAAAAACTGAATCAATGCTGGTAACCCAGAGCTGTGGGACAAAAGGGATTGGGTGCTTCATTCTTCTTGTGGGTTAAGACTATTTTAGCTGCCATGGTTGGTTTAATTGCCTGGGCTTAGTTTTTTAAGTGGGTGAAAGCAAATCTGGAGCCTTGTGGTGGTCTTTTTTGTTCTCCTTCTCATTCCAGTGTAAGAAAATGGGAAGCTGGCCTCTGCTCCTGTACCTGCCAGGAGCACAGCTGCCTCTCCATATCCTGGAGAGCACTCTGGGTCCCCATCATGCGTGGATTTGGCTTTGCAGCAACCCCACTTACCTACAAAATACCCCAAGGGGACAGCACTGGCCCTGGACAGCTTTGACTCCAAGTTTTACACACGTATCTCACTTGGGGACAAATGTTAAACTCTAGCCTTGGATGTGATGTCCCCTTCCTCTTCTTCAACAAGGCTGCTGAAGAAAGTGCCAGGGATCACAGTGGGCTTATGAAAATATGAGCTGTGTGGTAAGAAAAACTGTGTCACCAAACTGAAAGTTTCCCACATTTGCCTTTATTAGATGATGGGCTTGTTTGCTTTTGACCTCTCAAGTTGAAATATCCAGGCTGAAATAATCCATGCAATAGATTTGCTTTATGTTCTGCCGAAATCTGTGACTTATAAGGAAATATATTGCTTTCCACTTATTCAGAAGAATTCTAAAACATGGAGAAGCTCTAATGCTTTCCTACTAAAAAAAGGCTTTAAATTCAGCAAAGGGCATGTCCTCTGCATGAGATAATTTCCACTTGTTATTCCTGTGGAAAATATGTGGATGTTTGGCATTGCAGTCAGCCTGGAGATGTCTGAGGAATGGGGAGCTGGAGGAGAAGCATCCAGCAGAGGAGACTGAATAGGACAGGAGGCCCTGGGGAGAAAATAAATTGGCAATCACATTATTAAAGTTTGTAGTCATGATGCATGTGGGGAAAGGACAGATTTAGGGTAACACAGAAAGCATTAATCCTGACATTTCCCAGGTTTCTGCTTGCTTGAGTTAGTAGGCTTAATAAGATTTTTCATGTGTGTATGTGCATGTAAAGTAATGTTTTTTGACAATGTCTCTTTAACCTGGTAATCCTGTTCATAATAACTCGGCACACAATATCACTCAATGAAAATAACTGTTGTGCAAAGTGCACCCTATGGCATAACTGAGTAGCACATAAAATTACAAAGCAAAGTGGGCTTTTGGTGTTACTGATAAAGAAAATAAAGCATGTCACCGGAGGTAAGCTGCTTTTTTTGGACCTTATTCTCTCTTTGCAGTTTTCCTTACAACTGTCCGATGGTGTTTCCAGTGTTTGTGTTTAAGTGGATGGGAGAAAACTGATCACTGCAAATTTCAAGGACCTACAACAAAAACATTCTTCCTGATTCGCCAGTTACTCATTTTTGTTACTTTTGTAATCAGCTGTGGTTTTTGCTCCTTCTTAGCTTTAAAATGTCTTTTTCTCACCCTGCCTGCACACATACAGAAAAGATGTGTCCCCTCTCATGGTGTCAGATGTAAAAAAATTGCTTTTAATGAAGTATGCTTCCAGTCTTTTGCAAAGAGAAATAGTAATTTGAGTCACAATAAGAAGTATTAAACAAGTATTTTCCTGTATGGAGCTACAATAGGTGTACAATCTGAAGAGAGAAAAACACCTCTTCTAATTACTTATTATTATTCTTATTGCTTATATAGCTTTGATGGGTTTCAATGTGGTTAAGATGCTTCTTCAGAATATTTTCCTAGATACTGGTGAGCACAGTTTGTCCTTTCATCTTCTTAGCATCTTATTTATCAGTTAAGATTTTAGAAGTCCTATCTTGCTAAATTTGCAAATCAAATTGCTTTTAATTTAAAGGAGAATGATTTGATGGTAGTGTCTGCTGGGTTCAGTTGAAATAAATCAAAACACACTCAGTGTAGCTGAAATCGTCTTCAAAGCAGAAAGGCAGTTGCACTGTAAATCTGTGGGGGTGGAGGTGATGAATTATAGTGTGAAAGAAAATGAAAACCAGATGGCACTTGCCAAACACCAACACAGTGCAATTATGCATAGTTGGAAGCATAACCACCTAGCACATCCACAAACCTGTTACCTAGATTCTAACCAGGCTGCTGAGTGGAGTGAAGTTTGAGTTTTGCTAAGGTGTCTGGTGACATCAGGGTTTTGCAAGATGGAGACAAAGCAGCAGCTTGGGCTGAATGAGCCCAGGATAGAGATGAGATGATGGAAGGGCAGTTTGCCAGGAGATCCCTGGCACTGGTGGCTTTGCCTAGAACTGCTGCTGCACAGCCCCCACCAGCGCCTGCAGGGCAGGGAGAGCTGGCTGTTCTGATAACTGGGGAGCAGGAAGGATGTGTTGAAGTCTAAGTTTGAAGAGCATGATCTTTCCCACCACCTTTACTACAGCTCAGGCATAACTTTGGTTTTAAAACCACAACTTCAGATGTGTTATGAAACCAAACACAGCATAGGAGGAATCCAGATTCCATACAGGAGGAGAAAAACCTTGTAGGAAAGATTCAAAACCTGACTGCACTACAGCCAGGAAAAAAAAAATGTCAGTGACAGCTCAGAAACAGAATTTCCCCCTATGCAAAAACACCACATTTTTTTGTTGTTGCTAATATGACCCCACTTACTAGGACCGTGGCAAACACAACCAGACACAACCTGGTGATGAGGGATTGACGGGGTTGGTTCTGCTGCTCCAGATCACCCAAGTTTACAAGATGGGGAGCAGAGCACAGCAAATTACTGCTTATTAAATGATGTTGTTTGAATTTCCTTGCAATTTTAAAGCAGATTTTCCAATCAACAGATGAGTCATTCCCTTAATCCTTTTTATTTTGCCAACAGACAAGTAAAAAGACCCAGCTGATATGCAGCTTGGCATGTTGCCATTTTATGATTCAATTTACTGTCATAATAGTTTGCTGTTCTGCTTTGTTTCTGCAAAATTGATGGATTATAATAATTATTTTGCAAATTGTATTTCTCTATTAGTCCTTAGATGTAGAAAGGCATTCAGACCAGTTTTCCTGCAAGTGAAACACAGAAGGGGCATGCCATTTTTATTTAGAGAAATCTAGGTTAATCTTTATTATCAATGTCTGCTATTAGAAACACTAAAGAGGAAAATCAATTCCCAAGAAAATCTTTCTGGGCATTTTCCCATCAGCTAAAAGAAGTGCTTCATGGCACTGAAGAGTTAAAACCTCATCATCTCTACATGACTATTCTTACTGGGTTTGTTCCAGTTAAAATATCTTGTGAGATGGTCATATGAGTGATTTATGATTGAATGAAGCAATTTATAGAAGATATGTCCCTTTTGGCCAGAATTTTCCATCTGAGATGCACTAACTGACAGCGTGCCTGGTGCAAATAAAAAGGAGAGGCTAACAGACTGCGTGGGTGCACATCTGTAGGAGCCCTGCAAGGTGCTCTAGGTGAAAAAGTTTGGTCCATTTACATTGCAAAGCTGAGGTGCATTGGGTGCATGTTGCCCATCACAACACAGAAAGACTCTCTGTGTCGAGGGCTTCCAAATGTGATCTCCCATCTACCGTGTTGGGGAGGCAAGGGTCTGATAGATCTGCCAGCCATTTTTCTTGCTAAGCCCCCCTGGCAGAGGTGGCCGGGGCAGGCAGGGCAGCACGTCTCCACCTGCCAGCCCGTGCTGACCTTGGAATAAGCACAGCTCCTGGCAACTGCCCTGATTTACACCTGCCTGATGCTCTCTGTGGGAAAGCAATGTTTGCTTTTTACTTTGGGCACCTGGAGGAGAGTCTGAATTCCAGTATATCAGGTTGAAAGGCTAGACAACAAAGGCTATGTCCACACCATTAAAAATAATAAAACAGAGGGTTTGGTCCCTTTCCCTCAGTGACATGGGCTGTTCCACATCCACGCTGCCCATGGCATGTCCTTTCTGAAGCACTCCCACCCCATCCTCTCTCTGGACCCTGCTGGTCCTCCTCAGGTTACAGATTTGGGCAGACAGGAGGGGTGGGTAGCTTTTCCCTCTTTCTTTTTACTTAATTTAAATGGTGTGAAATAATCCAAGGTTTGCACTGCAGCTCTCAATAGCATGAACCTACCAAGTGGTTTTTATTGACACCAGTCTGTGGCATGAGGCATCCATGTTGGAGGGTCAGGCCCACCCATGGTGCCTTCTGGGAGGACTTGCTGGGAAAAACTCTCCCCAGAAATGTGCCTGGGCTTTCTCTTGCCAAAAAAAACCCCTCACTGGAGTGGTCAGATCAGCCTGTGAGAAAACAAAAAATTCAGCAGAGTTGGGGAGCAGTGCTCAGCCCCACTCCCTGCCTCACATTTATTTAACAGCATAACCAGGAGTCAGCACCTTATTTGAGCCAGATCAGTGTCACCAGATGAGCAGAAAGGGAGTGACTGGAATCATATCCAACATTGTACACACTCACTCTCTGCCAGGAAGTGGACTTTCCCGTGGGATTCCAACAGTTTAATCTAGAAAAAATAAAAAATAAAAAATCTATATCTGTATCTGGCAGTAAAGGAATCTTATGTCTCTCAAGTCAAAGTGCCTCATGGGACTTGTCCTGGGGAACTCAGCACATGCCCCAACTCCTGCTCAAGGTCCCATCCAAAATTATATTTTCATCTTATGCAAAAATCTCCTAATTTTTTTGGCAGAATACTTGCAAATGAATACTGCAGTACAATCATGAAAATTCCTCTTTTTAATAGGATTTTCTGCCTGCCTAATAAATAATTTGTCTTCCAAATGAAAGCTGCCTCTGACTGTTCTCCCATTGGATTCCAGCCCAGCTAAGAGAGAAGGAAAGTCCAGAGGAGTTCTGCTCTCTCTGACAAGGATCAATGCTGTTGAGTGATTGTAATAGCAATATAATTAAATATTTATTTATGGATTTGCTGTCATTAATCTCCTTTGCATTGCTGCCTGTTGTCTCTATCCATTGGTTTAACAGGAACATTACAGTTTGGGTTGTTGCTTTTTGTCTCCCAGTGCAACTCAGCTCTTTAGTTACTGTTGTTATCTCCTGTCTTCTAGTTCTGGGGACAGTTTTCCACCACCACCATAATTTATTTATTTTAGGGTTAGCTCCTGCAGTCCTTTTTCCCTAGGATGGAAAAAAAAAAAGGCCAACAATGAATGAAAGCCAGAGAGCTGCATACCCCAGGAGAACACAGTGCTGATTTAGCCAGAACTGCTTCAGACAGTCAAAGTTGCTTCCGAGTTACCTTGCTGGTCACAATCTCTTCAGGTAATTGTTGTGCTGTATAGACTAAAGCTCCTCAGACCAACAAATACACATTTTTATTTATTTATGAGGCAACCAGCACAGCAGCAGCGCTTCTGAATGTAGACAATAATTCACTTCTGGCACTGTCTTGTGTTAATATGAAAATGCAGTCTTGATTTGGTTTGTTTGTTTTTTGTAAGAAGATTCATGCTAAATTTCCCCCTGCAAATCCAACAGGATTGTTGCGGTTTAAGATAATTGCATAGCTTAGCATAGTTGTAAAACTGCAGTTGATTCTGGCACTGAGATGTGCCTCAGGTTCACCTCCTGAAATTGAGTGTCAGTTTGTTCAACGATCCATCATTTATTTATTTCTTTAAATGTAGATTTTAAGTAATCAAGATAGGTTTCCAAGGCTCTACGGACCTACCATAACAAATTATGCAACAATACCATTAAGTCAAACCTTGGAAGTTCAGTCAGCCAGCTATCTACCTCAATTATCAGCTAGGAAGGCTGTCTTCATCTCCTCCAAAAACCCTCTCATGTAAATGTCTTTTGCAGTGTGCTTAGAAAATCAGCAAATTTGATGTCTTCAAAAGGAAAAGAGGAACAATTTCCAAATCCATCAAATGTAACACATTGCGAATGCTAGACTTCTTCCACATTCTAGGTCCTCAAGCTTCTGAAGAAAGCCCATTTCTTGGTGTTTCAGGCCTAGTCCTCAGAGAACTTTACTATGTACACAAACGTGAGTGTGTGAGACGACAGGACATCCTTCATCCAAAATAATGGCCATGGAGAATAAGTCAAACTGCAAGGGAAGACCACAGATAATTCTCTCTCTGCTTTCCCAGGCAAACACCATAAACTGCAAGCAGGCTCTGAGGCACAGAAAACAACTCCCAAAACACCAATATCTTATCCTCCTAAATATTCTGAATGGATTCCAGCTGTTATGCTTCATGAGGAGTGTTACCAGCATCTAAATCTGAGGTGACCATCATATGGATCACGTCAGTGATTGTGCCCAGGAGGAAAGGACATATGTACCTAATGAGGCACACATGATGAAAGGTGGCTGAAGAGGATGCTAGCAAAGGAAGAAGGTTATAAATAAAGCAGGCTTTAAAAAACAGTGAAATAATTTTAACTAGGAGTTCCTCTGTAGAAGTTCTACATTCTTTGTCCACTAAAGCCCATATCCCTGGAATCTGCTAAATAACATCCCAACAGCCCAATATCTTATTTCTCTCTATTCTTGCCAGTGCTGTGGGACAACAGTCAACTACCACAAAATGACCTACACTCATACTATTCAATTCCCTTACCCTCCAAAATACATGGCCACATGCAGTCACAGTGCATGGGCACTGCTCTTTGACCTGTAGTAACTGCTGTGCTCCTGAATTGTCTGGAATATTGCTGGTGAGCCCAGACCAAAACCATGTCAAGGACTCTTCACAACAATTCAGCACAATTCAGGCAATTTCAGTTGTACAAGGCACCTTTTGCAATCGATAGAGAGCAATAGGTCATGTCCGGCCAAGGATGATGCCTCTCCAGCAAAGCTCCTGACCTGGGAGTCTCAACCTCCATGGCTGAACATGGGCTCGTTGCCCACTGTACCTTTGATTGCTTGTCACATACAGGTTCAGGATGGCAGACCAGAGTGTATGTACACACAGAGCAAAATTTTAGTGTAAATTATAATAATGGTGTGATTGGGCTAAAGGACATACATCAGAATATTAGAACTACACCGTAGTCTACAATGTAAACACTATAGCAACTACCTGTCAATTGGCACTCTCTAGATCTAGAACAATAACCAAAGAAATATTTTAAAGCAATATGTTAATGTAATAGCACAAAACCAGCTTAATTAATAGAGATTGATGTTAGGGGTTGATTTGCTGAAAAGGAGCTCTGTGGAGAAGAACCTTGGAGTCCTAGAGGACAGCAAGTTAAGAATGAGCTAGCAATGTGCCCTGGTGGCCAAAAAGGCCAATGGTATCCTGGGGTGATCTAAGAAGAGGATGGCCAGCAGGTCGAGGGAGGTTATTCTTCTCTTCTACTCTGTGCTGGCGAGGCCACATCTGGAATAATGCGTCCAGTTCTGGGCTTCTCAGCTCAAGAAAGATGAAGAAACTGCTGGAGAGAGTACAGCAAAAGGCTACAATGATGATCAGGGACTGAAGCATCTCTCCTGTGAGGAAAGGCTGAGACCTGGGCCTGTTTATCCTGGAGAAGAGAAAACTGAGAGGGGATCTTATCATGCTTATAAATAACTACAGGCAGGCATCAGTGATGTTGGTTATTGATTGAAATAAGTAAAATTTTGGGAAAAAAATCACATTAAAAAATCCAAACAGACACGTAGAAGAAAAACAGAGCTTACATAAGACGGACACAGCAAGAATCAAAGAAAAACATACCTCAAGTAGTCAACAACCTGTCCTTGAGGCATAAGCCTGCAAGATAGATGAAAGGGATGGAAAGGAATACTCCCCATGACTTATCTCAGCCATGGCCTTCAGCACTAGGTACAAAACACTGACTAATTGGATTAACTGTATTAACATGCCATGAGCATACTAATGTACTATTAGAGTGCTGAAAAACCTACCCATAGGCTAGAGGGACTCCAACTAGCAAAAAAGCCCCTACCCTTTGAGCATGTGTGGTGAAATTTTCAGGTACTGCCACTTTAAGTGGAACTAGTTCACCAATCATGTATATGAGTGGTAGAATATAATGAGAGATCAAGTAATTTTACACATTTCTTAGTATAAAACTAACCCTTATGTTTCAGGAAGCTGAGCTTGCTTTGTGGAATACCACTCTGCTCTCCTTTCTACACAGAACTGGATATTAAAGCAAATATCTTGACTCTGTGTGAATTGGCTTATTGCACATCGGGTGATGGACTCCACTTTCAGGACAATGTCAGGAGCATGGAGCTGGACTTGACATGCCAGAGGGATGGGATCCCATCAGAGGGACCTGGACAAGCTGGAGAAGTGGGCCTGGGTAAATCTCATGACGTTCAACCAGGCCAAGTGCAGTGTCCTGCACCTGGGCGGGGGCAACCAGAGATGTGAACACAGGCTGGGGGAAGACCTGCTGGAGAGCAGCCCTGTGGAAAAAGACCTAGGGGTACAAGTCGATCAAAAGCTGGACATGAGCCATCAATAAGCAATTGCAGCCCAGAAGGCCAACTGCATCCTGGGCTGCATCAAAAGAATTGTGGCCAGCAGAAGGAGAGGTGATTCTGCCCCTCTGCTCTGCCTTGGTGAGACCTCACCTGGAGTGCTGTGTCCAGCTCTGGATCCCCCAACACAAAAAGGACACAGACCTGTTGTAGCATGTCCAGAGGAGGGCAACAAAAATAATCAGAGGGCTGGAGCACCTCTCTTATGAAGATAGTCTGAAGGAGTGGGGTTGTTCAGCCTGAAGAAGAGAAGACTTCAAGGGGACCTTATAGTGACCTTCCAATACCTGAAAGAGGCCTATAAGAAAGCTGGGGAAGACCTCTTTACAAGGGCATGTAACAACTGGACAAGGCATAAGAAAAAAAAAATAGCTGGAGAAAGGTAGATTTAAGTTGGACATTGGGAAAAAGTTCTTTAATATGGGGTGGTGGATCACTGGAACAGGTTGCCTAGAGAAGTGGTGGGGGCCCCATCCCTGGAGACATTCAAGGTCAGGCTTGATGGGGCTCTGAACAGTCTGTTCCAGTGTGAGATGTCCCTGCTTATTGTAGGGGCGTTGGACTAGATGACCTTTAGTGGTCCCTTCCAACCTAAGAGATTCTATGATTCTTTTCAGTGGTGCCCCAATGACAGAATGAGGGGCAATGGGCTCAAACTGGAGCACAAGAAGTTTCATGTAGACATGAGGAGAAACTTCTTTACTTCGAGGGTGACAGAACACTGGAAAAGGCTACCCAGAGAGTCTGTGGAGTCTCCTTCTCTAGAGATACTAAAAACCCATCTGGATGCGATCCTGTGACACCTGCTCTAGGTGAACCTGCTTTAGCAGGGGGTTTGGACTAGATGATCTCCTGAGGTCCCTTTCAACCCCTACCATGCTGTGACTCTGTGGACCTGTGAAACTGTGATTCTGTTTCTTATTCTGACAACTGTGAGGCAGGTCTCCTTCTCTCAACCTCTGAGGAGTAACCATTCAAGGGGTGTTCCCACTCAAGGTGAGGAATATGAAACTCACCTCATGGCAAAGTGTGTAAGAATGTCCTAAGATCAAGAATGGGACTAGGCTTTTATAGAATAAAGTGACTGACTGTCAGCTATTCCATGCTAAGCCAAGCTTCTTCTTTCTCAGGGATACTAAACTAATAGCAAATTATTTTTATCTCATAAAAACACTGTCTCTTTCTTTATCAGTTTTCTGTTTTTCTCTCAGCCTGGGAGCAGCTGTTCCACCACCAAGGTACAGCCTGACCTTCTAGCTTATCTGGTAGTTGTTTTTCACCAAAGAGCTCACAGAGTAGAGCAAATCTCAAGTCTTTTTCCCACAGAAGCCCACTGAAGCAGAGCATCCTGCTGCAGATACCTGTGCACTAAAGCAGATTGGGCCTAGTACCAAATGGGAATAATGCACTCTTCTGAAATCTGGTTACTGAAGATCAAAAAGGGAAGGGTAATGGAAACTTGACTGAAGGGAGCCTAGACTTCTGCTAGATCCCCAAATCCTATTTTTCCAGATATGATCTGAAAAGATCAAAGATTTGGAGAGCCAAATACAAACATTTTCAAATATAGAAGAGTTATACTCTCTTTGAAAATAATTCTCTGCAGTCTTCAGCCAAGGCCACGTCCCAGATGAACAGAACTCTGGGGTTCTGTCTTTCAGTGTTTCAGTAAAGAAGCAGCCTTGCAGGAATGCTAAACACCCTGGGAACAGTATGGGTTATTGTGTCATTTCAGAAGATCATTTACCCTCTTCAGTGTTTTCTGATTAGAAGCCTCCTCAGAATGGGGGAAAGTAAAAGGCTGTAGACTGTTTCCACATATTCAGGGATTTCAAAATCAAAAGCAGCAGCAGGATCATCTGTTAGACATCCTATTAACCATGGCTGCATATTGCCAATTCCAACATGGCTTTGCTGAAGCCTCTAGAATAACTCAGCTTTCAAAGACTGCAGGAGTGCTAAAAGGTTATTCAAAGATCAGGGAGCAGAATCCAGACAACTGATGTGGAAGAGCCTGTAGCAGGTTTTGATTAAATTACCAGCATGAATAATTAAATCACATATATACATGGTGTATGTTTCACCAAAGTTGCATTTAAGTTGCTTTTCATCATTCCCACAGGTGAATGCAATTTAGATATCTTTATAGGTAAAGCAGACACAGCAGCTGCAGGTTTAATTAAACCTAACCACGTAAAAAGACAGTGATATATCTTCATAGCATCTGGCAGTTTAACCATTGACTAGTCATCCTATAATTAGCACGCTGGTGAATTTAATAGAAGACTGTTCTAATGTAGTGCCAGATGGTCCTCTTGAATGACAAGGTGAACAACAATTTCTGTCATGTTTACTTCAAGTGTAGCAGAACAGTAAAAAAGAGCCTTTGTAGAGCACAAAGCTGATGAATTAAGAGGTTACATTTGCTGTTATCAGCAAGCAACGGCTTTGAATGTTGCTCTATGGAGTAAGCATAATTCATGAATTTCCCACAAAAAGTTTTTCTTGCCTTTTTTGTTTATTTCTCCTATTTTGAAAGACATCAGCTAGCTTGCTATGTTTGTAGTAGAGCTTTGTATAAGTCAAAGCCCAAGGTCCTCTGGGGACCTTGATGGACCTTGGACCCAAAGTGGGGGACATAAGAATAGTATGAAAGTGTACTCTGCAGCAAGGCCTGTGAGTTGACCCCTGACTGTCTCAGTGGAGCTTTAAAATAGCCCAAATACTACAGGAGTGACTCTTTGCTACAGCTCCATTCATTAGAGAAATTAACTTTTACAAAGCAACTAGTGAAATGGCACAGATGCTAAAACAAGGAATATCCATGGAGGATAAAATTAGAAGACAGAAGTGTTTATGCTATTTTTAAACAAAGACAATTTTTATGTAGCCAGTGGAGATTTTCAATAAACTTCAGTACAGTTCTGGAGTTTAAAGTAGACTTCAGTGGAATCAATAGTCAGACTATGGCTATGTTGTTATGAGATATGTCTTGTAACTAAGAACCTCTGGGAGAAGATACCATGCATGACAGACAAATCTCAGTGGTTCTTTCATTTTGAAGCTGGATGCAGCCTGGTAGGCCACATTTCCTTCATGACAGGTATCGATCATGTTCCAGCCGTGCTCCAACTAACTTTTTGAACATTAAAACTGGTTTTCATTCAGCCAGTCTCAGTACAATCCCTTTATCTTAAATAATAAAACGTTCATTGCTCCATCCATCTGTGCTGTCAAAATGTCAGTACAGGGACTCCTTACAGACTGCCACCTTACAAGCATGAGACACACTCTCCATACTAGTATCCTTAAGCCCCATTTAGAGAGAACAGCTGCTCTTGACATGAGACTCTTTCAAAAAGTATCCAGACTGATGAAGACCTCAAACTAGTTCTATGGGCTCCTGCAGTTACCCCTGACTGGAAGACCATTGCATAGTAAAGATTAATGGTCCATCTAACGGTGAACCTGTGGAGGTGCAGGTCTGTGCTGTGCTGCATGTGCAGCGCTGCCTTTGGACCCGTGCTGAGCTGCTCCTCTCCCTGGGCGCGGGGCAGACGCATCCGGGTGGTGGGACGGGAGGAGCCCACAGGCAGCTCCCACTCAGTACCAGCCATTACACCACCTGCGTGGCCTTGCCTTTATCTAACAGTGCAGCAAACAGTTCTCATGCAAACATCCTCTCTGTTTGACAAGCAGAAACGGTTAATAGGGTTGTTTACTTTTCAGAAATCCTATAAGAGTGTGAGTGACCAGAAGGGGCTAGTTCTTCCTACCCATGGGGTCTGCACAGGACGCTGCGCGTGGGTGGGAGGCCCGTCCGGTGCGGCACAGCTCGGGGTTCCCTGCATCTAAAGGGACGTAAGATCAGCTCTGCTGTTCTCATTCTTTACGCTGTTAGCTCTAGCAAGTAGTGTTTTAATTACTTTACAGAATCCGGGTACCTTTCTCACTGGCATCATAAGCTCTTAGTGAAAAACATTTGTTGCAGCCGGCAGGTCCCAGTGAGAAAGGATCCTTTCTGGAGAAAGGATACGGGGGTGGGGGGAGAGAGGGAGCCGGGGCGCCCCGCACACAGCGGTGCGGGCGGCTCAAGGCGGGCAGCCCCGGTGGCTCCCCGGGCACGCTGGGCGGGATTGCGGGGCCGCCTCGCCCCCGGCGGGACCACTGGACGGTCTCAGAGATCATGGAGCAGGGAAAGGAAAAGCCGGGGAAAGCGTGCCCGGTGCCCGGTTGTGCCTGAGGCCGAGGCGCCGCGGGCAGCCCCGCTGCTGCGGGAGCGGGCGGCACGGACGGACGGGCTGGTCACCGCGGCTGGGGGCCGGGGGCGGCGCGGGCGAGGAGCGGATGGATGGGTAGGGGGGCCGGCCGCTGGTGACTGCGGAGACGGGCGGCTGACGGGGGCTGCAGCATCCCCCACCCACCGCCGGGGCCGTGACGATGCGTCCTACCCCGCCGCCCTCTCCCCATCGGGCCGGGCAGGCGCGGCCCCTCCTGGCCGCGCACACGGAGGGGACCCGAGCCCACACATCCCGCGCTGCTCGGCTGGCAGGATAAGGGCGGGGTAGGGCTCTGCCAGGGGAGGGGGTAACCCCAATTGACAGAAACCCTGCCCGCTACCCAAGAATGAATGGACAAATACGAACTTGCTGGGAGCTGGTGGGGTGAGAGAATCGTGGAACCACTGAAGGGTTTGTGTTGGAAGGAATCTTTAGGACAGCAGCAAGATCTCTACAGAGCCTTTCTTCTCCAGGCTAAACAACCCCATGTCTCTGAGCCTGTCTCCATAGCAAAGGTGTTCCATCCCCTCTGATCATTTTATCCCTGTTTTTCTTGTGCTGATGACTCCGTAACTGGACACAGTACTGCAGGGGATGGTCTCACCAGAGGAGAGTAGAAGGACAGAATCACATCCCTTGACCTGCTGGCCAAGCTGCCTTTGATACAGTCCAGGATATGGTTGGCCTGCTGGAGTGCAAGCATATGTTACCTGCCCACGTCCAGCTTTTCATCCACACGTATCCCCAGGTCCTCCTGTTCAGGGCTGCTCTCAATCTCTTAATTCCTCAGCCTTTGTTGATACCAAGGGTTGTCCCCGTT
This sequence comes from Chaetura pelagica, assembly GCF_000747805.2. Taxonomy (NCBI): domain Eukaryota; kingdom Metazoa; phylum Chordata; class Aves; order Apodiformes; family Apodidae; genus Chaetura; species Chaetura pelagica. The sequence continues at coordinate 990,414 of NW_009953393.1, read as the reverse complement.
CCTCCAGCCTGTCAAGGTTCCTCTGGATGGCATCCTTTCTCTCTAACTAATCATTGGTGTTACCTTCAAACTTGCAGAGCATTCACTCAATCTCATCCCATCTTTAATCTTGGCTATGTCTAGTAATAGTTGCCAGTCTTTTGTTTCTCCCAGCTGGGAGTCTATTTACTTCCCAGTTCCAGATTTCCCATTGACAGAGCCACTGTGTGACACTGTCTGATACAGCAGAAGAGTCTACATAGGTTATTCTGCTCCATCTGTGCTGCCAAAACAACTGCTCTTACTTCTCTAACTTGTGCACTGCCTTCACATTCTTCTATTACTTGTTTGCTGGTGGTAATATTTAATGCGATGGCCTTATGTTGCCAATTACCATTTACCCTTTTTGCTGAAACATCCATAAGCCAATTAGTTTATGTCCAGAATGGGTGAAAGTTGTGGTAATGCTAATAGATCTGTGTTTATGGGCTTCTGCAATTTGGAAACCTTTGTGTGTCCTTCAGTTAACTGCATATTTTCTGTAGCTCCTGTTAGGAAGACATGCCATTTTCTGATAGTGGAGTTTTGTGCAACTCCTTCTAGGGAAACAGTCCCCTTTAGAATTGCTTCTAGTAAATCAGATAATCCTCTGGTTTGCAAAGGTTGTGCCTGATGAATTTTCTCAACTTGTTTAACTGCTCGAACTAAATATAACAGTCTCTTCTTGTAGAACCTAGGAAGGGAAACCCAGAGAGGTTCAGATTGGACCCGCTTGCTTTCTAAACTCCTTCACAGAGAGGGGCCCAGGTGCAGCTGGATCCAACCTTAGTCTCAGACCTGGCCCTTCCAGAGAGAATGATTAAAATGTCACAGTCCAAGGAAATGCTCGACTGTCTGATACTCCTTGATCAGATTAAGGTGAAATGACACTCAAGGTCTGTATTTCCATATTAGGTTTAATCAAGACTATATAAGAAATACTGATAACTTCATTTATTCTCTCAGGCTGTGCAATCGTAAAGGCTGATTATTTAGATCACAAAAATCACAATACATACATGTTCAAGCTCTACAACCTGAGGAAAAAAATGTGTTTAGGCCTTATGTTCAATAATGATTTTAGGAAGGAAGAGAGAGAATAGGAGGAGAAAAGTTAGAGAGATAGGTAACAGAATATCACCAGTCCTGGATCCAGCACTGGGCCAGGCAACAGAGGAGAGTTGGTGTCATTGAGGCTCCCGAAGCCACCATTTCAGCCCTCTGCTTTATAGTTTCCTTGTTTCACAAGAATGAGTAATCTTGACCGACCCATTAAACTGAGCAGCTCAATGGACCTCTGCCTCTTGGTCGATTGTTACATAATCACAGAATCACAGAATCCTAGGGGTTGGAAGGGACCTCAAAAGACCGTCTAGTCCAACCCCCCTGCCAGGGCAGGGTCACCTAGAACACATCACACAGGAACGTGTCCAGGCGGAATGTCTCCAGTTTTGAATGTCTCCAGTTTTGTCTCCAGTGAAGGAGACTCCACAATCTCTCTGGGCAGCCTGTTATAGGGCTCTGTCACTCTCACAGTGTTGCCTTTGGAAGGCGTGGCGACCTGAAGATGTTGAACAACACCGGTCCCAGTACCAACCCCTGAGGGACTCCACTAGTCACACACCTCCAACCAGATTCTGCCCAGTTACCTACAACTCTTTGATTTCTTCCTTTCAACCAGTTCCTGATCCATCTCACTACCTGATCACCAAACCCATACTTGATCAACTTATCTACAAGGATGCTGTGGGAGACGGTGTCAAATGCTTTACTGAAATCAAGATAAACCACATCTACCACTCTACCATCATCTATCCACCTAGTTATTTCCTCATAGAGGGCTATAAGATTAGTCAAACATGACTTGTCCTTGATAAAACCATGCTGACTGCTCTTGATGACACCCATGTCCTTGATATGCCTAGAGATAGTGCCAAGAACAAGTTGTTCCATCACCTTTCCAGGGATGGAGGTGAGGCTGACCGGTCTATAGTTACCCGG
>NW_009953393.1:985481-987593 GCF_000747805.2 Chaetura pelagica | reverse complement strand
TACAGGCATTTCAGGAAGCAAGCAGAGCACACTGGTGGGACCAAATCCTCCTTAGACCACCTGCCTTCAGGCCCTGGCATGTTCCTCTTGGGATTGTCCCTAACAGACCCAGTTTTCTCCCCTTCCCCCTTCACATCTAGTTTAAAGCTCTCTCAATGAGCCCTGCTAAGTCCTGCCCCAAAAGCCTCTTCCCCCTCTGGGACAGGTGCATCCCACCTGCCACCATCAGGCCAGGTGTCTCATATAGCATCCCATGATCAAAAAAGCCAAAACCTTGTCTTTGGCACCAGTCTCTTAGCCATTCGTTGTCCTGAAAACTCTTCCTATATACCTCCTCACCCATTCTTGCAGCAGGTATGGAGGCAAACACTACTTGTGCTCCAGACCCCCTAACCAGCCGTCCCAGGGCCCTGAAGTCTCTCTTCATTGCCCTTACATTTCTTGTGATAATTTTGTCACTGCCAGCCTGAAAAATCAGCAGTGGATAGTAATCAGAGGAATCTACAAGATTAGGGAGTTTCCTTTTAACATCTCTAATCTGAGCCCCAGGGGGGCAACAGACCTCCCTGTGGGATGGGTCCGGTCGACAGATGGGCCCTTCTGTTCCCCTCAGAAGGGTGTCACCCACCAAAATTACTTTCCTTTTCTTCTTGATTGAAGAAGTCCTAAGGACTCGGGGTGACTGACAAGTCCTAGGTGCTTCACTAGATAAGTCTACCCCTGCAACTACATTTTCCTGTCCCTGAATTTCCAAGGCCTCATATCTATTCTTCAAGGGCAATTGGGAAGGTGGAGGGGGTTGGGAGGATTTTTTCTTGCGTTTCTGAGGTCAGGCCTCCTTCCATTCCTTCATATCTCTTAAGTCCTCTCCTCCTGTCTGGTGACAGGAGGGGAGGGGATCCATCACTTTCTCAACCTCTTCCATCTGCCCCTGCCTCAGCGTATGATTCCACCAATCTATTTCCCTCTCACATTCTCTGATGGTTCTCAGTCTTTCAACCTCCTCTGTCAGTTTAACCACCTGCCTGAGGAGATCATTTACTTGTTCACACCGCACACATGCAGTGTTACTGGTTCCCTCTAGTACCAGTGCCAGGCTCAGGCATTCACTGCAGTCAGAGACCTGCACAGCTGCATGCCTGCTTGGGAGCTCCGTCTGAGTCCCCACATTCTTTTTCACTATGGTTTTTGACTGCGTTGTGACCATGATCTATCTAGCTACTAGTTTGCTTTTCTTGCTATGAGAAGGCACCTGCTGCTCCCTGCCTGCCCTTGCTCCGCTCTCTGCCTCTCCGCTCTCTGCCTGCCCTCGTGCCTGCCACGTGTCTGCCCTCTGGAAGCTGCTGCCACTCTCAGCTCTGCGCTGCCGCGGGCTCCAATTCTTGTTTAAAAACAATCATCCCTGCCCCATCAAAGATCAGTCTACAAGTTTGTTTGATATCAAACAGGAGCATATCATCTCCCCTAAAAACACCATCTATGAGGGTGGAGATCATAGCAGAATTAAGCCCTTTATCCGCAATTGCCTTAACAATCGCTTGTATATCCTTAGGGTTTACCGGCGACTAGACCCTCTGTCCCCCGTCCGTCACCCGGACCGGGAACACTAGCGTGGCCGATGGGACCCAATCGGCACACGCAATCTTTATTTTTCTCCAATCAGTGAGAGGGATTTCTTCCCCTCACGGTCCCTTTTTATTTTGGATTTTATTTTTATTTTGGATGGGAATGTTTTGGCTTTTTACTGTATCTACTCCCATTTCCTCCTCCTCTGAATCTGAATCAGTTACAAGCCACTCATCCCAGCTGGTGTCTGATCCGGAGTCAGAGCTCGACTGACTGGTCATTTCTGGTTTCCAGTACCTTTTTGTTGGGCTCCAGCCCCGCCCACTTCCCTTGCGGGTGGGCCATTCCCTCCCTCTTGGCTCGCCCCGCCCTCTGCTTGGTTTGCCCTACAAAGGCATTTTTTCAGATGGCTGCTCTGATTGGCTTTCCACCCTTCGCTCACGCCCCTATCCTCTTCCCGGTCACCCCCCCCACCTTTCTCCTTCTCATTCTCCTCCCCTTCCCGTTTGTGCTTGCCTGTCAATGCTGGCGCTGCCTCCCTGTTCC
>NW_009953393.1:979960-985293 GCF_000747805.2 Chaetura pelagica | reverse complement strand
GGGGGTTCTGGTGCTGGGGGTGTCGGTGACCCGCCTCCCCGCGGATCCCCAGGCTCAGCAAACTCGTTGTTGCCTGGGAGGTGCGGAGTCTGTGTGGCTGCCCCAACTCCCAATTTCGGGGTGGCGAGCAAACAGTTCTTTGCCGCCTTCCAGGTCTCCTGTTCTTGTACGGCCTTCTGCAGGGCCTGTACAACTTTCCCCCACGACTTAAGGTTTTTGCCACTAACCGAGGACATCACCTCCTCGGCTAACGCATTGGTGCATTTATCCCACACCTTAGGGTGGAGAATATCCACCGGCTGGTCAATGACCCTGATTTGCAAGAGCCTTGCGACTGAGAGAGTAAAATCTTTAGCTTGCAATCGATAGCCCACTGCTTATGTATTTGCAATACGACCTTCACAAGAGCTTCCATCTGTGAAAAACGTTTGTCACGCCAATGAACAGGCCCACACAGATCCTTCAACGAAACACAGTTTATTTACATTCTTGCAAGAATGGGTGACCTAAACAAGTAGGCACACCCACAGCAAGGTGAATAATGGTTTATATTCCCTATTCCCGACGCAAATTTCCCTCCCCTGTTTCCCCACTTGCTGGGTGCTCCAGGGTTCACAGCCTCTCCGACACTTCAAATTATCCTATAAGTTTCCCACTCCTGTTTACACATTCCATTCTAGCAGTTTACTTTTTACCTTTTAAGGTAAAATTTTGACCTTTCTTGCCCCCTGGGCTGTCTTCCCAATTAACAAATCTACTGCTGTCATCTTGCCCTGAGAGCAAGATAGAAGTGGCTTTGTTTGGTCTTATCTTGGCCATAAATCCTTCTCCATGTTTGGATCCCCCAGATGGAGCCCAATTAAGTCCCTCGGTTTCTTGGACTGTAAACCATCCCAGGTGTCATTGGAATGTGCAGATATCTCACTTCTCTCTTAAACAACCTATTCTATTCCTAACACTAGGGTATATAAGAAAAAACAACAACCCAACAATATGCTTCTAATACTAAGATATAAAAAACCAACACTAAAACAAACAAAACAACACTAAACCCAACCCTATGCTTTTAACACTAGGATGCAAAAACAACACTACATTTCATTTCTAACACATCCGACCTTCACAAGGGCTTCAATCTTCCTTGTTGGTCCGGGAGCGTCCTCCCTGCTGGGCTGGTCCTGCTGCTCCGGCCGCCATTCACCCGATTCCAGGCAAGTTTCCCGGGTTTCAGCACCACTTGTTGCCTTCAGAAGGTGTGGCGACCTGGTTCAGGAATGGCACGGCGACCAACCCCAGGCCGCTCGGGCCATCAGCACACAGACACCAATGTGATGGACGGCAAATGGCGTTTATTGGTATGTGATATGACGTTATATAGCTTGGGTTTACAACGTCACTTCCGTCTGCTTACATCATAAACTAAACACTATTGGCTGTCCGGGGGGTGCCCAATCTTTCCGTACAGCGCGATATCTTCCGGCCACCAGACCCTGGCTACACACAGTAAAGAAGTTCTTCCTGGTATTCACATGGAACCTCCTGTGCTCCTGTTTGCATCCATTACCCTTTGTGCTATCATTGGACATCACTGAAAAAAGCCTGGCTCCATTGTCCTGACACTCATCCTTTACATATTTGTAAACATTGATGAGGTCACCCCTCAGTCTCCTTGTTTTAAGATAAAGAGACCCAGCTCCCTCAGCCTTCCCTTGTAAGGGAGATGTTCCACTCCCTTCATCATCTTTGTAGCTCTGCGCTGGACTCTTTCAGGCAGTTCCCTGTCCTTCTTGAACTGTGGGGCCCAGAAGTGGACACAGTACTCCAAATGCGGCCTCACCAAGGCAGAATAGAGGGGAAGGAGAACCTCTCTTAACCACAGCCTTTCTAATGCACCCCAGGATGCCATTGGCCTTACTAGCCACAAGGGCACATTGCTGGCTCATAGTCATCCTCCTGTCTACCAGGACCCCCAGGTCCCTTTCTCCTATACTGCTCTCCAGCAGGTCAGCCCCCAACCTGTACTGGTACATGGAGTTGTTCTTCCCCAGATGCAAAACTCTACACTTGCCCTTGTTGAATTTCATTTAAGTTTCTCCCCGCCAATGTCTCCAGCTTGTCCAGGTCTCTCTGAATGGCAGCACAGCCTTCTGGTGTGTCAACCACTCCTCCCAATTTACTGTCATCAGCAAACTTGCTGAGGGTACACTCTGTTCCCTCATGTTGTTATTATCCCTGTCATTGTGGGTGAAGGCCCGGGTCACATGCAGGCTGTCATAGTTCTCTGCATCCTCTCATCCCCTCTGCATCCTTTTGTGATGCAAATAAAACTTTTTTCAGGGGAGGGGAGTGGCTCAGGTTACAGTGGTGTTTCTACACCACTTTCTGCAGTTGTGGGTCCTAAGGGCTGGTCCCTCACAGCCTGACCTTGAATGTCTCCAGGGATGGCATCTCTGCCACCTCTCTAGTCAACCTTTTCCAGTGATCCACTAACCTCATATTAAATAACTTTTTCCTAATGTCCAACCTAAGCCTACCCTTCTCCAGTTAGTTGTTTGTTTTTTTTAACCCCTTGTCCTATCATTACATGCCCTAGTGAACAGGTCTTCTCCAGCCTTCTTATAGGCTCCTTTCAGGTACTGGAATGTCACTACAGGGTGCCCTCAGAGTCTTATCTTCTTCAGGTTGAGCAACCTGACTCCTTCAGCCTGTCTTAATGAGAGAGTTCGTCCAGCCCTTTCATCATTTTTATTGCCCTTTTCTGGATACTAGGGGTTGTTGTGACCAAGGTGCAGGGCCTGGCACTTGGTCTTCATAGAATCATAGAATGGTTTGGGTTGGAAGGGATCTTAAAGATCATCTAGTTCCAACCCCCTGTATGGGCAGGGACACCTCCAGACAGATCAGGTTGCTCAAGGCCCCATCCAACTCAGCCTTGAAGACCTCCTAACTAAAAAGGCCAACCTCTGGCCAAAGGCTCTTTCCCCTTTCTCTGACAGGTGGACTCCATTGGCCCCCAGCAGGCCAGGTTTAGCAAAAAGGGCCTTATGGTCTTTGTAGCCAAAGCCCTGCCTATGGCACCACAACTTCAACCATTCATTCACTTTACCAATTCTGTCAGACCTTTCCTCCCTTTTTCCTTTGACTGGAAGCAGTGATGAGAACACCACCTGTGCTCCCAAGCTCTTCACTGCTGCTCCTAGTGCTCTGTAGTCCTTTTGTACAGCTTTCAGGTTACTCTTAACAGTATCATAGGTACCTACATGAAATAGTAAGAGAGGATAGCAATCAGTAGAATGTACAAGTTTAGGTAATCTTTCAGTAATGTCCTAATGTAAGCCCCCGTTAAGCTGCAGACCTCTCTATTAAGTGGCTTATGTCTGCAAATGGGTCCTTCAGTGCCCTTGAGAAAAGAGTCTCCCATAAAAGAGCATTCCCCCAGTCTGTAGCACTGCCTGGGGTTATCATGGCCAAAGTGTAGGACCTTCATAGAATCACAGAATCCTAGGGGTTGGAAGGGACCTCGAAAGATCATCTAATCCAACCTCCCTGCCAGAGGAGGGTGACGTAGAGCACATCACACAGGAACACATCCAGGTGGGTTTTGCATGTCTCCAGTGAAGGAGAATCCACAACCTCCCTGGGCAGCCTGTTCCAGTGCTCTGTCACTCTCACAGTAAAGACATTTTTCTAATGTTTACGTGGAACCTCCTGTGTTCCAGTTTGCACCCATTACCCCTTGTGCTATCACTGGACATCACTGAAAAAAAGCCCGGCTCCATTGTCCTGACACTCATCCTTTACATATTTGTAAACATTGATGGGGTCGCCCCTCAGTCTCCTTTTTTTAAGATAAAGAGACCCAGCTCCCTCAGCCTTTCCTCATAAGGGAGATGTTCCACTCCCTTCATCATCTTTGTAGCTCTGCGCTGGACTCTTTCGAGCAGTTCCCTGTCCTTCTTGAACTGTGGGGCCCAGATGTGGACACAATACTCCAAATGCGGCCTCACCAAGGCAGAATAGAGGGGAAGGAGAACCTCTCTTCACCGACTAACCACAGCCTTTCTAATGCACCCCAGGGTGCCATTGGCCTTCCTAGCCACAAGAGCACATTGCTGGCTCATGATCATTTTCCTGTCTACCAGGACCCCCAGGTCCCTTTCTCCTACACTGCTCTCCAGCAGGTCAGCCCTCAACCTCTACTAGTACATGGGGTTGTTCTTCCCCAGATGCAAAACTCTACACTTGCCCTTGTTGAATTTCATTTAAGTTTCTCCCCGCCAATGTCTCCAGCTTGTCCAGGTCTCTCTGAATGTCAGCACAGCCTTCTGGTGTGTCCGCCACTCCTCCCAGCTTAGTGTCATCAGCAAACTTGCTGAGGGCACACTCTGTACCCTCATCTAGGTCGCTGATGAAGATGTTGAACAACACCGATCCCAGTACCGACCCCTGAGGGAATCCACTATTCACACACCGCCAACCAGATTCTACCCAGTTAACTACAACTCTCTGACTCCTTCCTTTCAACTAGTTCTTGATCCACCTCACTACCTGATCACCAAACCCATACTTAATCAACTTATCTACAAGGATGCTGTGGGAGACGGTGTCAAATGCTTTGCTGAAATCAAGACAAACCACATCTACCGCTCTACCATCATCTATCCACCTAGTTATTTCCTCATAGAGGGCTATAAGATTAGTCAAACATGACTTATCCTTGGTAAAATGTTGCCTTCAGGCAGGCAAGGGCGACCTGGTTCAGTACATTTGTCCCACACCTCAGGGTGGAGAATATCCACCAGCTCGTCAATGACCCAGGTTTGCAAAAATCTCTCAACAGCGAGAGTAAAATCTTTGAGCTTACAATCAATCCCCCACTGCTTATGTATTTTCAATACGACCTTCACAAGGGTTTCCATCTCGACCTTCACAAGGGCTTCAATCCTTCCTTGTGGGTCCCGGAGCGTCCTCCTTCTTGTTGGTCCGAGGGTGTCTCCGGCCGCCATTCACCAGATTCCAGGCGATTTCCCAATTCGGGGCGAGTTCCCTCGATTCCCGGGTTTCGGCACCACTTGTTGCCTTCAAGCAGGCAAGGGCAACCTGGTTCAGGAACGGCACGGCAACCAACCCCTGGTTGCTCGGTCCATATGCACACAGACACCAAAGTGGTGGATGACAAAATGGCGTTTATTACCATGCGGCATGGCATTATATAGCTTGAGTGACGTCACATCCGTCTGCTTACATCACGGGGGGGGGTGGAGCCCTGTCTTTCCATACAGCACGAGATCTTCCAGACGCCAGACCCTGGCTACAGTAAAACCACGCTGAAT
>NW_009953393.1:972863-979500 GCF_000747805.2 Chaetura pelagica | reverse complement strand
TCTTGACTTCTTCTGGGGCTATATGAATCTGGGGCTCATGGGGAAATCCTGCAGGAGTAAAGACAGAGGCAAAGAAGGCGTTCAGCACCTCTGCCTTCTTTATATCCTCTGTCACCAGGGCACCCGCCTCATTCAACAGTGGGCCAATATTGCCTCTAGTGTTAGTTTTGTCAACTATGTATTTGAAAAAGCCCTTTCTATTATCCTTAACTTCACTTGCAAGGTTAAGTTCCAAGGAGGCCTTAGCTTTCCTAATTGCCTCCCTACATCCTCTGACAACTGTCCTATATTCCTCCCAAGTGGCCAGCCCCTCCTTCCATGATCTATAGATTTTTCTTTTCCACTTGAGTTTTCCCAGCAGTTCCTTTTTTAACCATGCAGGTCTCCTAGCTCCTTTACTAAATTTCCTACCCATTGGGACGCTCTGATCCTGTGCTTGCAAGAAGTGGTCCTTGAATGTTGACCACCTATCTTGAGCCTCTGTCACAAGCCGGTACTGGGGGGCTACAGGCTGCCAGGATGCTCTTGCAACTGCCCCTCCCGACATCGGAGGGTTTCTTGTGTAAGACCGAGGGTCACACGTGGCATTCGCCTCTCACAGAGGAATGGCCACCGCGGGACCATATTTCAGGGTGGTAGTTAGAACGTACCCCCCCACCACGCTCAGAAATTGCCTCTAAAACCGAGGTTTGCTCCACAAACCAATTGGTTTATTAAGGGTTAACACCAACTGAGGGATGATGCTTAAGGACAATGCAAATGTAAATGGCTACCAGGGATATAAATATGTATATAGTGAGAAGGTGTCCTTTAGGGAGGCAATGCAAAAGGTCCAGGTGTTTTTAAGGAAGGGGATTAAGGACCAAAGGGAGGAGGGAAGGAGGGAAGGAAGCCCGAAGTCAGTCCTCCTTAAGAGGTCGCACTGTGTGCCCGAGTATGAGGAAAGGAATGTGTGTGTGTGTGTGTGTGAGGTGATGTTACCCTCCAGCAGGAGAAGCGGGGTGCAGCGGCTGCTGGTTTCCCCTCAACCAGCAGCAACACGGGGAGGGGGCTCTGGCCCCGACCCCAGTGCTCAGGAACTACCAGTGTTCTCTGCTCCCTGCCTGCCCTCGCGCCTCTCTTCGCCTGCCCTCTGGAAGCTGCTGTCACTCTCTGCTCTGCGCTGCTGTGTGCTCGGAGGAGGCTGCCAAATGGCCGCTTTTAAACCTTGCCTCCGTTCACTGCCACGCCCCCTGCCACGTCAGCCTTCCTGTTCCTTCACTTGGTCTTGCTGAATTTCATGCCACTGGCCTCAGCCCACTGACCCAGCCTGTCCAGGTTCCACTGCAGCTTCTTTCTACCCTCCGGCAGATCGACATTCCCCCCCAGCTTGGTGTCATCTGCAACGTCCATGAGCTCCAAGTTAGGATGGTGACTACCAGGGGAAAGGATGGCTTGTCGCCCATCCTTTCTGTCCCACACCACATCCGTTGTTTTGGGTTCAATTGTCCTTGAGAAGCAAGTCTGGTTTTAGTCCGTGAGCAGGGAATAATCAGGAGAGGCCTTCGCTGGCTTGAAAGGCATTTTGTTTAGACTTATGTGGGGAAGAAAAGAACAGTTTCCCACAGCCCCTTTACCTAGGACTGGGCCCAGTACTGATCCCTGGGGGACACCACTGATCACCAGATGCCAACTGGATGCAGCAGCATTCACCATAACTCTCTGGGCCTGGTCATCCAACCGGTTTTTAACCCAGTGAAGGGTGCACCTGTCAAAGCCATGGATTGCTGGCTTCTCCAGAAGGATGCTGTGAGAGACTGTGTCAAAGGCCTTGCTGAAATTTAGGTAGATGTAGCAGTTTTTCTTGATTGTTTGGTGTTGATCCTTCTCTGGTTGGGATTTATCTTCTAGACTTTTCGACATTTCACAAATATGGTCCAGATTGTTAGCCAAATAGTATTTCTTCATTAAGTCAAGGAAGGCATTGGAAGGGATATAGTTGTGAGCAGTTATATGGAGTCACTATCAGGCATTGTTGGAAGTTGTTCTCTGGAGAAGGTAGGGGGCTGGTAGGTGGGTGTTTTCATGTTTGTGGAAAAAAATACCTGAAATTCCCATTCTGGCAGTGTGCGCCTTAGGTTTTTGATAGGTATCCCACTGCTGACACCAGTAATGTAAGGGTTCAAAAAAGAAAAAAAAAAAAAGTAGGGGTTGAATGGTTAATATCCCCCCCCTTTTGGCTTTACTTAGTACCTGTTGAAATCCCTTCCCATGGGTAGTATGCGTTCTCACTCAAAAGGGAATGAGGACACTGAGTGAGGGGTTTATAGTGCTGTTACTTTATGAGCAGAGCAGGGGGGTACAAATGTAAATATAATGCAAGCCAGGTATAGGGAGAAAAAGATAGGAAGAAGATTATTATGATAAAAGGAGTTGATTTAAAGCGTGTTGCAGTTCCCCCGTGTTGGGGTCACCGTTGTGTGTGTGAGATTGGGTCACCCACTCTTGCCAGGGAGTAAACGCTAGGAAAGCAGGAAAGATTTGTGAATGGAGGTTCTTACACTCCTGGCGTGTTGACTGTGGTGGCAGCAATGGCTCTTGGGTGACCTCCAGCTGCTGGCAATCAATGTTGTCATGATCCAGTATTCGGATACGTGGCAATTTTTTAATGATCTTGCCAGGACAAAACAAAGATAACACAACATCGGGTGCACAAAGAGGCACTGGGGCTGATGTGCTGTCTTAGGAGAGATGGGGCAGAACCCCCTTGCTTTCTAACACTCCTCACCACAGTGGGAGGCTGGTGAGGCTGGATTCTGCCTCCTCTCCCCTGGGATAAGCTGTACAGCAGCTGCACCCTTTGTTGTCCAGCAGGACCTGAGAAAAGGTTTAAAGGTGATCCCAAATGGTGAAATTAAGATGCAAATGAGGTCAGATGTCACGCACACAACAAACTTCTATTGGAGTAACACAACAAAGTCCCTAGACTGGATAGGACAGGGAGGAAAACAGAGACAGAAAGGAAAAGAGAAAGCAGAAATACAGAAGACAGCAAGCAAGAGAATAGTTACCACCACGGTCCAGCAATGTCATGACAGCACAGCCTTCTGGTGTGTCAGCCACTCCTCCCAGCTTAGTGTCATCAGCAAACTTGCTGAGGGCATATTCTGTTCCCTCATCCAGGTCGTTGATTAAAATATTGAATAGTAGTGGTCCCATTACCAATGCCTGAGGGACTCCACTAGTCACAGACCTCCAACTGGATTCTGTCCCATTGACCACAACTCTCTGATTTCTTCCTTTCAACCAGTTCTTGATCCACCTCACTACCTGATCATTAACACCACATTTCCTCAGTTTATCTATGCGGATGCTGTGGAAGACAGTGTCAAATGCTTTACTGAAATTGAGATAAACCACATCTACTGCTCTACCATCATCTATCCACCTCGTTATTTCCTCATAGAAGGCTATAAGTGTTGGTCAAACATGACTTCCCCTTGGTAAAACCATGTTGACTGCTCTTAATGACCTCCTCATCCTTGATATGCCTAGAGATAGTGCCAAGAACAAGTTGTTCCATCACCTTTTTAGGGTTGGAGGTGAGGCTGACTGTTCTGTAGTTACCCGGCTCCTCCTTCTTGCCCTTCTTGTAGACTGGAGTGATATTTCATAGAACTATTCAGGTTGGAAAAGACCCTTGGGATCACTGTGTCCAACCATCACCCCTACCCTACAGAGTTCTCCCCTAAATCCTAAACCATATCTACCAACACCACTTCAAGATGACTCTTAAGCACATCCAGAGATGGTGACTCAACCACCTCCCTGGGCAGCCTATTCCAGTGTCTGACCACTCTGTGAAATTTTTTTTCCTAATGTCCAGTCTAAACCTGCCCTGTTGCAGCTTGGAACCATTCCCTCTTGTTCTGTCACTGATTACCTGTGAAAAGAGACCAGCACCAACCTCTCTACAATGTCCTTTCAGTCTCTGGTAGATGATCATATGGTGGAGCTTCTTGAACCCGTCTCACCACTTCTTGTGGTGGCATTCCAAAGTGGGTGCCTTCTGGCCAGTTTGTAATTGCTTCCACAATACTTGGATGATTAGGTTTTCCTGTTCGAGCTCGTTGGGTGATTAAAGCAGTCTATTTACTCCAACTCACATCGGTGGCATGATGGATAGGAGAAATGTTATTCTACAGTTCAGTAAACTTGGTTGTCCCTCTCCTCCTCCTGGCTGGAGGCAGGGCACCTCTAAGGTTGAGCATTAGAGTTCAATGAACCATCCTGGGTGTTGACTGGTGCAACCTTCTTCTTGGAAGAACCATCTCCTGCTCTTGTTATGTTTAGTAGCTATTGCACACGTAACTGGAGAATATCAGTGGGTTTCTTATCCCAGATAGTCATGTCCTCTTTAAAATAATTTTCCAAGAAAGACCATAGGTGGCGTCGCAGGGGTCCCGTCACTCTCGCTGTTGTCTCGTAGCAGGACATCTCTTCTTAATGACTGCAACACGTGACCAGTTGTCTCTAGGAAGAATCTGGAGTTTACCTCCCCACCTGTTTGGCATGTTATTCTTCCTGTCAGTCATTTTTTCAATGGCTGAGGTGTGGAACTGAAAGGAGTCAGAGATGATGTCTCCACACTGTCGTGCTTTGAAAGCTACCTCACGCACAGTTGGTCTTGCGTAATCTTCAAAGCATCCCATGAAGGAGAATATATGGGCATGTGCTGCTGGTACAGCCTGAGCAAACCTCTGGAACACTTGTGTGTCACACAGAACATCATCAGGATTTGTAAGCCCATCTTTATCATAGATCACTTCTCACGCAGCTATTTCTCTCAAGTAGGTGACGGCTTTCTCAAGAGTGAGTGTTCTGCTTTGGCACCATTTGATGTCATCCTTGTGGGGGTATCTCTCTCTCACAGCTGAAAGAAGTTGGTCCCACAGGGTGGTAGTTCCCGTCTTACTACTAAGTACTCTATCAGTACTAGCATCTCTGGCCAGGGATCCCAACTGCTTGGCTTCTCTCTCATCCACGTTGTAGGTTTCAGCACCACTATCAAAGCATCGAAGCAACCATGGAAGAATTCCCTTGCCATCAGTGCGGGTGAAGTCCTTTCTCATGAGGTGCAGTTCTTTCATAGAGAAAGGCTGGACAAGGTCATCGTCGTCATCTGATTGAGGAGGGCCTGCTTTTCTTTTATCTGCTTGAGAGTGGTCTGATTTTTTATCTGCTTGAGAGGTACCTGCTCCATCATCTCATTTAGAATCCTCTCCTTCCTCAGTCTCAGCCTCTGTTGTCTTAAGCTCTGGATGTCTCAGGGAGGAGTGTTTTGCCTTTGCCTTGCTCTTGGGCACAGGGTTAACTAGCTTGAATACCAAGGGAGTGGACTTTATCTTTGTAGAAGCAGTTGTTTTTGTATCAGCACTTGTAGAGGCAGCTACATGCTGCTATTACCAACATGGACCGTTCCATTAATATTAGGAGTTATACCACTAGGACTTGTACTGTAACTGTACACATACAGTGACCCCATAAAGAACAGTATCATAATCCCTAGGATCACTAGGCTAGTAATCATACAGTTGATTATGGCTACAGTTCTGTCAATAAACCATAAAACAATCACAAGAGCAGCTACAAAGAGCAGTATGCTCTCGGCTGCATACCGCATGTACAATTGCAGGTTTGGAAGAAGATCCAGTAGATTCATTGCAGCAAGTGTCTGTTCAGTTTTCAATCCATCAGGAAATTCAGCAGAATTATTGCTCATTGCTATCTGAGGGATTCCTCTGATCAGAGATGGAATTTTGAACACTCTCAATTGATGAAAATGTGTAATCTGGGCTTAAAATCAAGCCTCATGTTGGGCGCCAATAAATTATAGTCACCATTTGACTCAGGTCCGACAACAACGCTCTTGATCCCCTCCCCCTCTCACCCATGTAGGGAAGGAGAGAGAGAAAAAGAGAGAGACTTGGCTGGATTCAAAACTAAACTACACAGTTTTAATTAAACACTGATGATATAAGAAAATAAATGCAATTATATACAAATGTGTTCAGATATGTGCAAAAGCTTCTCGCCTCCCCCCACCCCTCTGCAACTCCCACAGCACTCCCCTGAGCTGGGAACAGTCCTGAGGAATCCCAGAGCTGCTGCTGGAGAAAGCGGACAGTGATGAGGGTCAGGAGAGCTCGAGCCTAAGGGTCGACGGTGATGGATGGACGGAGTCCTCCCCGGATGCCAGCTATGGATGGAAGAGAAGGGAAGAAGAAGCAGGAAAGAAGTTGTCTTCTGTGATCTCTGACCTTCCTCTGAGCTTAAGTAGATATATGGAATGGCATATCTCTGGCAAATTTTGCTGTCTGTCTAACTCAGCTTTCTACGGTGGGGTCACAGATCTCCCCATAGTGTCTGAGCCGGCAGAGTGAAGATGTGACCTTGAAGCCCCAGCAGTTAGAAAAACATTGGCGCAACAAATGTTTCTCACAGTGGTCAGTGGAGTCAAATCCAGCTGGCAACCAGTCACAAGTGGTGTTCCTCAGGGCTCAGTGTTGGGACTGTGTCATAGAATCATAGAATCCTAGGGGCTGGAAGGGACCTTGAAAGATCATCTAGTCCAGCCCCCCTGCCAGAGCACGGGCAC
>NW_009953393.1:947536-971168 GCF_000747805.2 Chaetura pelagica | reverse complement strand
ATTCTTGCAGCAGGTATGGAGGCAAACACTACTTGTGCTCCAGACCCCCTAACCAGCCGTCCCAGGGCCCTGAAGTCTCTCTTCATTGCCCTTACATTTCTTGTGATAATTTTGTCACTGCCAGCCTGAAAAATCAGCAGCGGGTAGTAATCAGAGGAATCTACAAGGTTAGGGAGTTTCCTTTTAACATCTCTAATCTGAACCCCAGGGAGGCAGCAGACTTCTCTGTGGGATGGGTCTGGTTGACAAATGGGCCTGACTCTGTCCCCTTGTGATCTAATGGCATTAAGGTGCACTGTGCACCAGTGTGTCAACCAAGTGTTTATACCTTTGTGGTTCTAATGTGCCAGGCCACCAAATCCACACGGGGAATCATGGAATCATGGAATCATTAAGGTTGGAAGGGACCTTAAAGATCATCAAGTTCCAACCCCCCTGCCATGAGCAGGGAACTCTACCACTAGACCAGGTTGCACAAAACCTCATCCAACCTGGCCTTAAAAACTTCCAGGGATGGGGCATCAACAACCTCCCTGAGCAACCCATTCCAGTTCCTCATCACCCTTATAGGGAAGAATTTCTTCCTAATATCTAACCTAAATCTCCCCTCTCATAGTTTAAAACTATTACCCCTTGTCCTATCACTACCTTCTCTGATGAAAAGCCCCTCCCCACCTTTCCTGTAGGCCTCCTTCAAGTACGGGATGGTGCTATAAGTTCTCCCCGGAGCCTTCTCTTATCTAGGCTGAACAGCCCCAACTTTCTCAGCCTGTCTTCATAGCAGAGGTGCTCCAGGCCTTGGATCATCTTGGTGGCCCTTCTCTGAACTCTCTCTAACAGCTCCATGTCTCTCCTGTGCTGAGGGCATCAGAACTGTGCACAGCACTCCAGGGGGGTCTCACCAGAGCAGAGCAGTGGGGCAGAATCACCTTCCTGGCCTTGCTGGCCACACTTCTTTTGGTGAAGCCCAGGATGCAGTTGCTCTCTGGGCTCCAGCACACACTGACAGCTCATGTCAAGCTTCTCATCTACTACCACCCCCAAGCCCTTTTCCTCAGGACTGCTCTTCACCCATTCTCCCCCCAGCCTGTATTTGTGCCTGGGGTTGCACCAACCTGTGTGCAGACCTTGCACTTGGTCTTGTTGGACTTCATCAGGTTGGCACTGGCCCACCTCTCCAGCCTGTCAAGGCCCCTCTGCATGGTGTCCCTGTGCTATTGGGTGTAAGCCACACAACACAGCTTGGTATCAATGGTGTTAAAGAACACTGGTCCCGGTACTGACCCCTGAGGGACACCACTCATCACCTGCCATTGAGCCATTGACCACAACTCTCTGGGTGTGGCCATCCAGCCCATTACTTATCCACCAAGTGGTCCTTCTGTCAAATCCATGCCTTGTCAGTTTGGAGACCAGGATGTTATGTGGGACAGTGTCAAATGCCTTGCACAAATCCAGGTAGATAACATCAGTTCCTCTGCCACCATCCATCATCTCTGTAGCCTTGCTATAGAAGGCCACCAGATTGGTCAGGCATGACTTGCCCTTAGTGAAGCCATGTTGGCTGTCACCAATTACCTCCATATTTTCCACATTCTTTAGCAGAATTTCCAGGAGGATCTGCTCCATGATCTTGCCAGGCATAGAGAAGAGACTGACTGGCCTGTAGTTCTCTCGGTCTTCCTTTTTCCCCTCTTAAAAAATAGGAGCTCTGTTCCCTTCTTTCCAATCAGCAGGGTTGGGGCTGTGTTACCTTCTTTCCAATCAACAGGAACCTTACCAGGCTGCCATGACCTCTCAAATATGGTGGACAGAGGCTCAGCAACTGAATCTGCCAGCTCACTCAGGACCCGTGGGTGAATCCCATCAGGTCCCATAGATTTATGCATCTTCAGGTTCTTTAGATGGTCAAAAACCTGCTCTACACCTACAGTGGGGTGTAATATCTGGTCCTTCACACTTCACCCTGTGACCTTTGGAGCAGCAGGTTTCTGCTTTTAGGAAAAGAATCCAGTCTTTGGCCACAAAGTGTTACTTTGCTTCTCTCCTTGGAACTCCAGCTCAAGTCGGGCTATTAGGTGAAAATGTCCTCCTTATCACATTGTATCTTCCTCTTATGGGTGTGTGTAACAAGTGTCAAAAAACCAAAACAAATAGCAGTAGCAACAATTCTAGTATCGAAGTGAAAATAAGTGGGCTTGCCAAATGCACCACTAGCAAATATTGGTTTTAGAGATGCATTGATGCCAACAGCACAAGTAAGTTCCAACTCCCCATTTTTGTTTTGGACAAGTCTTAACACATGTTGCCAATCTTTTGGAGGACTTGAGGTTTTAGAGCCTGATTGGTTTGTTTGCCGATCTTGTTCCTCTTGTGGGGTGGCCTCCCAGGGTCCACTCAGGGGGTCAGTCGAATTGACTGTGTCTGAATTATCCCCTTTCCCCTCCCTCTGCTGTCTTTTTTACTTCTTTTTGTTGGCAGAGGTAGGGCTATTTAGTTTCCCTGATTCTTTTTATGGGATTTCTCCCCTGGATTGGGCTTTGCAGGCCGCTCCTCGCTTAGCATTTTTAGGTGATTGTAGGAGTAATTTTGGGCTAAAAGCCCAGGTGGGATACCCTTATGCTTCCTCCTTTAGCTGAGCATAAGTCCCTGCATGATAAAGTATTTTTATGCTCAGGATGTTGACACTTATGTGTGCTGTTGTTTTGCTGCCTTTTACCATTTTTATTCTTACTAACAATTTGCCACTCACCCCGTGGCTCCCCTCACTGAGGCGCAGGGCACCGAGGTGGCATGGCAGCTATTGCAGCATATGAGGGCTTTTAGTTGTTTACTGGAGACTGAATAGCTACCTGTCTGGTGGCAGCAGGCCTCCGGGTCAGTTCTACCTCGGGCACACCACATGTTCTTGAATAGTCATTAAGTTCCTGGGCTAGATCTGCTCGCTTGTAACCCTTTGCTCCAGATGTGGTTCTAACTTTTTCTTTAATGTCAATGGCTACGCCTTTCAATTACTCAGGTAGCCCACAAATCAGAATATTCATTTGGTCAGGATTAATTCTGATATTAAGAGGGCTTTCTTCGTGAGGGACCAGCTCATGATTATATACCAATTGAATAGCAGCTGCTTTGTGAATATTACCCATCAGTGTGGATGAGTCACCTCTCAACACAGCAGCCTCACCCCGTGAAAGGGGGTCTATAAAACCCATGTTGTAGGCAACCCTTTGTGTGACGGTCCAGGGATATCTGGGATCTCCTGTTGTTAACAGTATTCCTAATCCCCAGTATCCTGAGGCTTCTTCCTCAGTTAACATGATGTTGTCTCCTCCTGAAGCAGATACTCGAGTGACATTCTCCATATCTGTTTCAGAAGGGAGGCAGCTATATTGCCTCTCTAATTGTGCTATCTCCATTGGGGTGTACATTGTCTCCTTATATACCACATTTTTTTGTTGGACTTCACCCTCACCATGGTATGAAGTATCTATATGCACGACTGGGCAAAGATGTTTGTGCTTTATTTTGTGCCTTCCCCCTTCCTCCTATGAACTATCAGAAGAGGAGAAAGAGGAAGTGTGGAGGAACTTCTAATACAGCCAGTTGTAGTCGTTACTCAGCCCTGCTCCTGATTGGATTTATCGCAACAAGGAAGCACTTTCTAATTTGGTAGCCAGATAATGAAATTTCTTTTTTTTCCCCATTCTTTCATTGATCAGTTTTGTCATTTTGCATGTGAGTAATTCCAATCCTCCCTCTGCCTCGTTATGCATAAGAGCAGAGGGGTGTGGTGTTTTGTGTATTGGTACACTGGCTGGTGCTTGCCTCTCCTGTGTAGTGGGTGTAACCTGATAGCTGGAGGGCACTTCCTCTGGGGGAGCTGTAGGTGTTATGGGAGGAGTAGTGGGAGGAGTTTCTACCCTGAGGGGAGGAGATAAGGGTGGTGCTTGCTGTTTTTTAAGTTTGCCCTTTATGGTGGACCTGCATTTTATAGGCTTTTTTGAGCAAGATCCCAGTTCCTCCTCCTCTGTTATATACCAGCTTTCAAAGTCAGACTCACTAGAGTCCAAATTATTAGATTTTAGAGTGGCCAATTCATTGCGAAGTTCCTCACTTTCTTCCCAAATTAATATAGCAAGGGTAAAGAATGTTCGTGCAATAAGGCAATCTATACAGCACTTTTAGATGTCTTTTTTTATATACTTTGGAATTTTTATTCCCCCCTCCAGGTGTTGCAAATCCTCTTCTAATTCAGCTAATTTCCCTTCCTTGTATTTCTTTAATACCATAGAATATAACTGTGGTGAGGGAAGGTAACCATGGACATTCAGGTGTTTCTGAAAAGTGATCACAATAGGACACTGCTCAAGTTCTTGTTGTACAGTTAACCCATTTTGAGCCTCCTTTTCTGAGGTGCAAACAGCACCATTGGCTGCATCACTGCTGAATTTTGCTCCCATTGTTACTTGGTTTTGTTCTTATTAGAAACACAGTGAGCACAAAAAGATACTCCCCAGATCCCGCTTTTGACACCAGAAATTACTATGTCATGATCCGCGACCTATTATATCTCTTTTTGGAGTGAATTTAGCTTGTCAGCATCTGCCAAGAGGTCCGCATGCGGCGTTCGCCTCTCCCAGAGGAGCAGTGGCTTCAGCACTGACTTTTTGGGTGAGACACTTGCTCAGTGCTCACTAGTGTTTCCAATAACAGCGGCCATCTTTAAGCCAGTTATGACTGCTGACCTAAAGGGCATGTTATGTTCGTGTGAGGGAATATCTGGTCCTTCACAACATGGTTCAATTGTAGTTTTCAGTTCCTGATTATTTTTTTGAATTTCATATTTTGAAGCTTCATTTTTCCACCAGATCACTACTGCCAAAGTAAGGAAAGCTTTAGGATTGTAGTAGTCAACGTTCTGTTTTTGTAGTTTTTGTTTTTGCATTGGATTGGATTTGTTTTCTAGATACTTTAGCTCAATGTACAGCTGTCTAGATTGTCTGTTTCATAAAATCCCCTTATTAGCTCATAAAACACCTAGAAGGAGCATAATTCCTCGATTTAATATGATCATAAAAGGGGTTTACAAGAGGACAAGACCAAAATTCCTCTGCAAAGGGGGATGATGGTCAGGCTTGTTCCTCAGTTTACGTGGAATGAATGAAACCCATAATTCCCATGGTACATTCGGTTTGTGTGGGTGAACACGCAATCTGGGCTTGTTTGGTCTAGATCCTACTTCTGACACCCATAAGAAATGTTGTGATCTGAGTTCAACTCAGGCTAGAAAACTCAAGTTGAATCACAGATCACCTCTTCTCGTTGATTAGAGGAGGAATAGCTCCAAATTGGATGGTTTTACTTTCCCAGTGGGTTTGCCCCTAGTTTGGGACTGGCTGGCTACACCCGGTATGTCTCTGGAGCACAAAACTCTGCCCAGATGTGCACGCACCAGCATAAACACAGGGATTATGTGTTTAAAACACCACTTCACTGTAACAGTTTTCAAAAAGTGTGTGTGGGGGAAACTGGACATGCAAATGCACCCAGTTGGTGAATATTAATATTATAATGAATATTATAGTTGGGGTAGAGAGAGCCCGATATAGGGTCAATGAGCTCTGTGTGTGTGTGTGTGTCCGATTACTTCTGCCCAGGGAGGAGAACGCAGGAAAAGAAAGGTTTCTTGGTTAGTCTTACCGTTCCCAGCTCAGAAACACTGACTGGAGTAACGGCAAGGGCTGCCTTGGGAGTGTGGCTGCAGCTCCTGGGGCCTTGGGGTTGCTGTGGTGGCTTGGCGGCCCAGGGGACAGCAGGGACATGGCTGGAGCTGTGGCTGGACCTCAGGAACGCAGCTGCAACAGCTGCTTTAGGAGTGCTTGATGACGGAGGGCTTTGGGGAGCGAGCAGTGATCCCAGCTTTTTTAGTGTGCTCCAGTTCCCTTCTTCCATTTCTTCGGCTCCATTTGTGTAGCTCCTAAGCCATGTAAAACAAAAAATCCCAACCAACCAACCAAAAAACAAACAAACAAACAAAAGACTCTAACAAAAACAAACACAGCAAAAACCCCAAACAACCAGACAAACAAAAAACCCCAACAACTAAGCAACAACTAAACAAACAAACCACAACCTTGGCCACTAGAACATGTCCTGAAGTACCAAATCTACATGGGTTTTGATTATCTCCAGGGATGGTGACTCAACCACCTCCCTGGGCAGGCTGTTCCAATGCCTGAGCACTCTTTCAGTACATTCTTCCTAATATCCAATATCAACCTTCCCAGCTGCAACTTCAGGCCATTTCCTCTGCTCCTATCGTTATTTACTTGGAAGAAGAGACCAACACCCATCTCCGTACAAAGTCCTTTCAGGAAGTTGTAGAGGATGATGAGGTCTCCCCTAAGCCTCCTTTTCTTCAGACTTAATAACCCCAGTTCCCTCAGCTACTTCTCATATGACTTGCTCTCTAGGCCCTTCACCAGCTTGGTACCTCTCCTCTGGACCCACTCCAGCATCTCAATGTCCTATTTATAATGAGGGGCTCAGAACCGTACAGAGTAGTCAAGGCCTCACCATTGTTGAGTACAGGGGAATGAACTCGTGTTCATCCAGCTGTCAACCAACACCTTCAGGTCCTTTTCTGCTGGGAAAATTTCCACCCATTTTTCCCCAAGCCTGTAGCATTGCCTGGGGTTGTTTTGGCCAAAATGCAGGACCTGACACTTGGCCTTGTTGAACCTCATACAACTGGCCTCAGCCATTTGATCCATCCTGTCCAGGTCCCCATAATTTTGGTATTATTACAAATATGCATATTTGAGTGATTACTTGTCTCTACAGTGGTGTTGTCTATAAATACAGAATCACAAAGGGTTCTTATACAAGCACATTAATTTCCAACAGCACATCTAAGTATAGTTTCAGAAGTTTCACTGGGAGGTATTTCAAAATGACAAAAATATTTTGTTCAGTGTTAAGAAAAATGACTTGGGCCATAGTGATACTACTTTCACAAATGTACTACACATGCTTCAATATCCACAGTTTGTCATTTGTTCCATTTTGTTGGGCACATACTCTATATTCTAATTAATAGAGTACAGTTCCACTGTGGTTTAATATCACTGCAGTGATTTGGTATATGGTGTATGCCAAAGCATTGCAGATTTTTAAAATAAAAGCAAAGGCTTTACTGTTGTTGAGGTCATAAGGGAAACTAACTAGATACCACCAAGATTGAAACAGCCTTTCAAATTGAGCTGCATTATCCCAAATGACCTTTCAAATTTCAGTGGACAAAGTGCCCTCATCACCTTCCCTTTTAATTGCTGTTGCAGTAGATTGCACCCACAACTGAGAAACAGGTATGGTGCAGAATGTACTGTAGCCACATGAGGCCCCCTTCTTTGCACCCTTTTTGCACAAACTTATGTCTTTGTTAGCTACACTCAAGGCCTGGCTTTTACATAGGCACCTGTCTAACACCAGCTAAAAGGGTGCTTGACAATTCCTCACCAGGACTCAGCTAGAACATAGACTGGAGGTGCCTTTTCACCAAGGACTGCGGACAAAGTTTGTTAGAAGCTGCTGGAGGCACCTTTACCTTGTTCTTACCCTCACCTGGCAGCAGCAGGCACCCTCAGGTTCCTCTGCAGATTCCCAGGAGTCCCCACATCCCAGGCAAAGTGCCCAGGAGCTGACGAAGATCTCAAGGCCTCAAAGAAGCAGAGCCCAAACACAGCTGCATAAACTGCTACATCTGTTGGTTGCCTCTGTTAGCCCTGCTTCTCTCAGACAATGAAACAGTTGTCAGAAGGAGTGGGTCTCCAGTGGAGACATTTGCCTTTGACAGTCCTGTTTGGCCTATAAAAAAATTCTGGGTCCCAGTGTGGGAATGTGGGTTCCTGGCTTTGCAGCATGGCTGCCCCTTGGGGCTGCAGTCACTCTCGATAGTGTCACCCTGCCAGAATGGTCAGAGGCTGGGGCAAGCACCTGGCTTGCTGTCACTTACCTGGCACATGCCTCCTTTGGCATCGTTAATGCTGAGGAGTCCCAGGTCCAGTCTGCCTTCTCATGGGAGGAACACTGCTAGTGCCTCAGGGAGGCGGCCACAGCCCCACAACTTGCCAGGGAATCTTGGCATAGCCCTTGGAGGAGGGCAGCCTGTCCCCAAATTGTGGGGTGTCCCGTTATGCTGGCAGCACCCTGGTGACTACACCTACTGAGCAAGATGCTGGAGAGGCATGGGGAAGTGTCATCAACACTACGAGAGAGCACGGCTGCAAAATTAATCTATAGAGAGCACAATGTTCCCACACTGTAAAGTGGGAATGTTGTATTTGCATGCAGACAAAGCTAAGTCCCCACAAAATCAGTGTCTTGCAGAAAAAAAATAGCCCAATAGGACTGTCAAATGCAACTCAACCTCACCTGGAGTTGTTAACCCCTGCCTGGGCTCCAGAAGTTCCCAACAGATGATCATCTCACCTCTGAGTAGAGACAGTGTGCCTGGTTCACAGATGGATTAGCCAAATACATTAAGAGGGAGAGGTAGTAGAGGGCTGCTGTCTATAACCCAGCTAAGCAAGGTAGGAGGAGGACAGTGGTTAGTATGCAAAACTAATGGCTGTATTAATAATACTAGGAGACACCCAAACTCCTGAGCTCTAACAAAAAATAATGTTTTTATTTTATTTCATGCAGAACCTCTCTGTGAAACCCCACACTACTGCTTTTGCTTGCTGTATATCAACAAACACAAAGTCCCAGATGCACCTACCGTCCAGCTGCACGCAAGATCCTTGTTGACTACATCACACAAGCAACTGGACAATGTGATGAAATTTGCACCACAGTTGTCTTAAAGGAGATGGGATGAGGGGTGAAGTCCAACAGCAAGATGCCTTCAGTGGTCCTAGCCCTGGTATTGTTGCTGTTCTGCACTTATTCTCTCATCTAGTATTTGTTTTACTTGTCATTATGCTTGTATGATTATTCTTCACAGAATCGCTTTCTGTATAAGAACCTCTGTATGTAAGAATCTTGCATTGTATGTAAGAATCAAACAGCTTACTAATATAATTGGTAACTTTTAATATATTTAAGAAAATTCAACTGCATGTGGATCAAGGAGGGGAAGGTAGTTGCTGCTGACCGGAAGACCATTGTACATCGAGGAGTCAGTGATCCACATAGCAGTGAATCTGTGTAGGCCCAAGTCTCTGATGAGCTGCACCTCTCCCTCCGTGCAGGGTAGACTCATCTGGGTGATGGTAACAGAGGAACAAGCAGCTCCCACTCGGTACTGGCAATACCATCTTTGTATTATTAACTCTAATAAAGAGCATTTAAGTTGTGTTTTACAGAGTCTGGTGACTTTCTTACTGGGGTCATAGCAGCTCAGCAGCTCCTAGCACAAAATTGTTCCACACAATTCCACTTTCTCAATAGATGGTTTAATGATCCCTGGAGTCTGCAGGTAAAAGACTAGGATCTGTTGTTCCCTAATTGTGGTCTGTGTGACTATTTTGGTTACCAACTCTTGTGTTTTACTAAAGGTAGGAACATCTCAGTCTCCTGTCTTCACAGAGACCAAAAAACTGGTTGTCAGCATATTCACAATTCTTCCTCATCAGCTTTTGTATCCATTTTTTAACAGACACTTCTCGTACTGTGTAAGGAACAATATGAAGGAATTCCATCCCTCATGTTAGCCTGGTGTGAGAGCATCCCAGCATGAATGTCCAGTGGTATTGGGCTTGTGTGGCAAGGGTTCTGCAGCAGAGGGCTGCAGAGGTGGCTTCTGTGAAAAGGTTGCCCCTATGTTAGACAGAGCAAATTCCAGTTGACTCCAAGATGAACCCACCACTGGACAAATCAGCCATGTTGATAGTACCTCATATGTGATAAGATATTTAAGAAAGGGTAGACGATGCTGGAAGAGAGGAGTGAGAAAATATGAGGGTTACAGGCACTCACTCAAGTGTCTGTAATAATGCAAACACTTAAGTCAGAGAAGGAAAGGGAGGAGGTGCTCCAGGCACCAGAGCAGAGATTTCCATGCAGCATGTTGTGAAGAACCTGGTGAGACAAGTTGTTCTCCTGCAGCCTGTGGAGCAACCCACACCAGAGCAGGTGGATGTACCCTGAAGGATGTTGCAGCCCTTGGAAAGCCTGCACTGGAGTAAGCTTTCTGGCAGGATCTGTGACTTTATGTGACACTGGAGCAGCCTGTTTCCTGAAGGGCTGCACCCTATGGAAAGAACCCATGCTGGAGCAGTTTGTGAAGAACTGCATCCCCTGGGAAAGACCCGTGTTGGAGAATTTTTTAAAGGACTATATCCTGTGAGTGGGATCCCATGTTTGAATAGGGGAGGAGTGTGAAGAGAAAGGAACATCAGAGACAAACTGTTATGAACTGAAAATTGCCCAATACTGCTGCACCACTCATGAGGAAGAGATAGAAGAATTGGGAGTGAAGTTGAGCCTGGGAAGAAGGGAGGGCTGGGGGGGAAAGGTGTTTTTAGATATGTTATTTTGAATTATCCTGCTCTATTTTACTGGCAATAAATTAAATTAATTTTCCCCAAGCTGGGTCTGTTTTGTAATGATAGTAATTGGTAAGTTATCTCCCTGTCCTTATCTCAACCCATGAGTTTTTCACTGTACTGTCTTCCTCCTGTATAGCTGGGGAGATGGAATGATAGAGTGACTTAGTAAGCACCTGGTGGCCAGCCAAGATCAACCCACCACACAAGGTGGTTCCTTGTATGTCACAGAAACCTCCACTGGCTGAACATTAAACTCATAACAACACAAGCCTGTCACAAAGGGGTCCTAAGCAGGCAGCAGAGACTAATTTGTTTCCCCCCCTTTCCAACTGCTGCAGGAAGAAATCTAAACGAACTCCCTTTTGGCTATGTGCAGATAAGAAAGGTCATATTCAACAAGAAAAGGTGTGTGTGCATGAGGTCTGAGTGTATTGAGCCATATTTTCATACAAAGTCACAATCATTCTGAATATATTCTGAATCATTCTGAATATAAAACAGCTGTTTCCCAAGTTAATGAACATGAAGGCTTGCAGTTTTCTGTGCATGGCCTTTCATGGTCATTGCTGAAATCAAATGAGTCCCACCATTAGAATCTGAAGCTGCACCTCAGTGGTCCACAAGCCCTAGCCCTAGGACTAAAGACTCACAGGCCTGTCACATTGCTTTCAGTCACAGAAAACTACATGTTTCTCTCTTGACATAAGAGTTTCCACCTCAGAAATCTTATTGCTCAAGGGTAGAGAACTGAGGTGCAGACTGAGAACAGCAGCACTTTCTAGCATCTGAAGAGCTGAAGATTGGCAACATTTGGGGAGAAACAGCAATGCTGATGATACTGAGGGAAGAGACAAGGACTAAAGAGCAGGTAAGGATTTTCTGGAGAACCAGGCAGAGTAGTGGATGAAAGCAATCTTTCACCAAAATTGTGCTAGCAAATAGCAAGCATGAGAGAGATTTGAGAGAGAAAATGTAAGAATCACAGAGTAAGAGTACATTGAAGGTCTGAAGTGTGAAATAGCATTGTGCTAGATGGTAGCACAGTCATTCAGAAGACTGTTTCCAACTCTGAAACCTTTTCCAGGAGGTATTCAGCTGGAAAATAACAACTTGATTCCGTCTGCCGCATTCAGTCATACCTTAAGGAAAAAGATAAGTACAAATAAGTACTGGAAAGGCAGTATCTGATCCTCTCCTATCTTTATTCTTTCCACAGAAAAAAGATGCAGAGTACAAAGAGGTAAAATTTACACAATCTAAATATTTTTTCTCATGAAAAAAAGAAACATATGGAAAACAGTGAATACACTTCCACAGAATGAGCTGTGCCACTTAACAGACAGAGGTCTAGGCCACCATCAGCCCCAGTCACAGTAAACCATCTGCTGAAAGCAGGCCTGCCTTAAGTTAGCTCAAGAAAGGAACTAGGACATAGGAGCAGAGCCAAGAAATGGCTGTAAAGTTTTTATTCCTGGCTTTCTGCCCTTCCAGGACTCTCTCACAACCCTGGATTACTCAGAGAAGAATTCTGGCAAATGGGAAGCTCACAGAACCTGCTGAGAACCTTGGCTGCAGCCAAGAGACCCCCTGTGTGATTCCATGAGTCTTTCCTTGTCTTACTACTCCCTCTGCCCCTGGAATAGCTTCAGGGTCCTGTTGATATATCCAGGAGTAACTGATTAGCCTGCACACTCATGGCACTATTAATCTGAATAGAAAATGCTGTTAATAGCATCATCTGTTATCTCCTGTATCATTGTGAAGCAGACACTAAATTAATGGGGGAAAAAAAATGAGGTTAGAATTTGGAATATCTCAAATTATTTCAAAGATATACTCTTGGGGATACTTTTGGGGAATTTGGGCTGATGTGGCTGCTGTACTACACTGTCTAACATTAATCATTCCCATGGTGGGCAATAAGGTTTCCAATGTGTTATTTAATTTGCAAATGTCTAGTGTGGAGTGATGGAAGTTGCTGTAGGTATTTAGATTATTAAACATTGGTACAACATTAGTTGTTAGATCTCCATGTCATAGAAAATTGTTTGTTTTTCACTGAAACTTTAAATTTCAGCAATCCAATTTAGCTCATAATTCTATTACACATTTTGTAAGAAATGTTCATGTAATAGATTTGATTTATTACTTACCCTGTATAGTTGGCAAAGACAATATAACTCTGTTACAATGCTTCACAAAAACACTGCAAATATAATACAATAATAAATTATTTTTTATTGATGTAAAAATTCCTTCCCAGTTAAGCACATCTGTGCTGTGAGAATACGGAATGACACACATTTCCCTGGCATCAAATAGAAAAACTGTGTAGTGTAATGAAAGATAGAAGATACTCTGCTGAAGGGTTAACATTTGCAAGATAACATTAAGTATTTCCCAATTTTTAGAAAAATATGGTATTTAGAATTTTTTTAAAAAGGAGGTTTTTTTTCCCCCCTTATCTGCAACTAGTTATTTTTTAACTTAATGATGGAGGAAAATGGAAACACTGTGTCACTTGCATAAGCTATTGCTATTTATTGATCGCTTCCTTAGGAAGAGACAAAAGAGACTACTATTCTTATAATCTCTGTCAGCTGTAGAAGATCTCAACTGCGTAAGTCAAAATTAGACATATTAAAGTACCTTTGATCACTGCACTGTCTGTCAAGTCCTCTTCAAAGCCAGCACTGTCTGCTGTAATGGATTGTATTACTTTCAAATGTCACATTTAATGTCTGTTCTCTCAGGTCCCTGATACTGTCTGAGATGCTGACTGCATAGCACAGTGCTGAGAACCTTGCAGGTGGCTCTATTACTTTCAGTGTGTTCCTGTTTCTCAACAGCATGTGGTTTAATTGCAGAATTGGTGAAGCAAGAACACTGCAAGAATTCATCTGCCTTCTTGTATATGGGCACAACCACCAAGTCAGCCTGCATTGTAGGTTTGAATGAGTTATTGGGACATAAAAAATACTTCAATACACAAGGCTATCAACTCTGTCATGAAACAAAAACACCTGCTAGAGGAGTTCTACTCTTACTTGGCAATCACAGCACAAAACCATCATTTAAAGGGATATTTTTGTGCTGCAGGCATGCTGCAGAGCATTTGAAACACCACAGTCTAAATTTAGTTACTAATTAGAAAGACACTTTCTATAGATGTCATCAATCACTCAACAATCTGAGAGCTGTCTCTTTAAAAAAGAAAATGTTATACCCAGTAGTAAAGTATCCACCACAGGACTTGACTTCTCCTGTCCAATAGCTCCAGCAATGGGTCATTACTCATGTAAGGAACTTCTTGGTTAGCACTGAAAAAAAGTAATTGTTAGCTACCATAGGCTAATACTGAGATTTAGTCCTTTGTCAGAAATCCCACCACAGAAACTGCAGAAATACATAATGAGCTAGCATTCTTCATCACTTTCCAGAGTTTTACAAAATTTCCTCTATATCTTCTGTCTTTCAGGCTGTTAGGACAAAATCAGATCTTGATTTATATTTTCCTCCAGTCATATGTGATTCAAAAACTTCCTTTTTCATACATAGGAGCAAAAATGTTCAGGTATTCATATGTTTCCAGGAGGCAGGTACCTGAGAATTCATTTATAGCAGGAGTAAAAATAGCAAAGTTAGCACCTAGAAATAATTATCTTGGAATAAAATTGTAGTACAGGGAACAGGATAAAAGTTACCAGTGGTGGGAAAATGGCTTTCTGTGTCACAAGAAATATCTTGACTTTTCAAATAAAAGAATGTCTCAAATACTTCAGCCAAGAGGAAGATCCGTTGTTAAATGTTTCAGTGGTGATTTATATGAGCTGTAGTTCGTTGACCAAGTACACTCAATTTTTTTTCTTTATGTTGGGTCATATTTCCCATGGTGTCTCATTTTGGAGGGGAAAATTGCTCAAAAAACTCATGAAGGATTGTGTGGCCACAGGCATATTTCAGGAAATGTAAAGTGTGCCTGGATACCCTGGAAAAGAAAAAGGACACAGGGCATCTGTTCTGTAGCACTGCTGAGGCACACTATTCACATATACCCTGAAACATTGGGTTCTTGGTCCAGTCTTCCTTCCAAGCTTTCATTCTGAAATAGTTGCTTTTCCAAAGAAAAAAATATATTTTCCGTGGGAAATCATGCCCTTTCAGAAAAAAGAAAAAAGGATCTTAATTTTGAGTTTTGACAGAACTTATTCAGCTAGCTTTGGAAAATTTGAATTACACCCATCAACAAAATCTGTATGTGCTTCACTAGGGTTTTTTTGTTTTGTTTTGTTTCTATTTTGAAGCAAATTTCTACCAATTTCCAGATATGCTGTTGAATAGTGAGACATGTTCCTGCATTTTCTAATTTGGAAGATAACTATAAAAAGAGCTTTCTCTGGCTTAATTTTAGCAGTTTAAAGTTAAAATTACTCTGGTACTATTCTTCCTAGTTATCATTCTGGGGATTCTTTGAGTTTGCTGAAAGGACTTAATCTTTGAAACCTGAGGCATTTTACTTCATCACAGTTGTTCATGCAGATCTAGCAGCATAATTTCTGTTCCTTGGCTTAGAAGAACATCTCATCAAGTACCAAGTGTTAGAGGCATAATTTCAGTATCTAAAATTTCTCTTTCTTTTGGTATTTTCTTACACAGAGAGTCATCTCAGTGAATATTCTGGCTTCTAAAGCCAGTTTCTAGTACTCTGCCTGAAAGCAAATACAGAATCAATCAAAGAGGATTAGCCCTTTCTGTCCTGTGGGGTGGCTGTTCTGCTCCTAGCATTTTTCATCTGACTTGCAGCTTTCAGTTTTTGAAATTCATGGCTCAGTTCCACTGGCAGCCAAATTCATAGATATGTTCTATGCAAGAAATTCAGTAAAGGAACAGAGAATGGGTTGTCTGCTAATATAAACACAGCTGTGTATGTAAGTAGCACATAACTGCTTATATCTAAATTCAGGCTATTGCATAACAGACAAAATAAATAAATACTTCAAATCAAAAGAAAATACAACTGTCATTGTTTTTGCCATTTCTTTTTACCTAAAATCACTTATTCAGATGCATAGTTTGGGATCAGACAAGAAGGTAAGAAGACATAATCTGCACACTTTTATACAACTATCATTTAATGATTCTTCAAGTCCTGGTATTACTTCAACAGGCATGGAAGACACTGAAAAATTGCTGGGAATGTGATGTCATAATCATCTTTCACCTCATTTTTATTTCCCTTTTTTTTTTGTACATGGCTTGTGAGTGTATTAGATGAGAATTTTGTACACAGTTTTTCTCAGAAATCTTTGCCAGTAGATAATACTAGCTTTCTACAGCCAGAATGCTGGAAACATGCAATTAAAATGTTTCCAGTGCCAAGAGAGAAGTGTTTCCTGTCATTCTTATTTATCAGAAGGAGTACCTATTTATCAATATGAGATAGCAGTACTCATTATTCAGAATAAGACATCAGCAACACTGTAAATAAATTCACGAGGTACTGGAAGTGATATAACTTTGTTAATATTGGATTATATTAGACTAAGCAGCTGTATGAGTTCAAAATCAGTTTGGGTAGCTAATATCACTGTGGGACACAGAACTAGTCCACAGCTTATGTCATGTTTATGCAGTCAACAGCCTAATGCTACCAGTTATGTTACCAGGGAGGAAAATTACCAAAAGAGGACCCAAGCATGTTACCATCTCTTGAGGAAGGCTGGTGAAAAATTTGTCTAGATTTAACTTGCTGATTATAAGAGGAAACTTACAACAATGGTCCATTTGTCTGGATAATCAGTTCTGCTGTCTTTGGTGGATCTGTCCCTGACAGAGTTGCTTTGATACTGGGACAAGTAATGGTCTGGTGGGATCCAGAGCCTCCATCTCAAGTATCTCTATGGGGTCTTTATGGGGGTCTCCAGAGTTAGTAGTTTCTTCTCCCTAGCAGAACTATGGAGAAGAAGGGCAGAGCCACAAAACAGTAACAGCAGAAAAGGTGAAAGAAAAATAAATATTTAACACAGGTTCACTTCACTAGCAGTTTATATTTGGTTTAAATGATGAGAATTAAGCAATTTGATAACTGCATCTAGCAACATGTACAAAGCCTACTGGGGGGTTTAAGGCTGTAACTGAGCTGCACACTGGTGATATGATTAGACAAAGCAGTTGAACCAACCTAAAACCTCATTGAGCACTAAAGGGATTGTCTTGCTCCTCTTCTTTCCTTCCCCTTACATCTCTCTCTATATGTATCCTTCCAGCTTTGCCAGACTTCCTTTCTGTTGATGTGGCTGTCACTCTCTTCTGACCCTGTACCGACTCCGTTGAACTTGAAAATGGTCAGAAAACTGTGGTTGTTCTTTTGTTTTCCCCTTAAATTAGCTTTTCACTACATCAGTGAGCTGAACTTGCTCAACATGCAGTCAGAGGAGCACTAGGGCCAATATAAAGAAGAGATCAGGTTAAGCAGTCATGGTGAGTGGGAAAAGGAAAAAAGGAGAAGAGATATGAGTGGGCTGGACTGCTCCTTCCAGAGACAAGCAACCAACAGTTCAATTCTGCTCAGCTGAATAGTCTAACCCCAGTTCTTATTAATTAATCAGCTACCTCATCAAAAGTACTATTTCAAGCCAAATTGCAAACTTGATTAGCTATTTAAGTAGAGCAAGTTTCATGTTTGAAAGCCTCAATCACATGTTTATTTTTATTTCTCCTATCATTATGTTGATGGTGGGACCAAGAGTCTTGGTCAGGCATGCTGGATGTTATGAAATATTCTTCTGTTTTGCATGCTATTTCATCTGAGGGGAAATCTCTCATATCCCTTTGAAATCCATGTTAAAAAGCCAGGATTGATTTTGAGATGGTACAGAGGGACTGGTCATTCTTGGGATCCATCCAATGTAAAAGAAATCTGAGTGTCATGGACCACAGTGTAGCACAGCAAAATTCTGCTGTTCTGTTCTGACAGTCCTACCTGCAGGTGCCCTCAGCCTAGTGACTAAAAGCTGGATTTTGTAGGAGCAAAGTTAAACAGAGAACACTGCGCAGCACCCATTTGCTCTGAGAGAAATCCTTTTTCCACTGCAAGAGGGTGAAGTGCATTGAACAATTAGGCAGAGATGCAGCTCTGTCTAAATATAGTTTCAGAGATGACATAGGTGTGTCTTCTGCTGTTTGTATTCCCAGTGATTTCCCTGAAGCAGAATCAGTTTGGGTAGTGGCTAATATGTTATTCATGTCTTTGTGTTCTCTGTAAAGCATGAAGACATACTGAGGAGGAAACTTTATAAACAGCCTTTAAGGTTCTTGGCAAGTTATAATCCACTGTTTTTTCTTTGTTTAACCCTGTTCATTAAAGAAAGCAGAAGAAAAGGAGAAACCTTTCCATTAAGTCACATATATCTGTCAAAAAAACTTTCAAAGATTCAGTGGATACATTCTGGGCACACGCTCACAGTGTCCTGCCATCTGTAAGAAAGCAGGAAACACCATGCTTTGTTTCTCAAGGAACAAAGATGTACATCAGTTCAAAAGCCTCCCTGACTGTAATGGGAAAAAAAATGACAGCGGCAGAAGAACATAAAAGGAAACTGCAGAAGGAGCACAGAAGTAGCAGAATCCTGGAGAATACGGAGTGACAATAATGGTGGTTGTATTAGAAAAATTGAAGGTATGAAGGATTAAAAAAAAAACTTGAGCTTAATGCAGACTATAGGGAAGTGAAGAAGCAGATCAATAGTCACAGCTGACTTGATCTAGTATTGGTTACAGTCCTGCTGTAAAAAGGGAGTTGAACTAGATGACCTCCTGATGTCCCTTTTAATTGACATTTCTGAGGGTCTTTGAATTCTTGAAGTGTCAGATGAGGACATGATGCCATTCTGTGGGTTTTCATTATTGAAAAGTACCAATTCGTCGGAAAGGTTTTCAAAGATGTCTCCTGATGGCCTTTGTGCAGGAATCCTCCTCCACTACCCAGAAGGGCAGCTCACAGATGAGCAGGTGAGATGTGCTACACAGAGATAGGTAGGGAAGTGACACAAGGGCTGGGGAGGTTTAAGGGAATGGATTATTGTGGGCTTTATAATGGGATAGAGAATTGCTCATTTGTTGAAAAACGAGTAGAGAAAGTTGGTAATTATTACAAGGTAAGGAATATTTGGTGCTCTGAGAGTGTGCCTGCCAGGTCAGTCCTAGAAGAAAGTTTCCAGATCATGTATTAATGGTGATTAGGGTTAGCATCAGCTACATGATCTCCATGAGACTGAGGCCTGGGCAGCTGGGAGAGCTCAGCACTAGCCTTCAAGCTTCATGCCATCTTTCCAGATGAAGGATAATGCACATCCATGAGGTCACTTGAGTACACTCAATGTCTGTTAAGCTAGAAGGGCATAGGCTTCCTGGGGTCCAAAATAGCTATGGCTGTGGTCTTCTGTTTCTCTGCTGGCCCAAGACAGGATACATGCACCTCACTCAAATCCTGTCCCACCTCTTAGCAGGACTCTCCTGCAGTCAAGGAGGTGTTCAGTAAAGCTCAGTGCCCTTCCCTGGGGCATAGAGCTTTTACCTTCCACTTCTGAGAGCAGCTGAAAAGCACCCTAAGCCCCTTTTCTTATTCTCAAAAACAGCAATAGTTGCCAGAAGTGAAAAAAAATCTGGCAGAAAGAGATGAGTAAGAAATGAAGCCTGCCCAAGGCTGGTCTTTGTTATGTATGCAGCTGGAAACAATTACAGTCTCACCCACACACCGTAACATACCTAATCGTGCCTCGTAGGCACAGCCCACAACAGCCACAAGATCCTCTCAGCCTTTGTTGCAAAAACCATTCCAATTATTATCAAATTTACTAGGCCTGCCACAACGGGCACTTGGTCTCCCTTCCAACACATTCCCCAGTATTTCAGATCAATTATGAATACATGATTCTGGTATTGCAGCTTTTCAGGAAGTGAGGAAGGCAGAAGCTAATTGTAGATACAACATCTCTGTACTTTCTGCAAGAGTTCAAGAGTTGTATATTGTCCCTTAATGTAGGACCTGGGGGTTTTATGAAGACTAACAGATGCAATGACCTAATTGCCTATGTGTGTCTGTAATTAATTCTGATGAGCTACGCAGACCAGCATCCCTTGCTGTATGAACTATGACTATAAATAGACACTTCTAGAATGGGGAGAATTTCCTAGCTCCCAGGTTTTATGTATCCTAATCAGATCTGAGTTCAAATTTGGAGTAAGAACTGGGAATATTCTATCTGCCCAAACCCTACATGACTTGTTTTCCATGCAAAGGAAACCAGGGTGCAAGAGGTGCAAGAAACTGCATGACCCAAGGTTTTGCCATGTCATGTTACCATAAGTAGTCTCTACACAGCCTGCTGAGTAGGCCATCTGTTACAGACACTTAATTTAGGCATTACAACTTCTTTCCAAATTGACTAAAATAGGCCTCTGACAGCAGACTTTCCAAATTACTCACTGCACTCTTCACGATTACTTAGAGAAGCCACAAAAAAACCCCACAGATATTTAAAGATGGTGTCCTCAAAATAGCCCGGGATGTCTTCTACTATGTCCCAATGTCATCTTCCAAAATCTCAAATGTAGATCTTGTATTTTTAGGGAGATGTTTTTATGAGTGTCATTACTTGACTTGTGGATGTTTAAGACAGGAGCTAGAACACTCCTCAGGAAATAGCAGATCTAGGTTCAATTTTTGTTTGAGCAGATTCAAATATACAACTTCTGTTATTTTAACAGTATGATTTATTTTATAATGTTCCTAACTTAGCTTAGTGCCAGTACTCCTAAAAATATGTCCTTGAGTCTGAGTAATTGTCTCAAGAAATATTCCAGAATCACTAAGTCAAGTTAAGAGAAAAGGGGTGCAAGAATTACTCTATAGTTTGTGTACTTGGCTGAAAAGGAGGGTCCCCTTTTGTGCTTTATGTTCTAACAGCTGTTCCTGGGCCTTATTCTAGTAACTGTGTTATACAAAACTAATGTGCATATCTAAACAAGGGCTTTGTGGGATCACATTACAAAAGAGAAGGTGATGAAGGAAGAGACAGGGTAACTTAAGATACCCCTCGACCTCTGACTCACCAAATAGGTGAGATCAGACTAAATATGTGGGACAAGCTTAAAGACTGTGTTGTGCTGGAAAACTGCACGTATCTACTGCTGTTTTGAGAACAGATGCATGTACAATAAAGAAGTTATTTCACTAAGATTGTAATGCTGGCTTGTTGCCATTATGTCCCTCAGAAGAGCTAATAAATTCAAGGTGTTGCAGCAAGGTAAAATTCTGATAAAAAGCACAAGGTTGCAGAGGTTGGGTAGTGTTGAAGGACCATTTGTGAGTTCAGTACGTAACTGGGAACTGAAAATGTAGTCACTGAAGGTGATACACAACTCAACAGGTTGCAAAGGAGCTTGTTCTGTGATTTTAAAAAAGGCCACATACTTTCTGATTTAATGTGCCCTTCATAAATACCTGAATTGTTCCTTCTCAAACTGAGAAGTTATGTGGACTTAATGAGTCCTTTGGAGAAAATATTTCCCTCTAAATCTGTCTACAGTTATCAGATGAATTCTGGGTATACACAAGGGAAGATTTTGTTCTTTGATCAACTTAAAATTTGACTGTGTTGACAGCAAGTTATGTCTGATCTCATTTACATCAGTACATAACTCAGTTTGCTTCAAGTAGAGCTGCTCTGGATTCACACCAGTGTATGTCTGAAGAGAGTTTGACCTTACTTTTCAGGCTTTTACAGATAGTCGTTCTTAAATAATCTTTCTGCAGGCTACTCAAGTTTACTTCTATCATGCTGAATGATCCCTCACTGCCAGCCAAGTCAACTCAACGCCTTCCAGGCAAGAAAGGTCAAAATTCTATCCTCTTATTTGACTTCATCCATTGCCCAGAATTAAAGCTGAGATCTCTCTTTTTGTCAGGTGCTTCCATCTCAGACCTCAAGCTGAAAACAGAGCGCTTGCTTGGGGACCTCTCACATCCTTGTTTTCCTCCAACTAGTGAGTCAAAAAAAGCACCTAACTTCAGAGCTTCCCCTCCTACCACTCAGAAGTGAAACAATGTCTGGAATATCCTATATATGTTGTCTAAGATACACAGGATTTTAAGTATCACCATTGACATATGAACAAATTTCTACTGAAGAGACACAACCATAGAAGCTACTGAAATGCACTCTCATTTAATAGCACCTTTGCAACAAGAGGGACAAACAGAATCTCAGCTCTTTCTTTCTAAACTAGAGGATATTTAGGTAAAGTAAACAAGTAAAGAATTGTAATTTTGAGATACTGCAGTAAAACAAGACATCTGTTCTTGCAGTTGCTTGTGCATATACTGAACTAATAAACAACAACAACAAAAACCAATGACCAAAACCAACCAAACAAAAAGACAACTAAACAAAAACCAACTAAACAAAAAAGCGGTAGAAAAATGCCTAGCTGGATGCAGGCTCACATACAGTAGATTTTACATCTCTGAAGAAAGAGAGTACCTTTTTTTTTTTTTTCCTGTCTCTAAAAGGGTTTAAATTTCCAGTTAGACCCAATCAGGATAAAACTATGCCCTCATGGAAAGTAAACTCTGGCTGTGCTCTTGCTATTGTACAAAGATGTCAAGTTAGATATCTTTCTGGACAATAGCTGGTAACTATCTTTGAGCGTAAAATTGTGTTTATCTCCACATTAATGCTTTGAGCTGTCTCATCACCCTGAAATTGCTTAGAGACCAGTTCTGCACCTGCTGCAGCTGGCATTTCCTTCCACAGAGTGTTCTGCTGCCTGTTATTTATCTCACAGGGATCAATCTGCAAGGGTGCAAGGCATATGCTGCTGAATCCTTGGTTTCACTGCTGCTCTTCTAGAGAGGGGTTTCTTTAATTACCCCTTCTTAGCAATGTTTTTTGATTGCATGTATTCTTACACCCTCTTCCTAATTTATTTTGTCCCAGACTCAGCATTTTAACCCTTTTGGTGCCAGCCAGCCCACATCCCTGCCAGCCTGTTGCAACTGCAAGTGAGCTCCCTTGTGCTCTGGGGAGATGTCAGGCTGTTGGAGATGTCAGGCTGTTGGAGACCACAGCAGTGATTCTGCAGTGCACCCTTCTTCCATGTGCCAACAATTCTCCACCTCGACAGCCTGCATTGCCTATCTGCAGAAGTGAAAACAAGAGAATCAAAGCCTGTGGTCTGCTTTTGAGCCACGCTGTTGCCTGACACACTGTAGTGATGAACATGTCGGGGATGCTCTGTCTCTGTAGCAGGTTATTTGC
The DNA here is from genome assembly GCF_000747805.2 of Chaetura pelagica. Lineage (NCBI taxonomy): Eukaryota > Metazoa > Chordata > Aves > Apodiformes > Apodidae > Chaetura > Chaetura pelagica. The sequence continues at coordinate 948,295 of NW_009953393.1, read as the reverse complement.
TGACTATAATAGGAGGGCTGCTAAATGCCAGTAATGAACCATCTCTAAATGTTTTTTCAAAAGCTGTGGCCAGAGTTTGCAAAGACATATCAGAAGTAAGTGCTGCCACCCCACAGATCTGTGACTGGAGATTGGTTGGGGCACCTGAGAACAGAGAACTTGGGATCTCTGCTCCTGCACCCAGGGAGCTGGAAGTGTGGGGTGGTGGCCACCAATTTATTGCATCACCTGATAACAATAGACATCAACCACAGCCCTTCACAGTGACTCAGGAAGAAGAGCAGCAGCCAGTCTGGCTCTCCCTTATTCTGCCAACCAAAAAGCCAGCAGTAATCAGAGGTGTTTTGCTTCCCCCTAGCAAGCTGCTGCTCTGGGCAGATCCCTGTGTTCCCTGTTTCCAGAAGAGCTCTAGCTTGGGTCATGAGGCTAAATTGCATCATGTTTTACTGATAGTATATTTTTTATATACTGGAAACCTCTAAAAATTCTTGCTCAAAGCTAAATGACTAGGTTCTTGTGACAGGTAAAAGAAACAAAAAAAACAACAACAAACAAACAAAAACAACAAAAACAACAACAAAAAAAGTTGGTCTTTCATGGCAACTTTAAATGTAGTGCTGAAAGTCATTGGAACTTTATGGAGTAATGAACCCCCTTGCATGGTCCTTTCCCTATATCAAGGCACTGCACAGTACAGGAGCAAATATGGCCTTATTTCATAATCTGCCTGTTGAAAATTAGGTGTTTTTGAAAGGAAAT
>NW_009953393.1:917114-947482 GCF_000747805.2 Chaetura pelagica | reverse complement strand
TTTATGGACAAGCTCAAGCAATTCAGTTTCAGAGCACCACACCCCAATCTGTGTTATAAATCAGATGAGCTCCCTCAAGTCAGTGAGGCTGTGAAAGAAACACCCCCTTGAATCATGAGCTGCTGTTGCAGGGAATGTGCACCAGACAACACTCCACTTTCATTACCCAGGAGCATCCAGGTCAAGTGTTTTGAGGAGGGGAGGCAATCATACTGTCTATTTTTAAGCACCCAATTTAGGAGCTTAAATTGAAGGGTTGCTCTCCCTCAACAGCCAGGGGAGAGAGGATCTTCCAGCCAGCAATTAGCCAAAATGTCTAATTAAGGCACTATATATCATCCTCTGAAAGAGCTCCTTCTGCCTATAAGGAAGACTTATGAAGTGATGTCTGAAACAGGCCAGAGAAGTCTTTTCATTTTTTGTTTCTCTTATTAACTGTTGAGGGAGCTGTGGGGAGATTAATCCAATACAGGATCCTAAGAGATGCTCCTGTGTTTGGTGGCTGAGGTGTGGCAGCATGTGTAACACCTCTTCTTCACCTGGATATCCCTACTCTGAGTGCATGTTTATATGCTACCAACTAAGTAATAGCCAATACTAACCTGCAATAGGTTGCCAGCCATAAAGAAAGCTTGAGGAAAGCTTGGCAGTGAAGAGGTTACTTGGTCACTGCTACATCTATTATTCACATTACACAAAATACAGCTCCCTAGCAATTATTTTAAGTTCATTCTTGCAAATTGTCCTAAACAAGAATACCTTTTTTCCATTCCCCACCCAAGTATTGTCACAAGTCTGTATAGTTAATGAATTAATTTGTAGTGTTCCTGTAATACTAAATGACATTCTTCCAGCTCATAGCAATCCCTGACATAGAAGCATAGAATCATAGAATGCCAGGTTGGAAGGGACCTCAAGGATCACCTGACCCAACCTTTCCAGGTACTACTATAGTTTACAAGAGATGGCTCAGCACCCTGTCCAGCTGAGACTTAAAACTGCCCAATATGGGGGAATCCACCACTTCCCTTGGGAGACTATTCCAATGCTTGACTCTCCTCATGGTGGAACATTGACCTCTTGTGTCTAATTGGAATCTCTACAGCAGCAACTTGTGCCTATTACCCCTTGTCTTTTCCATGTGACTCCTTGTAAATAGGGAATCTGCATCTTCTTGGTAGCCACCCTTTAAATACTGGAACATGGTAATGAAGTCTCCCCTAAGCCTTCTCTTCTCAAGGCTGAACAAGCTCCGTTTACTCAGCCTCTCCTCATATGGCAGGTCCTCCAGTCCTCTGATCATCCTTGTGGCCCTTCTCTGGATTCTCTCCAGTTTGCCCCCATCCTTTTTGTAGAGCAGGGACCAAAGCTGAATGTAGTACTCCAGGTGTGGTCTGACAAGCACTGAGTAGAGAGGGATGATGACTTCTTTATCTCTACTGGTGATGCCCTTGCTGATGCAGCCCAGCATCCTGTTGGCTTACTTTGCTACTGCAGTGCACTGTTTACTCATGTTGGCCCTGTTACCCACCAAGATCCTCCACCCTGCCTAGGGTCCCTATCCCCTTCCACACCCCAGCCTTTTCCTGTCTGCTCTTCAGCCAGGTGGATCCTAGTCAGAACTGTGACAGAAAAAGGAAAAAAAGACAGAATACTAATACTTAGTGCAGATGACGAAAGGCTATAAATTGTTAATATGCTTCCAAATAGGAGACATTCCATTCTGTAGATATTCTTATCTGTTGGTATCTGTAGTAGTCTTAGTCTCCGGCTCTTCAGTCTATATATGGGCACAAATATAGATGTATGAATACAGCTGACCAATGAATCAAATGATAAAACAGAGAAGGTCAAAGCAGTAGCATTTATTGCCATCATTTCTCAGAGAATATATGAGGCATTAAAATGATGGTACTGTACCATATTCTAGTCACAAAGATGGTAACGAGCACAAGTAACCACCTCAAATGAATCTCCTCTAATGACATGATGCAATAAAGAGAACAAGAAAAGGTGCAGACACGTCCTCCTGGAGTGTGGTCCTAAATAGGTGTTTTATTGTCAGTTTCAGAAAGTGAGGGCTGTAGCAACTTATTAAGGAATGCACAACATGACCAAGCTGATCAGTCATTAGTTATTGCACAACAGTTACTGCTGATTGCTATTACTAGATATCTGAGGTATTGCTGTCCCAGATTATGCCTTTTTACTCCCCACCATGGTTATGAAATTTCTGTAGAAAGAGAGCTAAGGCTGCCACAGACAAGACAAGGGAAGCTAAATGTAAATCTCACCTGTGAGTCCCCAGTGACTTCAGGTGAACAGAGTAAACAATGGAGCTGACAGATCTCATATCTATCAGCTCTTCTTTAATGATACCATCATTTCATGCAGTATGTGGTTTGCAGCTCAGAAGCATGCTGGAGCCAGGGATCTCATCTGTCTATAGGCAATAAATCAAGGGTGGAATAAAACCTTTTAATTTTATATAATCAGGAGGACACTGGGCAGAGTAGTTCTATGCAGGATTGACTGGCAGAAGTCTGAAATTCCTCTTAGCAAGCTCCTTTCCACCAGAGCCTCTAGAAAATGGGACAGTATTTACTAAGGTGAAGGCTGAGCCTTTAATTGCCTGGCCTGGGCAGAAGCAGCAAAAATTGTAAATGGCTGTAAAAATGTATTAAAGATTTCATCTCCTCACTACAACTGAACCAAGTTGCATTTTCTTCATCAGCAATAATCAAACTGTAGTGTATTTTACTACAAAAGAGTACTTCCCTGACTTGGGAAGTTCCTTGCCCTTCTGGACATAAAACTGCTTTTGAAAACTACCTGAATAGAACCAAGGGTTTCCAAGTCTTTATTTGTCCCCCTTGAAAATCAGGTCAAACCACCACTTATGGACCTAGACAATTTGGTTTTAAATTGCAATGCACTAAAGTTTAGCCCTAGCTGAAAAGTTTTTAAATAGTCCTTTTGCTTTTCTGATAGGCATGCTGGCACTAGGGACAGCTGAAGATAGAAGTTCCTCAGGGCAATTGGCTATCAGAGGCAGAAAAAAACTTGGGCCATGTTGGCAACTTGGTCTACACCAGAGCAGGCTGCTGCTGTACCTGCAGGGTGGATCAAAACACTTGGGGCAAGACCTGTTGCCATGGGTGAGCATCCTTCCGGCTCCCTATCTTGCCAGGGACAGGAGAAGAGCAAGCCCAAGTCTCCCCTTGCATCTGTGTTCATCCTCAGGCCTTAGAGAGCAGAGCTGTGGTGCTCGGGGAGCACTGTGGTCTCTCTAAGTGGCTGGCAGATGCTTCCAGCACACAGCAAAACAGCAACAACCGAGTGAGCCTGTGACATTGCTGGAGGCAGTGGGAATTGACATAGGGCTGCAATGGCAGGGGCCTGAAGTGCTCTTCAGGCCAAGAGTCATAGCTGAGGAGACGGTATGGTCTCCTCAGCACTGAGTTTCCATCTCTCCGCCAAAAGCCATGCCTGGAAACCCAGGGGTTGAGTTCAGGCTGTGGGATGGGTTAGCACCTAAGCAGGTACAGCATCAAGGGAAACACACTGCGAGTTAGTCTGTTCTCCAGTCACCTTCCTCTATCAAGTTTATGCCTTCACTACATTTTCTACCTACCTGAGGTGTCTGGTTCAAGCTTCAGAGCAGTGCAGCTGCCGCCACATGGTGCTCCACCTGGGGGAACATGTCTTCTTCAGTACATCACACTGTGGCCACACTGTTGTGTGTACAGTCACACAGTATGATCTGTCAGCCTGTCTGCTAAACAGGAAATCTTCTGGCCAAACCTGGCCTGCCAGAACTTTCTTTTGTCTATAGGGTGTTCCTAATCTGTCATTGCATGATTTTACAGCTATTGTCACACATGGTACTGAGATTTTCTATGATGTTTAGCATAACTCTATCATGCTATAGATTTGCCTAACTTATTAATCCTTGTCCACCGTGAGTCACTTTCAGCATTATATTTTCTACTCCAAATGTATTTGTTGTATTAAACTGTATATTTTTAAAAGGTGAATCTTCGTTAATGTTTCTAGTCACTATTGGCTGCTTTGTTGATAATGTGAACAGAGATATCTTATTTGTATTACATTCCTAGGTCAATCTCTTCTGATCTCAGTTATGTCATGAAGACATCCTGCCACCTGGAAGCTCTTGAGTTATGACTCTGTCTTCTGTAGTGGCATCTACTCTAGCTGGAAAACGTTCTTAATATCCTTCCCTTGTACATATAAAAAAATAAAGACTATGTGTCAAGTGAGATTCAGCCAGTGGAGACTGAACCTGTGACCTTTGAGGTTTAATGCATAAGCTCCTATTATTTGAGAAATTCAAGTTGGTTAGTTAAAGTTGGTTAAAGGGAAATCATTCTTTTGGCCAAAGGAATACCAAAACTAAGTGTGAATTAAGAGGAAAAGTTTTCATCATATCCCTTGAAAATCCAGTGGGGAGCTTATTGGGTTATCATCTATAAATAATTTTAAAAATGTTATATGTAATAGCAGCCATGAAAACTCAGTATTTGCCTACAGTTGTGGAGTCTGAGATACCACACTATATTTCAGTACTATAGGCTGACATCAGTGATTTCACAGCCACTGGTAAAAAGGCAGTACTAAAGTGTTAAATGTTACCTCAAATATTGATTTTCTTAGTGTCAACCCATGGTGACAATAGTGTCATTGCTATTCCTGCTCTCCAGGAGCCAGTGAAATTCTGTTCAGTGAAGGACCTGGGGCTGTTTAAGCACCTTCTGCTGCTACTCGCTGCCAGGTTACTATTTCCAAGGTGGGCATGATGTTGCAGATGGTGAAGCAAATGAACCTTGCCTGCAAACACAGCTGCAGGCACAGACAACAACTGTATGCATGCTCACTTTTGGCAAAAAAAAAAGTGATCACAACCAGCATAGTTTACCATTGTACTCAGGACAAGAAATGGTTAGTTTTCTTGTCCTGTGGACTTTAGCACTGCTTCCAGCCCAGCCAAATCCCCAGAAGAGTTGTGACTGGAAATACCTAGAAGTGCTGAAAGCTGCTCTGTCTGCTTGTGTATATTTTGTATGATGCATGGCTGAATTGTGATCTGCATTTTAGTAGCAGGATAATGAAACCTGACAAAATAAAAGCTGGATGCATTAGGGGACCTTTGTGCACATCTCTGCTTGTGCTTGGTTCCCAACCACAGCCAGTCCTAGTGTCAGTGGAAGTTCAGTGCTTAAACCACTGGCTCCCAAATGCCTCAGATGGTCTCAATCTTTTTTTTCCACTGACCACCCATGAAGCCAATAAGGGAGTTGATAAGTTGAAAACATGTTACTTCATAATATCATTTCACAGATCAGCTAAAAACAGCTCAGCACGGACCATAAGCTATGAATCTCTTGCTTAAGTTTTACTGAGAAGATGCTCCATATTGACATGCCAGTGTGGGAAAAAGAGAGAATCAAGAAGATGGTGGGACAGCACTGCACCCACAGCTCTGAAATATTGATGATCAACACACATACCCTTCTGTTACTGAACTACCATAGACTCACAGACATGAGTAGGACTGCAAAGTGGGCCTTCATTGACCCTTTAGAGAAATTTTGATAGAGCTTTCTGTTGCACACTAAAGATTGATCTGTGTTTAAAAACCACTCAAGCTATGTGATTATTCAGACATTACAAGGATACAGATAATAATGAGAATAATAATAACCTTTCAACAGTGAGCAACTTCAAAAGGTAAGGCTGTGGAGTTTAATGGGCATAGCAGCAATGTAGCTAATCTAATGGCATTCAAGCAACGGGCATTAAAATCCTTCTTCCCTTGGATTGCTTTATACCACACTGCAGGTGTAAAGGGAGCAGAAACCCACTGAGTTATCTTTTCTTTGGAGCAGCAAACTCACCAGATACAGGATATAAGAGTTTCATGAAACAAGGTTGTATGACCTCATGATACATGGATGAAGAAATCAGAGATGTGCCAGCTATGTGAGTGTAACACACGTTATACAAGGCTTCCAGAGTTCCTTCTTCCAATTTGTGACATCCCTGAAGATGCTGTAGTTTAGGCCAAGGTTCCCATATAACTGGGCAGCCAGGGAATTTGAAGGTCACAAGCCAATAGTGGTGCTTTCCTTTGACTACAAATGGCACATCATTTTTTAATGCCTTTATTTTGACTGCCTAGCCTAAGCAGTTCAGATAGATTAAGGTTGGAGAGTACCTGATCCAAATTTCTGAATAAATGAGAGCTCTATGTAAAATTTTAAGACTGCACACAACTAGGCCCTATGCTTTCCTGTGCCTCTATTACACACATTTATTGAAATTCAATGTGTAGTTAGGGAACAAGAGGATTTTTTTAAGGCAGTTTACTGCTGCAGGTAATAGGAAAGGCATAAATCTGCTAATGCTGAAGTTTCTGGCCAGTGATACTCTAAGCAGTTGTTACTGGGGGTATTTCAGCAGCCATGGGAAATCTCAAACATATGCCATAAAACTCGTTTCACACATACTCTGAGTCACTGTTAAAAAAAAAAAAAAATCCCCATCATTTTTTCTAGTTTTGTCTTTCTTAAATCTTGAGAGAGTCACAGGAGTACGTGTTAACACAGTTTAATACAGTTAAAAGAGATTGGGGAGCTGTTTTTGAGCCCTTTTACTCATGACGGAAAGTTCTTCAGTGGATATTTTCATGCAAATAGCCAAGAGCTGTAAGTAAAAAAATTTCCCTTCTGTAAAAGGGCTGTATCTGAGTGTGTCTGAGAGAATAACAGTGCCATTGCTGTACGTAGCTGTAGTTCTATGCTGTTAGCAGACACAAAACACAATATTGCTTCCAAAGTAGCAGGCAGTGGTCATGCTCTACCCATAGGAAGACAGCAAAGATTCAGGCCTGGTAAATGGTGATGAGACCTCCAACCATTCTTTCTCAGTGCATGAGGTGACGGTCCATGCCATGCATTAGGCATAGCAGTTCCTGGTAGATCAGGGGCATCACTGGTTGGAAGCTGTAGTTTCAGCCTTTCATGGCATGGATTTCTGCAAACAAGTGAAGCAGGACCCCCGCCCTGGGGAGAAACAAGTAGCAGTTTCATACTCAGTAAGTGATAGGATAGATGCACAGATTAATACAGGGAAAATGGACACAAATGGAGAGTCTCCATTTGTGAGTGTTTGGGTTAGAAAAGCCTTAGTGCAAGCAGGGAAACTCCTCAAAGTGGCAACCTGTCACAGGCGGGTTGATATTGGGCACCAGGGATTGATACTGGGCACAGTAATGTTTAATATCTTTTTAAGTGACCTGGATGTTGAGATTGAGAGCATCCTCTGGGATGACCTGGACAGACTGGAGGAGTGGGCTAGCAGGAAGCTTATTAATTTCAACAGGGAGAAGTATAGGTTCTTGCACCTGGGAACACATAACCCAGGAGTCCAGCTCAGACTAGGATCCACTGGCTGGAGAGCAGCCCTGTGAAAGAGACCAAGCCTTGGTGGGTAACAGGGCCAACATGAGTAAACAGTGCACTGCAGTAGCAAAGTAAGCCAACAGGATGCTGGGCTGCATCAGCAAGGGCATCACCAGTAGAGATAAAGAAGTCATCATCCCTCTCTACTCAGTGCTTGTCAGACCACACCTGGAGTACTGCATTCAGCTTTGGTCTACATTCAACTGCATTCAGCTTTGGTCCCTGCTCTACAAAAAGGATGAGGGCAAACTGGACAGAGTCCAGAGAAGGGCCACAAGGATGATCAGAGGACTGGAGGACCTGCCATATGAGGAGAGGCTGAGTAAACGGAGCTTGTTCAGCCTTGAGAAGAGAAGGCTTAGGGGAGACTTCATTACCATGTTCCAGTATTTAAAGGGTGGCTACCAAGAAGATGCAGATTCCCTATTTACAAGGAGTCACATGGAAAAGACAAGGGGTGATAGGCACAAGTTGCTGCTGTAGAGGTTCCAATTAGACACAAGAGGTCAATATTCCACCATGAGGACAGTCAAGCATTGGAATAGTCTCCCAAGGGAAGTGGTGGATTCCCCCACATTGGGCAGTTTTAAGTCTCAGCTGGACAAGGTGCTGAGCCATCTCATGTAAACTGTAGTAGTACCTGGAAAGGTTGGACCAGGTGATCCTTGAGGTCCCTTCCAACCTGGCATTCTATGATTCTGTTTCTATAATTCTTCCTGCAGCCTTAGAAGTATCACACTTGGGCCTCCAGGTTGCTGCATTCCCTGATTCTATGATTCATCTGATGCTTTAGAAATGTGCTCATGTGCAAAGAGAAACTGTGCAGTAGCTCTGCTCAATCCATACTCCTGCCTTACTCCAGTGTGTGATCACTTCAGTGTTGGCCTGTTTGCTGGTAGTGCCTTGTGTGCTATTTAGTGTGCCTCCACCACTTACACCAACTGAGAGCCCACCACCCAGCCCATCAGCTCCCTGTTCAGTCACAATGCACTCACTGATCACAGAGAATGGGACTTCTGGGGGACACATGGGAGCCCATAGCTTGTTTGTGTACAAGTCAAAGAAGAAAGAGCTTGTGAAATACACAACAAATCACTCCCTGTGCTTCTTGTGTTCTCATTGTGTTTCCTCATTCCTTCTCCCCATCTCCTCTTTTTGTGTTCTTTGCCCACTAGTTGCATCTTGTCCCTAGTTAACTTGTCAGTTCTTTAAGATGAGGATAATCTTTCCTAAATACTGTACTTACTCAGCATGACAGAAGCTTGAGAACCTCTGGGCTGCCCTGTAATGAATGCAATATATAATAATAACAAGATGTCATTGAAAAATGAGCCTGGGACTGTGCAGAATAATTGAGAATAATGTTAGCTTTTAATAGGAACATCTTTTTTTTTTTTTTTTTCTCAATGATGTATACCTTTTGATAGAAATAACAATTATCAGAAAGTTCAGATTTGTAATTTTCCTCCTTCATTTTACTGTCTCTTTTCTCCTTCATTTCATTCTTTCTCTGTTTGATTTTTGCCTAATTTCTGTTCTAATCTACAAAAGAGGTAAAACTCAAATGCCAAGATAGATTTAGGGGTTTAGGCTTCATTAAAAGAATGAAAGTACAGAAATTCCGTTTTAAAAAAACATTCATTTTACAATAAATTTTCAACCAATGTACTGTAAGTGAAATATTTACACCAGTTGTAAGAAAATTTGTTCATATTTATGGGGACTAAATATATCTCATATTTTTCTCTTTTCTAGTTCCTCCCTAACCAGCCAGCCATTTTCTCCCTCTTTTTTCCCATTTCCCTGCATCTTCTTATCTCTTTTTTTTTTTCCACCTGTATATGCCAACACTTGCTGACACAGATCTTTTGACTCGTGCCTTGTTTCTGTGTACAGCAGAGAGGCTAAAGCTGAGCTTGGATTTTACATCTCTGTGTATTCTCCAGGCACTTGTCTTGCCTTTGTGATGCTCATAGCTACACAAAAGCCTATGAGAATAATATAAACATTCTTTTTCATCTCTTTGGTATCTCCTCCAATAACAACAACAAAAAAATCTCTTCTCCTTCCGTGCTTTTCCAGAGGTAACAAAGAAGCTATTATCTTCGTCTCTAGCTTGGCAAGTTTCAGAGGGAGAGGAAGACAGGGAAAATCCCTACCTACAAAACTAAGAGTATAAATTATTTTTATTATTATAATTTGTTATACTGAGTCAGTACCTGAGAGGCCCTCCTTAGAGCTAGGGGCCCCTTTGTGCTCTGGGATGATACACAAAAGGACTCTGCTCCAAAGAGCTTCTTTCTTTCTTTTAAGGCATTTCTGGCTGTGATTGGATACTGATGAAAAGCACTGGCTTGGCAGCACTAGAGAGGAAAGTCTCCTGTTCATCTGCAGACAGCATGAGTTCCCCCCTCCCTCCATCCCGCTGGCCATCAGTTGGGGCTGTGAGAGCCTATTGCAGATTTCTAGGTTGCTGGGTGAAGTCCGGTGCGCAGGTTTTAAATCCTTCTGTCTGATTTAGGGATCAGTACAATGCTATTTTCCCTTGGTGGAATGGAAGTCACTCAAGCTCATGCCCCACCTGAGCTCAAAGCAGCCCCTGTGCTGTCAGTAACAGAAAGCAAACATACGTGGAGATGTGGGCACAAGGTGTATCTCCTCAGCCCCCCTGATCTCTGGACTCTTTTTCCATTGATTCACCAAGACTCCACGCTATTCACACGTATCACATATGCCTACCAGTTTACTGGTATTTACCTTCAGAAAATATTTTTGTAGGATTTTTAATGCTCTGAATCCCCACCAGTATGTGGGTTTAGTTCGTGTCACTCCAGTGAAGCCTATGCACCCAAGCCAACTTACACTGATGGAGAATTTGCTCTTTATTTCCTTCTTAGAGGGATACAGCCTTGAACCTTAAGATGCCAGAAGCCACCTGATGGTAGGGGCAGAGGGTGCAACAGGAGGGAGGCAGGAAAAGTCCCTGAGGGATGGGAGAGAAGAAGTCTTCCCTGTCACCTTTGAACGTGTTGAGGCTTTGCAGGAAAGCTGAAGTATTTCTTCCTTCCCTTTCACAATCCCGTGGCAGGTTTTGCCCTGGTAGCTCACTTAGTGAAGCTGGCGCTGACAGGGTGTGGGGGACACAGCAACTGTAGCATTGTCATACACAGGGAACCATGTCCTTACAACTAAGGCAAAACTTACATTCACAAGAGACAAATAAATCTGCAGAGGAATTAAATAATGAAATTGTATGGGTTGATTTATTTTTCAATATTCTTTGTTATTCCTAGTCTTTCAGTGTCCAAGATTTATTTTGTTTGGATTCCTCTGCTTTGAGTATCCCAAACTATTTAGCTTCTGGGCACATTGGTTTTTTAAGTAGAAAACAGGAGCTCAAATCCAGCAGCCATTAATTAATTTCAAAGAAATGTAATGTGGGTTTAAATATATGCTGTATTTTTTATAGCAAATGCACATCTAGGAATTGAAAGTGTTAAATAAATTAGACACTCCAGTGAATCTTTTCCAGCTCAGTGTGTTGCTGGAAACTTGGATGTGGTCCATCGCACTTCTTTGAAGCTCTTACTGCATTTATATTTTGTTTTCTCTAATAGCCTAGTTAACACAAAGCACATTTCCTTCAGAATCTCTAGTCAGCTCTGCATTTCACTTGGCTTCTATTTGATTTTGGGCAGTTCCTAATTGATTTCCATTAATAAGGTGCAAACATAGATTGGATTGTTTTTACTTTCTTTTTTTTTTTTTTTTTTCTTTTCTGGTGCAAAAAGAAACAAGTAATATAAAATAAAGTTTATTTGGATTCTATCCAAACAATTAACTCCTTTTAGTTTATCCCCAGTAGAAGTTCCTTTGGGGATGTACCATCATTTCATCAGCGGTTTCTCTTGTACTTCTGTATTTCTTTATTTAAAACTCTGACTACAGAGGGAACTTTGTTGCCTTTTCATGTGAAAGAGTACCACACTTACTTTGATAACACTCCAGGGTTATACTATGAACAGAAATTATGCTGCATTTTGCATTCTGAGCACATTTAATCCTTCCAGTAAATCATACATATATGTATTTATTTGGAACTTAGTCCATGCTAATTTTCAGATATTTACATAGCCACAGAATGTTAATTTCATTCTTGATACTATATCATCCTGTTTTCTTGACTGACTAGAGGGGGAAATGAGAAAGCAGACATGATAAAAAATGTTATTTCTCAGCAGAACTCAATTAAAGCAAATGATGAAACATGATGTTAAAAAGAAATTATTGCAAGCGTAGTATCCTGTTGCATAGTATAGATTTTAGGTTGCTGTGCACTTCCATGCTTTTAAAATTATCTTAGTAAATATTTCTGACCTGGCACCTGGAGTCAGTACTGGCAAGACAGATAGATTTGCTCCCGTGTTATTCCTGCTTTCTTTACAGCCTGCTAAAGAAGAATCAGGTTTATCTCAAGAAATGCATTTGGATTAAATCAGTTTATTTTTCTATGCATGAAACCATATCTCTGGCTCAGTTAATATTAGCCTATGCCAGTCCCCTGGATTATTCCCATTTTAACCTCTGTTTTATGTGAGACAGACCAAGTGCACAAAATGAAAATGTAATTCCTTCAGCAAAAAATGTTTTCCTATATGAGTGCAGATATTTGAATGTGTTCTCACTGCAGTGATGCAGCATATTCTTTTTTTCAGGCTGCCTGGTCCAGTTTCACCTCAGTGCTGGTTCAGGCAGCTTGCAGCCCGGAGCTGTGAGCCACGTGGAACAGCAGGAGGGCAGCAGGTTTTTTTTTCAGGAATATAGGGCAGCTGGTGTCCCACTGCACCACTTCCCCCATCACCAGAAAGTGAACACGGTAGACTAAGGCATAAATCCTTCCCCCTTTGAGTGCTGCCCAGTGTCAATCCCTCAGCCTCAGAGTTCTCTTTTAGAAGCCCCAGGTTAGTGTCTGTGAGCACCTCTGCCCCAGGCAAACACCACCAGTAGTTTTTCTGACCCCTGCAAAGGGATCTGTATTTTTTCTCTGCTTGTGGAGGCAAATCACTTGGCAGCAGCGCAGCACCATCAAAAGCTCACTTGTGAGTGCCCTCTGTGCCTTTCCTTGGAACAGTGGGAGCTGGGAGCAAAGCAGATTTCACCCGCCCTGGCACAGCGTGTCCAGCCTGGCTGCCTGCTCTTCACTGACCCACTTTATCAACAACAGGCACTCGGACACGCGAAGCCCGAGTGCTGTAATTCTTTGCTAGCCTAGCAGAAATGTTTGCTTACTAGTGCACTGTATTTTAAGCCAAGAAATATTGAGAGCAACAGGCACTGGCTTTCCCAGTTTCATCCTTGAGGACCATCCTGGTTGACACATGGGACGTACACAGCCGTGCCTTGCACAGCCACCCACCATTTGGTGGAGCACAGCAGTAATGGTGGCAGCCATGGTGAGGCTGCAACATGCCTTCTCTCAGCATGTGTCAAGACTCTGCCTTTCTCTCTCTCCAGCATCACCTGCTGCTTGCCTCCTGACCATTGAAAAACCTCATGCAAGGCCCTTGTGTTACCTGCTGAAATCCCTCATTTGGCAAATGTTCACCAGTGGGGGTTCTCCTCGTTTTAAATCTGAGCAACGAGCGTCTCTCTTCTTCTCTGGTTCATTTTTCAGAGGCATTTATTTATTTATTTATTAATGCTGCTGGTAATGTTGTGTTTGTAATGTTTTTATAGCCTTTGTGATGTATCATTTCACTGCAACCTCACAGCAAGGCTGTGTGTGCATTCCCCCAGTGTGATTAATTATTTTAATAGAGGCAAGAGAAAGAAAATAGGGAATTTGTGGGTAGTGGTTTGCCTCACTTGGTGTAGGGGATCATTTCATTGCGGGTCCTTAACATTCACTGTAGCATAACTCAGTAATAATGTGGAAAAGAAGTCATGTGTCTGTGGGTTGTGTGAAATGAAACCACAAGCCATGTCCAAACCTCTGAGTCACCTCTGCTGCCTCTCTAGGCAGCTGAGTGCCAGCCAGGAAGCACTGACCTAGCAAACACAGTGATGAAAGCCATCTATTTCAGGCCTCTCACTAGGTGCTCCTGGAGTAAATGTCCATGAGCAATTTTAGAAGGGCAGATTTAGCAAGTGGGCTGAGAAAGGCGTATATTTATGCTTGGACTTGATGATCTTAAAGGTCTTTTCCAACCAAAACTATTATATTATTCTATTTCCCTCCCAGCTAGCACTTCTCATCTCCATATACCTGCTTCATAAAGGATAGCTAGAGAACAATTTCTTGCTAACCCCTATTGTGCCTGCATCCAGACTTGGCTTGTTACTGTCCACACGGATGGAGGCATTTCCAGACACAACCTTCACCTCCGTCTTTGTCTCTTCCTGGTCTGAAGGCTGCAATAGTCCCTAGCTCCAGAAGAGCTTTTGAGCATCCCTACACCACCTGCTATTACTGCCTCCATTAAACGCCAAGAAGATGATCAAAGGGCTGGAGCAGCTCTCCTATGAAGACAGGGTGAGAGAGTTGTGATTTTGTGAGTTTTTCAGCCTGGAGAAGGCAAAGCTCCAGGAAGACCTCACAGTGACCTTCCAGTACCTGAAGGAGGCCTGTGGGAAAGCTGGGGAGGGACTCTTTACAAAGGCTTGTAGTGATAAGGTGATGAGGAATGGTTTTCAACTGGAAGATGGGAGGTTTAGATTAGATATTAGGGAGAAATTCTGTAGTGTGAAGGTGCTAAGACACTAGCCCAGGTTCCCCAGGAATTCCCAGTCCCTGAAAGTGTTCCAGGGCAGGCTGGATGGGGCTTTGAGCAACCTGGTTTAATAGGAGGTATGTCTGCCCATGGCAGGGGGGTTGGATCTAGGTGATCTTTAAGGTCCCTTCCATCTCAAACCATTATATGTTTCTATGATCCCAAGAATCACTTTTTTTTGGCCACTTGGGCTGTTGTAACTAACCAGGCTGATGGCCTCCATGCATGGGCTTATGGGGACAAACTACCTCACCATTACTCCCATATGTAGCAGGTCTGATTATTTGCCACTATAAGCAAAGCTATTCTTTCAGCTCTGTTTAACAAACAAGTTTAAGCACATGATAAATTGAGGATGGGGGGAGGGGGATGTGGGGTGTGGAAAGAAGTTTCTTTGCATGCTGAAGTGCACTAGGAGACTTAACAAACTTCAATGCTGTTGTTGCTAAAAGTTTGCAAGGGTTCAAAAAGCCAACTGAAAAATTACATGGAAGAAGAATGTACTTGGATAACTACCTGCAAAATCAACTCTTTTGGTAATATTGTCACCAAAGAAAGTTCCTCAGCAACAGTCTTGTTCAGGTATGCTGAAGGAATGAATTGTTCTTCTAGTGTTTCCTAGGCCATTGTTGTCTGTAGCTGCCAGAGGCCAGATGTTCAGCCGGATGAACCCCAGGTCTGACCAAGCACTGCTGTTCTAATGTTGCTATGATGCATTTAGGGACCTCTGAGCCACCTGGCACATCTCAGGGTTACCAAAAAAAAATAAAAATGGAGAAAACCATGGATGGGGACACTTAGTCTGTGATAGGAAGTGAGCTCTAACTTGTTATCAGAAAGCCTGGCACAAGGATAGTTGCTAGATACCAAAGAGATGGTAGATACCAAAGAGATATTAGGTCCTCTTTTCAGCCCAGGTTTTATACAGCAGTGACACCAAAGTCCAGAAAAGATCTAATTTTAGATCAGTGAAAGCAAGACTGAATGCCCAAATGCAAACATCTTTTTACCAAATAGTATCTCTGCTAAATATTGTCATGCTTGGTATGAATTTTAGCTGCTATATCCATAGTAGATCTGTTAAATACTTAGAAATTAATCTGTGATAACTAGTGAGGAAAACAGGATAATTGAATGCAGTATTTTCCTGTAAGAGAGAATCTGCCTGGAAAAATATGCCAACAAAACATTCATACAGAACCGTGTCAGTAATTTATGTGTTTGGTTCATTTACATTCTTAGCCATGGATAAAAATGAGAAATTAAATTACAATCTTTAATTGTCTGTATGATTCTTCTTAATGAGTACATTCTGGAGTACCATAACGATGGTGTGGGTTTATGAAACAGACATTATCTTCCCTTAATTAGAAAAAAAGGAAACAGGACAGTAATAGTAGTTAATTATTGATACCCTTTCACTGTCAATTAAAGATCTATGCAAACTCAGACTTAGAGAAGAAAAAGGATGTATTACTTAATAGCACACATGTTCTCAGGAAACTGAGAGGGTTAGGAGAAAAGACTGGGAAGGAAAGGGAAAATAACAGAGATGAAAAGTAATAGTGATAACTGTAGTAATGGGAGATCCACTAAAGAATGTATCACACAAGAATTGTGAAGGTAATGGGACTGCTGGTCTTCTTCAAAATAAACAAGCAGAATTGCTTTGCTGGGTCAGGCAGGGCAGGGTGTATAGACCTGGCAGAGTCAAACCCAGTGGAGACACAAGAACCCAAGTCATTGAGACTCCTAAGCTGTGCATAAAAATAGCGATGAGAATATTGATGAGTGTATTTGGAAGTTGAAAGCTAAAATGTTGTAAGAGCTCAATGGCATTTTTTACTCAGCCATAGGTAATTACCTTGCTAAAGGTCTTCAGTCACTGCCTAACTTTAGTCAGACTACTAACTGACTGAGTCAACTTTAGAGAGTTACGTTGAATTCAGACTTCACTATCAGCCTCTCTGCTTTCCCGCCTGTGCATGTTTCCATGAATTGTGCAGCTGTGTGTTTCTGTGCTGCCTCTCAGCTGATCAGGATTTCTCCCCATCTACCTGCAAACTTCCACTCCTTCAGAGTGTGCACTGTGGTGTCTCAGAGACAGGCTGTGAAGGTGCTGAGGCAGTTGCTTGTTGGATTCTTATGTAGGGCTTGCTGCTTACATGACCTCACCCCTTTGTCTCTTGTTTTACACTGGTTGCAAGATCTCCAGGAGAGGGCTTCTAGAAACCAACACCCAGCCAGGATTACAGCTCTTTAAGGCTCAAACACAAGAAAAAAAACTTGTTAAGCTTAAGCCTCCATGATTATACAAACTGAACCAGTGAAGACTCATGGTCAGTCTGTTCCCAGGCTTGTTTAAGATGATACCTTAAACTTAGACAAATATCTAAGAGTACATTAGAAGTCAGCAGAACAGCAAAGATGCATGACTTCCTAGGGAAAGGAGGGAGAAGAATTTATTCTATCCTTGTTTTAGATATACACATACTTTTCACAGACATGTATCAATATGTACTTTGAAGCACTACCTCAGTGGTCTGTTCACACCAGGTCATAAAGGCAAACCCAACAGATTGATTGTGAAGGGGCTTCAGTATAGCCATAACCCTGGTGGGACCTCGAGCACCTTTGGGAGTGGCTCAACTCCAGTAGAGCCTGTCGTGTCCAGTCTATATGCCAGTGCCACCAGTGCCCACTGAATTACAGTCACACAGGGATGAATCCACCCCACTGACATCTTCACTTGATGGACTAGTCCAACATACTTTTCACTGAAATACTTTTTGCTGGTGCTGGAAAGCAATAAGACTTTTTCATCTAAACAAGAGGAGAATGGAACAAGGAAATTGACTTTCACAGCTGGAAAGAATTTTGAAAAACATCTTTTTTTCATCACCAAGCCCTGCTGCTTCTGTGTTTTGATGCAGGCTGCAGGCAAAACTGTCCCCACACTGAAGTCAGTGGAAGCTTTGCCATTGTCTTGGCTGGGACCAGAACACTCCACAGTATATTTCCTTTGCTGCCAATATTTTGAACTGGGGAGGTAATGTGAGGAAGTGAAAATTAAAAAAAGGAAAGTGTTCAAATTGTGTTCCTGTGGCCTGGAAGAAATCACCACTCTTCTGCTATGGGACATTTTTTCATGTGTTTTTTTTTGTGAATCCAGAATGCAATATTTCAGTGGGAATTATGTGAGAACAGAACATAAGGAAATAATCACAAGTCAGGAGTGTATTCCTTAGAAGTACATTCTGGTGACATTTTTGCTCCAATCATGAAAAACTAAGTGCAGTCTGACTCAAACTAAGCAAACTTTCAGGCACTCAACAAGTACGAATGCCACTGCACCCCTACAAGAGTGGAGTTAGGGCAGAGTGTCTCTTGTCTCCTGGTTTTTGCCTCTTCATCACTGCTGTTTTATTCCTCCTTAGGGATGTTGTGGATGCAATAAGCAGGCTTGTGGGCCAGAGTGGCCACAAAGACAGGTATGTCGTGGGGGGAGGTCCCTGGGCAAGCCACCCTGAAGGTCAATGTGCTATTAAAAATTTCACTGCAGCACTGTCATGGGTCTCAAACTCACAGTTATTTCTCAGCTCTGGTACTGAGTCTGGTTGAAGGGACAACTTCTAATTCAGTTTCTCCTTTCAAACAATGCAGTGTTCTACTCTTTCTTGAGGTTTTGCTTGCTAAGCCACCCTTGAACAGATCAAAGCAACAGCTGACAAGTATAATATATATAATTTAGAAATCTGCATCATTAGACAGGTAAAAGTTTGGGGACGCTTCCTAAAAAAAAACCCCACAACAAAAACAAACAAACAAACAGACAAAAAAAGCAACCAAACCAAACAAAAAAAAAACCCAAACCCAAACCCCCTGTTTTTCTTTATTGTTGACCTGTAGGCTCAGCATTGCTTCAAGAAAGGCAGGGTGTTCTGCTTGTTTTGCTGAAGCAGCACTATATTTTGCCGAGGTCTGAGCTGACTCCCTGTGGTTTTGGACTATTACTGAATTAGAGCCAATAAAGAGCATTCCCTCTTTTCTCTGCCTGCAAGTCAAACCCCAGTGTGACTCAGTAGGACACTCAAGTAAGCCCTGATTAAATTAGATTTCTCTGAGCAAAACATTCAGGATGTAGCTGATGACATAAACCCACCCTCTGAACAGCCAAATACTACTTCCTAGCAAAATCATAGGCAGGAAACAATGGACTGTCAGAGAGATATAACAGGCAAAAAATCACTGTTATCTATTTTAACTTACAAATGCTTCACTCACACCAGTAACTAGAAGGAATGGCTATCTGGAGGAAGCAGTGCAATTTAGTAATTGTATTATAAATGCACCCCTACAAGACTTGCCTTCCGACCAGCCTCCTGATGTGCCCGTACCAGGGCAGCATCCAGCCCACTTGCTGAAGCTTGCTAATACTCAAAAGAAACAGTCCCTAGTGTTTATATTCCACATTCTTCCATTACTCAATATCCAAATATTTCACAATGTAGATCCAGTTTCGAAAGTTCATCTAAGAGAGAATTCTTGTTCCAAGCTCAGTTTCCTGTTGCAGCCTGGATCCCAGAGCGGGTCATGTGCAGCAGTTGGCTCATGACTCTCTGGAGATGCTGCACTGCTGATTTTATAAACAAGATATAGTCGGAAATGGATGAATCTGTTTCTTATTTGAATAAATTAAATCTGGCAAATGTAATTCACTCCAACAAGAACACCCGTTGGTCATGATTTCCAGAGCATGCTGAGCAGTTCTCCTGAGGGAAACCCAGGGACAAATCTGTCTCTACACGAGCAAAACTCCCTTGCACATCTGTTGGAATATTGCCCAGCAGAGACAAGCGTTTGAACCTGGAGCCTGATTCCTCACAGACCACGGAGTGAACTCTGACCTGAATAACAGAAAACAGCCTCTGTTTCCAGCAGCATGCAAGGAGCCTCTGGTGTTGCATAGATATAAAGCTCCAGTTCTCACAAGAGCTGCTGCCTGGCTTGTCTGGTATGCAAGAGGGAGGCGAGTGCGGCTGCGCTTCTAATGGTTCAGGGGAAGTTTATGTCCCAGCTCCTCGTGGGAAGACAGAATTAGTTCCTGCTGGGAACTCCTCCTGGCAGCCTCAGGAAGCACACGGGGAGCTTCAGTCAGAGCATGGGATTACAAGTGTACATACATTTCTGAACATACTTTGCTGGATCTGGGCCTCTGATTGGTATTGCACTGAGGTGTTACTCCAGGTCTGTATTCCAAAACACTTTCTGGGATGTGAGCATGCAGGTCTTTAATGACTGGTTCACAGCAACATTTCTCCAGTACCTGATGGTGACTGGGGAGGTGCTCAAGTGCAGCAGGAGCCGTTTGACATCCACCTTTTGGAAGAGTATGGTCACTCTCAGCTTCTGCAAGACTATTCTCAGTGGTTAAAGTGGAACAAAAAGGAGATTTTTTTGTTTTTTAGTGTTTGTTTGTTTGTTGGTTGGTTTTTTTTTATCATTACCACTTTAACAGAAAAATGTATTTATTCTCCTAATCATGGTGCTTCAGTTCTGCTCCTGCCCAAGGTTCCTTTGCCCACTCTGCTGTGTTCCCAAATGAGCAGCCCACTCCCCATTGTTGCTCTTCATTGCTTGCAGCTCTGAATGCCTCCCTGGCCTGTGAAAGTGTGGAAATCTCCACAGGCTCTAAATGGCTCCAAACCCAAGCCTCCCACATTCCTGAGTGCAGACACCATGAAAACATGGGTGGCACCACAGCATCATGTCAATGGAGGTGTCCTAGGGTAAGCCCAGAAAAGCCTGTGTCTCTCTCTGTTATTTGACTTTATTTTAGTTTCCTGGATCCAGCCTGCTTCACACTCGGTATGTGAGCACACTGCCTTGCCTAAAAAGAGGTCTTTGATTCCTTATATAGTCAATGAAGAGATACATGTTTCTTGCCAACTTCTTTATTATGGTCTTTGGAGATTTTCAGTTGTGGAGGAAGCTTGTGATGTTTCCAAGTCTGTATTGAACACTGAAAATAGTGGCTACTATTAAAAAATGCTCATCTGAAACTTGAGCATGGATGCTCTGTGCTTAACCCCACCTGGCTTTGCTAGGGAGCTTGGATGAATTTGCCAGTGCTGGACCTCCAGTGACCCTGGGGGAGTTTCTCCTGAAACAAACAGGAGTACAAAATGAGGGTGATGTCCTACAGCAGCCTTGTGTCAAAAAAAGACTCTCCTGTCCACTGACTTTCCCAGGGCTGCTTGCACAGTTGTGGTTCTTCTGTAGCTGCTGCAGCCTTGTAATTAGCTTTTAGTGAACTGCTGCAATTCCCAGCACTGGGGAAGGGGAGCAGAAGACTGTAGCCACCATCAGAGTGGCTACCCCTTTTGAAGGCAGGCTACTCTGAAAACAACTAACATTTTCCATGGAAAGGCACCACAGTCTCAATAGATCCTTCAGCTTGCTTCTTGTTAGCTTTCTATTTTTAAATCACTGATAACATATTTTGCATATGCACCTGCCTGTGGGGCATGTGTGTGTGGAGGAGGAGAATTCTAGCTGTATATTTTGTGCATGCACAAACACATACACACGTACACACACTTCTGACCCTAATCATGCCTCCGGACACACCAGTTCACCCCATGAGCCCTGCTTATCTCCTATTCATTCTCATCAACATGAATCCAAAGCAATTCCGCTCGTACACTGTGACTTCAGATAAGCTGCAGGAAGTTGAACTGGGCAGTACCAGACCCAGCAGGTGTTTGTTTTTTGATGATTTTCTGGAATAGAGTAAGTCTTGAATCTTTTAACAACCCAGCTTTTGGTCTTGGAGCACTGCAGCCTGTGCAGATACACCACCTCCACTGGGAAATCTAACTTGCAATAATTTTGCACTGTTTCCCAGTATTATTTATTCAGGCACTGAATGGTACAGACTTAGGGAATGAAAAAGAGAAAAGGAGAGGATCCAAGTTAGCATAGCCTGTTGCCTTCTCAGCCTAGAGAAAGCTGTTGCCTACATAGAGTGGTGGCTTGCAGCCAGTATTAACATAACCTTTTGACTTTCAAGCCTATGGAAAGCTTCTTCCGTCTTTCCCAGGAGGTGTCACTATGAAGTATCACTTTCCTGCCATACAGTTCAGAGGCCTACAGAGCCTGGCTTAAGGATGAAACTGACTGCCAGGGATCTGGCATGTCATTTTTTTCCAGCTTTTCTTCTGGTGCTCAAAGAATGAGGGCATGACTGAGAGACAAGAAGTCCCAAATATTTATCTTGCATCTTGGCTTACTTAGCTTTCCTGTTCAGCTGGGTTTCCCAGATCCAGCAGCCTCTCTACACTAGAGAAGTTTTCTGATTCTTCAAGAGAAAAGGAGAGGACTGCTCAGTGTCTGAGACAGCACAAAAATATTGCCACAAACATTGATGCTAGTGCAATTCTTGCCTTACTGGAAACTTGGGCTCTCTTGTTCTTTCTGTCACCTTCTTGGACTCCACCTCTCTGCTTCCCCATTGCCATAATTTCTCTTGAAACCTGAAGTACTACAAGCTATTTCTCACCAAATGCCAATGAACAGAAAAATAGCATCATGATTGTTGTGGTACCAACCAGCCTAAGTGGTTGTGATACCAGCTGCCCAAGTGGTTGCTAGCAATAATGCCTTTAGGTCTGTATCTGCAGCATTTATAATGAGTTCCAGTCAGCAAAAGGCATCTTCTGACAGGCAGATTCAAGTCCCCTTCCCAGCACTGAAGAAGGGACCCACTTTTCCACACATAAAAATACAAGATTTTGCCTCTCCTCTTCTTTTTTTGCTTCCTATAAGCCTGCTGGGGGAAAGTTCTGTGTTATTTGAATACACCATTGTTTATTTATAATTTTGTTCTAGATGTGTGACAGATTCAGCATGTGTCACCCAGCAGGGAAACAGTAGTAGGCTGGAGAGTTAACAAATGCACTGCAGTGAAGCCAGATGGCCTGTTTTCATAAGGAGTCTCTGAAAGATGCTCTGATGCATAGATTTTTTTTTTTTCTAACTTTGGTGTCCAAGATTCACAAGAGCATTATTCCTGCATATTAACTGACCCACCAAAGCATCACGGGTCCACACTCCACTCTGTATTTCGTCTGACACCTGCTGTGATCAGAAGAACATGCAGACTGACACCCTGAATCAGCCCATCATCCTTTGTCATGACGTGGAGCCAATAAATAACAGGATCCAAAGCATCTTCGCAGTTTCGTCCACCAGGAGTTCTGAGGTGAGGATCTTTGGGTACTTGGTCTACCACATAGCCCATGGATGCCCAGAGACTGGATGGAGTTCCCTTGCACAGCCAGCTACCTCTCTCCACAGTGGTGGCAGAGCACAGCCCCAGCTGCCCAGAGGGTCCTGCCTGGTTCCACCTGGCACTGCTCATGCTGCTGAAACTTCCCCTACATTAAGGGGACTTGATTCAATACCTACATCCTGGGAAGCAGGTAACCTGAAGGCAATCCTAGAGCATGTCCTAATTAAGATGTCTGCTGAAGCAGTGTGTAGCTGTTGGTTATGTTTTCCCCAGAGGATCATACCCCTGAGAAGCCAGAATTTTGTTTTGCCCTGGATATCATTAAAAAACACTTCATCTTCTTCCCTTTTTTTTTTTTTTTTTTTCTTATCTCTTCCTCCTTCTAGTTCCTCCCTCGGATGTTTATCATCCTCACATATCCGCATCCAGTTTCCTTTGGAAACCATTAGTACCAATTCAAGTCCTAGTCTGGACTTGAAAGGGATGGACAAGTCTCTCTTCCACAAACAATTTTCAGGCTCATGAAAAATGGGGGAAGATCTGAGGTGATTTGGCATTTGCAGCATCATTACATCAGAAGGCTGGGAAATTGAAAAAGAGATGGGAAGACTGATTGTTATTATACATGAGATGGCAGCTTTTGTTATGATCAGCAAGGAAAATGTTGATGTTATTGAACAGGAATAATATTAGCAAGTAATTAATTTCCCTGCTCAGCCTTGTATTGCCTGTCTGAAGGCACAGGGTTGAGTAAAATAAAAGGAGGTCGTAAGTGGCTTTTTAAAGGACTAAACAGCTAAGTGATTTATTTTATATATAAGGCAGCATTAATTGCATAAATGTGAGGATACTTTTTTTCATCTTTTTCCCACCTCTTCCTCAGAGGAGAAGCTATCCACCCACCCAGCTAGCAACAGTCAGACAAGAAGGCATCATTCCCTCCAAGGCTAGACATAGTCATCTAGACCCTAAACTACTAGGAAAAGGAAAAGCTTTGAAGTGGGCCTGGAGGGGCTGTCCAGGGTAGATGTTGGAGAGCCTGAAACACAGGACAGCATAGGCTTGCAGGGATGGATTCAGTGTGATGCAGAGATAGCAGAGTTAGCTTTAAAGGGCTTAGTGGACACTTAAATAGGCAGTCTAGAAATGGAAATAGCTATCTGTCTCAAAGATAACTAGTGTGGTGTCAGGTCAGGGCCTTGCAGAGCACTCTGCAGAACACAGACACCACAGGCTCTGAGAGGCACTTCCATATGTCAAAGGTGAATTCAGGGAGGCCCAGAGCAGCACAAGTGTAAGCAAACTCTGCTACTGATTTGTGGAAAAAAGAAATAATGTGTTGTTTTGAAGACACGGACTCTACATTTCCATAAACAGAATGTTGCAGATTCTTGAAGGAAAGGACAATTTCTCTTATTTATTTATCTATTTATTTATTTGTTGAGTTTTACAACTAAACAAAAACTTGAGGCTGAAATACAAGGCCAAACCAATTTGAGAAGATGTATTTGGAAACTGAAGCTACTTATTGGAAGTTGCCTTTTGTTCATTTTCAGCTTTTAAAAAGAAAAGCAAACTATTAAATCCAAAAAGGAATTTAGCTGTGAAATATAAAACTAGTGAGAAGGTCAACAGAGGCTGTCAATAGTGATGAAAAGAAAAAGGCCAGAACTGATCCTTATCGCTGGAGTCCAGTGGCACCAATTGGCCTCAGTGCACACTGTTTAGGGTGAGCCCTTTCAGTAGCAGATTCATCTTGGAGAGAGACCATCAGAGACAAAATAAATCCAGGGAGCAAAACAACTATTTAGCATTGTGGATGATCAGGCCCCAGGCTCCTCCCCTCCCTTCCCCTTCCCTTCCCACCATATAAAGCTTCATATGAAGCTTTATATACAATATGCTTACCTGGGATATATTTGTATTATTTGGCTAATTGCTTGAGAGCAAGGATTGGATATATTCTACTTGTTCAGAAAATATTCCAAAACCCTATTGTGGCATCAACTGTTCTCAGTCTTCCTGTTGAAGCTGCTCCTTTTTGCATTGCAAACTTAAACATAGTGATTTATTGGATACCAAAAAAAAAAAAAAAAGGGTAGTGATACTGTGACCCAGCGGCTAAAGCAAAATGTGATGAACAAGAGTTCTTGGTAACAAAGTGCAGTTGGATCTTCAGGCAAATATTCAGAAGAGACCTGGAAATGGTTGAAACAGAACTTCTAACACTTCAAAAATATTGAGGATGGGGTGGTTGGATTTGGTGTTTGGTTTTTGTTGGGGTTTTGTTTGTTTGGGGTTTTTTAATGTAATTTATTCTGCATTCCTTGGTGATTAAATCTCTGTTTAAAATAAGTTTATAAACAAAAAATGGCTTTGTTTCTGTCAGTTCAATTATTCACTCTGATCTCTCTTCTTTCCCACTACATTGCACAGTGTTTTTGCTAGATTCAGAGCCCTGTGGCTTGCAATTTTCCACTTTAAAAATATAGGGACAGGGCTGCTGTCAGGATCTTGCTCCAGGGAGAGGAAAATATGTTTGCATTATCAATGGTGGTTCTGCAAGTTATTCCTGTTCCTCTGTCTTCGTCTCTTCTTAGGACTTAACAATTTGCTTCACCCAAGCAGTCTTTGCTTGTAGGTCTTCTTTTCATTCACCCTTGATCATTCCCATTGTTTTCCCCTTGACAGTCTTTTTTTAGATCCCCACCTTCATGGTGTGCAACACTCAGCACTGGGCACTCTAGGCCTTGCCAGGGAGACTAGAAGAAATCCTGGCAGCATCCTGGAGCCTGCATTCCTATTTCTTCCTCCTTATGTGGTGTTTTCCTTCTCTGCATGACACTGGTGGCCTGTGTTCAAAGCCTTCTATAAACTTTAAGTTAGCACCTATAGCACAGCTTCAAACAGCAAATGCTAAAGCTTTGAAAAGCTAAATGTTTAGATGGGCTTTGAAGCAGATGCCTCCCTTAAAGTGAACATGTTTATGTTGATCTGATTAATGTAATTGTCAAAGTGTTTTGGAAATTGTCTTGAGGACATTTGCCAAAGCAAGGCTCATTTAGGTGGAAATAGCAGGAGATAGTCCCTAAGTTTTTAAACACACTCACATCTGTTTCTGTCTGTGGCTGGGAGACAGAGAGGCAAGAAAATGTGTATGAGTGAGAAAAATAAAACCAAACATTTGGGGTTTTATCATAGCTATATGAGCTTGGTTACACCTTGAAAGACATTAATTTCCCAGTGTGTCTGAGCCAGAAAATTAATTACTAGTTTATCTCAAAAATAGGCAGCTACTAAATTATAATTAAAGAAAACCTAAGATGATTATTTATTTTTATGTTGTCTTATGTACACATTTATGTGTATGTACACATATACACATGCATACATATGTGTTACTGAAAGGGATCTGGGCTATTCTGCAACGTGCATTGCTACATGCATTAGCAACAGAAGGTATTTGGTTTAGCACACAGATGTGCAGAAGCTTTCTGCACCTTCAGTGTAGGCAATCAATCAAAAAAAAAATGTATGGCAGGTGTACTGCTATGGTATGTCACAAGGGTATTGTGAGAGATGCTGAAGTGTTTCAGGATAGTGTTTCAGGCATGAAATAACCTTAGTCTAATTCATCCATATGCTTCCAAGCCTAACTGAGTAGAGCAGCTCTGAAAAATTCCATTTCTTAGCACCAAGGATCTTCCTGGGAAAAATCAAATAAATATTGTTCAGAATGTTGATCACATTTACAGTTACATGGTTTCTATTGGTCATTCTAGAACATCACAGTCATAAAATTGTCTGCAGAAAGATAGAAAGACAAGAGTCTTTGGATAGTTAATATGTCTTCATTGTATCTATTGATACCTACCAAAAAGAAAAGAAAAGAAAAGAAAAGAAAAGAAAAGAAAAGAAAAGAAAAGAAAAGAAAAGAAAAGAAAAGAAAAGAAAAGAAAAGAAAAGAAAAGAAAAGAAAAGAAAAGAAAAGAAAAGAAAAGAAAAGAAAAGAAAAGAAAAGAAAAGAAAAGAAAAGAAAAGAAAAGAAAAGAAAAGAAAAGAAAAGAAAAGAAAAGAAAAGAAAAGAGGAAGGGAGTGGTTCTAGTCACTATTGTTCTGTATTAACTATGCTGTTGTGTGGAATTCTTGGAACATCAGGACATGAAAGAGAACAGTGGTGCAGACAGTCCTAGTTGGTGCCTAGTTTCTCATTGTTCCCTTTTTTTTTTTTCTTTTTTTTTTTCTTTTTTTGCAACAACAGAGGCTCACATTTTTGCTCAACATGAAGCAGTGCACACAGCAGAGTGACTTTCAGTGCTCCACTGTATTGGACACCCAGATGCACATGTCTGAGAGGCATGAACAGAGAGAGCATCCAAAGGCTGAAACAGGCCACTTGAAAGCACAGAGGCCATCCCATACATACTACTACTTGTGCAAATGAATTGTGAAAAAAGTAGTCAATCTGGCTTCCTTTCTTCTCATGTCTAATTGTTCAAATGAGAGATTCTGCAGAGATGGACTATGTCTAATACTACATTTGCAGTGCAAGTAAAGCCACAGAAAGCAACAGTTTCACTGAAAAGTTAACATACACTTCTATTATCAAAGTTGGCATGTATATATCTGTAGTAGGTGCTTAAACTAAGCTTCTGCTGATTCTAAAATGCACATCGGAGAAGCTACACCTTTTGCACTGCCTTGGAAAACTCCTGGGAAATGAAAAGGTTGAGACAGACAAGGACCACCTGTCTCCTTGATGTGTTTGGAGTCATCAGTTTCTCTGCTTGCAAAGGAAGGCTGACAATCTGTAACTAGGCGTGGCTCCACTCCTTTTGCCTTGCTTTATTTAAAGATTTCTTTCTTAAAACAATTAGGAGAGGCAATTAGAGGGGAGTCAACTGTTTCCTGTTTTTAGCTTGTATAGTCATACCTTAATCAAGCCCAAAAGATATGTCTACTTAGTATGGGATGTTACAGTCTCTGGTTAAGTTTCTTATGACTGTGGACCACATAACTCTCCCTTACACCTCCACAAGACACCAGAAGGTATGTACATACTGTACCAACAAATAGTCTTGATTATAAATGGTCAAAAGTAGACACCAAATTGCTGCTTACTGCAGGAAGGACATTCACCAGTGTGGGAATTTCCAGCCTGGAAATTCTTTAGTCTTGATATATCTATCTTTGCTTCATAACTCTTCCACTATCGCATGGGCCTGGAAAGTGTATTGTAAGTCACAAAACTTGGATTCCAAGTGTAAATGGCATTCAATACTGTACAGATAGTTTGCACTAGCATATAACAGCTTTTTTTCATTTAATTTATTCCCCTTAGGTAGGATTGATTTATCATATAGAACCAGTCTACATCTCAAACAGGACTCAGGATGGCATACAATGTCTGCATATGATGTTTCAGCAGGTGGTGCAAGAAATCTTCAAAGAAGGTAACTGGAGAAAAACTGATGCAAGCAGTTAGTCTCAACCCTTTTCAGTTGGCTTGTGTACTTACACAGAGAATTCAACTAAATGCAAAATCTGGATGTGAAGGTGTAGCTCAGTCTGAAGTTTATGGTGTAATTCAAAGAGGCTACTTAGTCATAAAGAGCAGCTTTCTGCTGACTCATCTCTTTCCTGTTTAATATTTAAGCTGATCTATTTCCACCTACCATAAAATACAGTTTAAATATTACACCAAACTACTAGAATTTAGTGGCAATCCTTTTTTCCATGAACTCATCATTTAATGAGAAATGTCTTTTATAGATTAATTTTTTTTCTGAACAATGAATTTTGGGTGTTTAGTTTGAAACAGAATAGGTGTAGACAGAAACTCTTTGGTAAAATAGTTCCTCTTCATAAACAAGCATTCATTTCTGATGTTCTTTTCATTGCCTCCACCTGGAACAGTTCCACTTTCTGTAAATAAAGCAGTAAGTAATATTAACTAGGTTTGAAAGCAGCTGTCCCTAGAACCTGGAGGCTAGGGCACACATATGGGTTCAGGGAAATGTCTCTATATCAGTGAATATTTAATTGGCTATGCAAAGTGAAATAAGTCCAAAAACCATTGGGAGTCCCTCTACAGCATGGGAAAAAATCCAAAACAGGAAATTATTAATGAGGTACAAAATCTGCTTTCTACATTCCTTGCAATACTGCTGTTCTCTAATGGATTTTGAACCTCACAGATACTGATAAAAATAGCTACTTTCTGAACCTGGAACCTCAAAAGATCTTATTTTAGATATAATGGTTGCTTTAGAAGTGGTAAGTTATGCACATGCAAAAAGGTCGTTATTCACAGCATGTTTTGTATTTCATCTCCTAACACTAAGCTGAATAAAAGGGAAACATGACCACTTGAACAGTTTGAAAAACAGCAGCTTGTTTCAGGCCTCTGCACTCTACCATAGTTTTAATATTAATTGTTATCTCCACTTGAATGCCATCACTAGATAGTACACTATAGTCATCTTATGTTCACCTTAGGTGTGTGAATTTGCAACATGTAGTGCCAAGGGAGCAATATACAAACTGAGATTGCAAATCTGGAGTTCCTACAAGAAAGACTGCAGGACTTCACTGCCCAGTGCTGTCTTGAGCATGGGAGGACAATGTCACCAATGAACCCTTCTGCGTTGCAAAAAGCAACAGGCAGAAATGGCACATTCTGCTTCCCAGGAAAACTGTTCCTTCTCAGACTATCATAAGTACAAAAGGGCTTTCTGCTCAAAATTATGTGCTTGGGGTTTTTTATGGAGCACTATGGTAGTTTGGAGTCATGGTATCTCTGGCTGCCAGGTTCAATTTGGTCACATGATGTTACTACAAGATTTTTCAAACTGTCAGCCCTGTAATGCAGCATGAAGGCTGCCATCAGGTTGGATTCCTTCCCATTTGTACCTAATTATCCACGGCAGAGGCTCTATAGCAAGTTCGCCTGCATGTCTGAGACATCAGTCCTGTCTTGTAGCAGAGTAAAGTCAAAGAAAAAAGCATATAGCTGAACTCTGGGCAATACTTGTGTCTTCAGCTGCCACTCAAACATTTTCACCCATAGAGTCCGGCAAGATGTCTAGGTTGCCGTATAACCATGACACTTAAGACTTCAAATATATAATGTTTGGTGCCAAGATAAGTATTACCAAGGGGGGGAGATGGGTATCCCTGGAGGGCAATTCAGAAGAGACTGGTATTCCACAACACCATCCAGAGAATCACAGTCTAGCCTTCTAGGCATGCTAGTTATGCATTTAAAATTAAGAAATGTGGAACTTCTTTCCCCACTGGAAACTGAGCACCACCCCCTATAAGTAACTTCTTCTTGGAGGTGTTCACGGTCAGGTTGGATGGGGCTTTGAGCAATGTGCTCTATGAGAAGTGTCCCTGCCCATGCCAGGGCAGTTGGAACTAAATGATCTTTAAGGTCCCTTCCAACCCAAACCATTTGATGATTCTATGACAAATTAGGTGTCTAACAGGCTGAATATTAAGGGTAAAATTATGTTCCATTCAGATGATGAAAGATGCATTTTCCATATAGGAATTCCCATGTCCTTACAAATTGCTACTGAAGTGTGAGTATCATATGTGTTTGTCAAGGATATGTTATGCACGGGACTTAGAATGATTGCAAATTAAACATTGCAATGAAACATTAGAGGGAGAGGAGAGTAGTCTCTTCTGAGGAGAATCATAGAATCATAGAATCTTAGGGGCTGGAAGGGACCTCGAGAGATCATCTAGTCCATCTTGCTGATTTATGAAGTAATCTGTCCTTTATTATTATTATTATTCGTAGAATTAAAAGAAAAG
>NW_009953393.1:912892-917100 GCF_000747805.2 Chaetura pelagica | reverse complement strand
AATATTTTACGTCCATCTATAAACTTAGTTGTCAGCATCCCATTATTATTTAATAAATAAATAAAACAACTCCAAAGCTGGAAATGGAAGATTTAACATCACCATGCAACAGCTGAGATAGTCTTGTTATGGCTGAACAGAAATATTACTTAAAAGTTATTATTATTATTATTATTATTATTATTATTATTATTATTATTATTATTATTATTATTGTGATGCTTGTAATTTTCTGAAGCAGAATTTTCCCAAGCTTTCTCTAAAAAGAAAGGCAGTGACATTTGTGTGTTAATTTGTTAAAAGTCTGTGAACTCTTTCTAAGTTGCTTGATATCGAAAAGAAGGACTGAGAAATCCCCCCATTACTGTAAAGTTATTAATTAGGGAATGATTTTGTGGTTGTGATATGCCATATACATTTATTCTTACCTAGTTGCAAGTTGGGCATTAGTTTAAGCTCATCATATAGCTCTAGCACTAGTGACTGATCGACAAAAACCCAAGAGGACAATTCTCTTCACCCATGTTGTCACATACTTCCTATTCACTTCTGAAATCTCAATGTTGAGCTTAGATGAGCTGGTGAGTTAATAGATTGAAATACACTACATGAATTTCACTCAGATTTTAAAGACTTTGGTTTCAACTTGTAGGAGAAGGGTGCAGGACTTCTGTCTACATAGTCTATTGAATAGACAGCAAACACTGATGAAATCATGTTTTATATGGGCTCTTAGGGGATGTAACCTTTGATTAGGTTTGCTTCAGCCTGTCAGGGAAGCATCCAGGGGCTGGAACGTGAAGCTGAGATACAGTTTTTAATTGTAATTAAGGAATGTAATTAAGGAATGACATATCAAGGATGGTGATCAGTTCTTGACTACTGAAAATTTTAAACTGAGTCCTAGTTGGGGTTTTGTTTGTTTGTTTTGATAAATACAACTGCTAATGTAAGTCACTGGGCTGATCTGCATGGACCTCTGGGGGAACAAAAATTCACATGCATAAGCTTTAAAGCAAAAGGTACCCTAAGGTAAAAGTTTAGGGCCATAGAAAGTGCTGAGAGCCCCTCTTAGAGCACCTTCATGTACTGACAGACCAGCTGGACTGTTCCTCCATTTTGCTTTCCAAAATCACGTGCCCTTCATATATTTGTAAAACTCCACATATGATCAAAGTAACAAAACTCACCTGTGATACTGCAAGGCAAATAATGACAAACTAAATCAAATCCTATTAATTCAACTCAGGCAAAATTTCTGCTGAAATGCACAGGAGAAATGTGGATTCTCCTGGTACACAAATAATAGATTTGGATTTTCTTATCCGTGTTAATTCATATTCCTTGCATAAAGAGAACACGTGAAGCCTTTAGTCAAGTATAACGACAGAGGCGATAAGAAGTCTAATTTTCTTTTAATGAGTTAAAGGCATTACTTACCTTCAGATTAATAAACACATTTTGCCTGAGCAAAAATTTATTGTTGAAGGGTATCATAGAATTATTTAATCATATAATTTTTGGGGTCAGAAGGGACCTTAAAGATCATCTAGTTCCAACACCCCTGCATGGGCAGGGACACCTTCCACTAGATCAGGTTCCTCAAAGCCCCATCCAACCTGATCTTGAACACTTCCAGGGAGGGGGCAGGCACAACTTCCCTGGGCAACATATGCCAGTGTCCCATCACATTCATATTGCAGAATTTTTCCCTAATGTCTAACCTAAATTGACTCTCATACAATTTAAACCCATCATCCCTCGTCCTATCACTACACATCCTTGCAAAAAATCCTTCCCCAGCTTTCCTGTAGGCCCCCTTCAGGTACTAGAAGGCTGCTATGAGGTTTCCCTGGAGCCTTGTTTTCTCCAGGCTGAACAACTGCATTTGTCTCAGCTTGTCTTCATAGGATAGGTGTTCTCAGCCCTTGTATCATCTTTGTGGCCCTTCTCTGGACTTGCTCCATATCCTTACCCTGTTGGGGAATTCAGAACTGGACACAGCACTCCAGGTGGGGACTCACAAGAACAGAGTAGAGAGACAGAATCACCTCTCTTGACTTGTTGGCCATGCTTCTTTTGATGCAGCCCAGAGCTCAGGGCACAGTAGCATTCTGGGCTGCAAGCACACATTGCCTGCACATATTGAGCTTTTAATCAACCAACATTATGAAGTCTTTCTCCTCAGTGTTGATGACATATCAAGGATGGTGATCAGTTCTTGACTACTGAAAATTTTAAACTGAGTCCTAGTTGGGGTTTTGTTTGTTTGTTTTGATAAATACAACTGCTAATGTAAGTCACTGGGCTGATCTGCATGGACCTCTGGGGGAACAAAAATTCACATGCATAAGCTTTAAAGCAAAAGGTACCCTAAGGTAAAAGTTTAGGGCCATAGAAAGTGCTGAGAGCCCCTCTTAGAGCACCTTCATGTACTGACAGACCAGCTGGACTGTTCCTCCATTTTGCTTTCCAAAATCACGTGCCCTTCATATATTTGTAAAACTCCACATATGATCAAAGTAACAAAACTCACCTGTGATACTGCAAGGCAAATAATGACAAACTAAATCAAATCCTATTAATTCAACTCAGGCAAAATTTCTGCTGAAATGCACAGGAGAAATGTGGATTCTCCCGGTACACAAATAATAGATTTGGATTTTCTTATCCGTGTTAATTCATATTCCTTGCATAAAGAGAACACGTGAAGCCTTTAGTCAAGTATAACGACAGAGGCGATAAGAAGTCTAATTTTCTTTTAATGAGTTAAAGGCATTACTTACCTTCAGATTAATAAACACATTTTGCCTGAGCAAAAATTTATTGTTGAAGGGTATCATAGAATTATTTAATCATATAATTTTTGGGGTCAGAAGGGACCTTAAAGATCATCTAGTTCCAACACCCCTGCATGGGCAGGGACACCTTCCACTAGATCAGGTTCCTCAAAGCCCCATCCAACCTGATCTTGAACACTTCCAGGGAGGGGGCAGGCACAACTTCCCTGGGCAACATATGCCAGTGTCCCATCACATTCATATTGCAGAATTTTTCCCTAATGTCTAACCTAAATTGACTCTCATACAATTTAAACCCATCATCCCTCGTCCTATCACTACACATCCTTGCAAAAAATCCTTCCCCAGCTTTCCTGTAGGCCCCCTTCAGGTACTAGAAGGCTGCTATGAG
The DNA here is from genome assembly GCF_000747805.2 of Chaetura pelagica. Taxonomy (NCBI): domain Eukaryota; kingdom Metazoa; phylum Chordata; class Aves; order Apodiformes; family Apodidae; genus Chaetura; species Chaetura pelagica. The sequence continues at coordinate 913,908 of NW_009953393.1, read as the reverse complement.
GTTTCCCTGGAGCCTTGTTTTCTCCAGGCTGAACAACTGCATTTGTCTCAGCTTGTCTTCATAGGATAGGTGTTCTCAGCCCTTGTATCATCTTTGTGGCCCTTCTCTGGACTTGCTCCATATCCTTACCCTGTTGGGGAATTCAGAACTGGACACAGCACTCCAGGTGGGGACTCACAAGAACAGAGTAGAGAGACAGAATCACCTCTCTTGACTTGTTGGCCATGCTTCTTTTGATGCAGCCCAGAGCTCAGGGCACAGTAGCATTCTGGGCTGCAAGCACACATTGCCTGCACATATTGAGCTTTTAATCAACCAACATTATGAAGTCTTTCTCCTCAGTGTTGTTATTGATCCATTCTCCCCTCAGCCTGTATTTCTGCTTGGGTTTGCCCTGACCCAGGTGCAGAACCTTGCACTTGGCCTTGTTGAACTTCATGAGGTTTGCATGGGACCACCTGTCAAGCCTGTCAATGTCCATCTGGATGGTCTTCCCTCCCTCCAGCACATCACTCAGCTTGGTGTCATCAGCAAGCTTGCTGAAGGTGCACTCAATTCCACTGTCCATTTCACTAACAAAGATGTTAAACAGCACTACTCCATTCATCACTGGTTTCTACTTGGCCACTGTTGACCACTATTTGTTGAGTGTGACTAGCCAGTTGGTTCCTTATCCCCTGAGTGGTCCATCCATCAAATCCATATCTTTCCATTTTAGACACAAGGATGTCATGTGGGACAAGTTCAGGTAGATTATGTCAGCTATTCTCCCCTTGTCTACCAACGCTGTGACCCCATCATAAAAGGTCACCAAATTTGTCAGGATTTGCCCTTGGTGAAGTCATGTTGGATGCCACCAACCACCTCTCCATTTCCATGTGCCTTAGCAGAGCCTTCAGGAGGGTTTTCTCCATGATCTTGTTCGGCACAGAAGTGAGACTGTCTGGTCTGCAGATCCCCAGGTCTCCTTTTATCCCATTTTGAAAATGTGGGTTCCATTTCCCCTTTCAATTCAG
>NW_009953393.1:901716-912880 GCF_000747805.2 Chaetura pelagica | reverse complement strand
CAGGAACATCAAAAGACTGCTTTTACTTTTCAAATATGATAGATACTGGCTTAGCAACTTTATCTCCCACTTCACTCAGGAGCCGCAGATGCATTTCGTCATGTCTCATGGACTTGTGTACTTTTAGTCTGGTGTTAACTATTGCATATTAGAAATGACAAGTAAGATTGTGCCTCATTGTTACACTCTTATATTCAGTAATAAGATAATTTACCAGCTGTGCTCTTCTGTGGACCTCACACTATAACTAACCCGTGCATCAGAAATCAGACCACACCTCTTGCCCTTTAATTTCAAAATCTCAGAGTTCTGTTCAGGTAAATAATACCTCAGTGAGCCAGCTACTGACATTTCATCCATGGGTATAAAGGAAGGAAAAAAATTCATCTTTGCAGCCTATGCAACAGCACAGGTCTGAAGGACAAAGATCTGGCCTCTACTCTGGCAGGAAAGAGAATTATTCTTCTCAAAAAGATGAAGTGAACCTTATGAAGCTCTAGAGTTCACACTTCAGGTAATGGCTGTTTTTTAAAAGCCATCTACATGGAATTTCAGCATGTTCTCCATTCCCTGTGTGAGTATGCTGCCTTATGTATAAAATAACTGCAGTCCAACATAGCCTACCACTGGGATTTCGTGTTATATCCTTACCTGTTCTCACACAGTCAAAATCCTACAGCCTTTGCTTCAGCAAAACTCCTTCAAATGGGTGTGGAAATTTTCCTAGGGTAAGGACAGTGAGTTTGGGGAGCAACGGCCCATCAGACACTGAACTAGAGCTTGAACAAAAATTCGAATTCCTTTTCCATGAGCTCTGACACTTTCTTTCATGTTAGATCAGATCAAAAAGCTGAAAGAGCAAAACAAGGGATGAAAACAGATCTAAACACTGTCTCAAGTTTTGGTGGGTTTCTTTTAAACATCCAAATTAAAGGTTTTGCTGTCTCCAAATTGAAAGGTTTTATTTCAAATTAAGAGGACACTGAAGTGCATCTGCCCAAGGAGCCATGGCACACATTACAGTTGCTATTGCAATGCCTGAGATCCTCGCTCTCCCCCTGGATGAGGTTACTGGATGGATTATGAGAGCCCTACGTACTAAACTGAGACATGGTGTTCAGTTAAAAATAAGATATACACTGTGTTTTAACTTCAAAGTGCTTCTCTCAAATTATTTCAGTGGATCACAATGTTTTATTTTTGAGTAAAATCAATTTTGACTAAATGCAATGTATCTGGGATGTACTTTTTTCAGAAGAAAATCAGGAAGATAGAAGGATGTAGCAAGATAAGCCAGACTTTCTCACAAAATTATTTATTTCACTGAAACAGCGTTATCTCTAGAAAAACCCTTTCAGTGGAAAATTCACAATATGCAGAATGAGGTAGAATTTTTTTGATGCTTCCTTCCCACAAAGAAATGACAGACTAATTCATTCCCGAGAGAACTGAAGAGATTTGTTGTTTGTTTTGTTTTAAAAGGAGGATATATATACTTAGTCCCCCTGGAATTGAAATAGCATCTCAGACCTGAATAAAGATGCATTTCAAAGTATGTCAACAGGAAAGCTTTTGCAGCACCAGCCTCTTCAAGAGCTTGTTACAGGCAGTGCTTTCAACCAATAACTTTAGTAATAGCTGGTTTTATACACAAACATTTAGAAAGCAAATAAATAAATTAATGGAGGGTGGGGGGGACACAAAGAGACCTTCTCAGCATTTGGTATAATATTAGGAGCACAGCACTACAGAAAACCATGCACTTGTTTTATAGTTGGTTTATATTCTTCTCTCGTGTGTGTATTTTATGCACATAAAAATTAACAACCTTTGACTATTCATTTGTATTTATAACATCTGCAGTACCAATGGGTATAGTTCTAGTTTCCCTGTTCCAGGCTTTCTAAGTATCCTAATTTGGAAAGAAAATGCCAGATAACTCTTCAGGGGAACATTTGCAATGTCAACGTTTCTTGATTCCTAGACATCCTAATGCCACCAATGGGAAGTTTATAATGAAGGAAATCTCACTGGCAGTGAAGCAGGGTACATATAGAAATGCTGGTCTTTGCTTTTTCTGTTTGAATGAATCGAAGTATAACTAATTGCAGACTGAGACTGGAGGGGTCTTTCTGCTTTGGGGTAAAGAACATTTTTGACTATGTAAATAAAAAAGACCATTGAACAACATGAGCTCAGAAAACTGTATTCAGGTTATGACTGCTCCCTCAATGGTCCTAATTGGAGCTGATTAGATTACCCCAGAGACCTGTTGTTCATGGGGACCTGAACAGTAAGGGCTCTCCATCCCAATTTTTTCTCTAGGGATACTGGAGTTCACCTCTGCCTTACAGAAAAAGAAACAAACAAACGCAGTAAAAAATCCCAAGGCCTCCAGAGAACTGCTGCTGCAAATCCCTGAATTCAGCTAGTGGAAATATTCTTTTGATATTTTTAAGAGAGAAAAGAAAATTATAATTTTCTCCTCCTCTACACATTGCTGCAGTGAAAATGTTCCAGGTGGTGTGCAGCTGGTTCAATTCAACTATTTCCATTTGCACATAGATTCTTTAGCTGTGAGGAATTTGCTAGTTGTTTTGCTGATAAATTTGAGATTTCTTTTGAGCCTTCTGTCCTGGGGGGAGCAGAGAAGTATCTTCAGAGGAAAAATGAAAAGTTTCTGATGAGCTGCATCCAGTAACACAGTGCAATTGCATCTGTATGAGATTGCCAGCGTGTACTTTTGACATTAGCCCTCCCTCACTAGGAACAGGCAGAAGTGAGTTAGTGGGTCAGGATGGAAAGCTGTTTTCAGAAAAATAGTGGCAAGACAAAGGCCATGACATGAACTTCAGGTGAACATTGAGCCAGTAGAGCTGGGAAATCCTCTTTCTAGTCTGTGGGGAAAAGACCCATATGTCCCCAAAGCGCATTGTACAAACCAGAATATGTGATAAGGGTGTCTTTTAGACAGATGTTGAGACCAGCTTTGCCCGATCCCTGTGCCCCAGGCACTGGGGAGCATGCTGGGGCTGTCCATGAAGCACAGGATGCCTCAGAACATTCCAGAGGAAAAGCCAAACTGAAGGTAGACCCTTCATGAGCAATGAGGAAATAGCCAAGGCATCCATGCAACAGAGAAAAATGAATTTGGGCAGAATTCCTTTCACTTCAGTCCTTCTTGTCAGCCATGAAAACCCTGCAGGTCTACTAAGTTGTTACAGAATCTTTCCTCCACAAGATCAATGTTGCCTTTGAAGATTTTACATTAGAGAAATAAGAACTATATTTCAGCTTCAAAATGTGTTTTGCCAAGCAGGGCTTTCTGTTTGTCATTTGTTTCACAAGATAATGGCACCTAACTTAAGAGAAAAACAAACAAACAAACAAACAAACCAACACCTTAAGCTTCATAAATTTATTTTGTGCATGTTTGCTGCACTGTGGGGTGAGTTTACATCAGCTAAGACATGCTCTTATGAAATGAAGAAATTAAATAAAAACTGCATGAAGAGGAATATCTCCAAAATGAGCAGAGCAATAGAGATTGTTCTTAGCAATCAACACTAGTTGTGTGCAACTGTAAAAAGCAACTAGGGCTTGGTGCTACTGTGTTGCTTCTTACCTTGGTCTGACTTACAGTTACGAAGTTACAGGAAAAAAATACTAAAAGAAAGAAATAAAGGCATTTTTCTCACAAAGAGTGCAAATGGCTTGTTCAATAGAGGTTGAATCTCCCATAATATTAAGTGGCAAAGAGAAATGGCTGGCAAAGTGACAGAGCCAACAGGTGAATTGTCAGTAGCCAAAGTCAGAGGCCACACATGCGTTCTGAGGGTGCTGTCACTAAAAGCTGGAGTCTCATCTCACCTACCTAGCCTCTTGTTCCCCTCCCTTCAGTTCCTCATACCAAAGTAAACACACTTTTTCTTTTTTCTTTCTATTTCACCATGTTAGTTTTACATTGGAGCAGATCCTTCCACCCCTCTTAGACCCAGACTATTGCAGGGGTAGTGGAGTTGCAGGGCTATGAGAGAGCAGCAAAGCTTGTTTTAAGCTGGACCCATCTACACTGGCTTAAAGTGTTTGGCAAGTACAGCCTTACTTCCAAAGTTTTGCAGGCTTGGACTCTGACTCCTAATTAGCCTGTGTTCCCTTCAGATATCTCTGGCAGTGCAGGGCTCCTTTACAGAGTCAGAAAGTCATCAATGGCAGTTTATTCAATGACAGAGATAGAGAAGTATATCTTTTCCCCCAGTATTGGAGAATTCAGGTTTTTCATTATAACAGCATTTTCCAGGTAACATTAGTGCAGTGATTTGTGTTTCTAGGAACATTAGGTTCTGACTAGGCCTTAGAGAATACTAAATGTGTTACTGTATAATAATCTTCAGGAAGCAGGAAACAGTTGCTGAGACAGTACTTCATATTTTATGATGAGCTTAGTAGCTTGCAAAATGTATACATTTATAAAATTATAGATCAGTTACCAAAAAGAGCAATTATCAGAGTTGACCTTCTCTGTGTTACAAAATACATCTTTGGAGGGTGCTAGTTAAATAACTTGAGAGAAATCCCACGCTCATTTTTCTAGTGTAGTAAATGAGGTCAGACTCTATCTGGTATGATTTTCATCACAGTGTTCTAGGAGTCCCCTTGAGAAATCTTTTCCAACTCTGCAGAATTCTTACACACAATTACAAGGCATAACAGCTCTGCTTTTGCACTCATTGCATTTCTGAAACTGTCTATTACAGAAGTACAAAGTTGCATTTGTTAACCAGTAAATTTGGTCACATGCATGTAGCTATTTCACTATAATTTTCATCTGTTGTCCTCAAAATATTTTCTTTGGATTGTAATATGTTGTATTCTGGTCACCAAACCAATCAGCCAACCGAAGTCTGCTTTCAGTCCCCAGTTTTAAATGACTGAGGTCTTTCATTTCAGCCCTTTGATATCAGTTTTAGCTTCTTGACAATGAACTTGAAAAGACTAAAAGAAGTTGTTCTTTTTTAGAGAACTATCTAACTTTTTACAACGTGCCCTTTGCATGCTAAGCCAGGATTTGGGAGCTGTAGTCAGCAAAACATAAAAGCACTTGCAGGGCCATTCAGTGCCTCTAAAATTGGTTTCTTGACTTGCTACTCATACACAACAGAGTAAGAAGAAACGACAGCTCTGTATTTCTCTTTCTATCCCAATACCCTGACTTCGTTTTAGTTAACAAATATTTCAGTAGTCTGAGATGAATACTTAAAGCATGGAGTAAAGTTCTTGAAGGGAGAATCCAGCATCTTTTTCAAAACGAACAAGCTTCAAAAATATTTTTTGGAAAAAATAACTTATTTTAGGCTTTCTTACATACTCGCCCCTGCTTTTGAAAAACTGTGTTGGATTTTCTCTCTCCAGTGCAAAGTTGGTTAAATTTGCCAGGCTGGAGTTGGCAACTCCAGCAACTTTCACCCTCTAGTGAAGTCAGGAAGTGTGAAAGCCAGGGAATTGTTTCACTTTGAAGTATGTTTTTGACAATCCACATATCTAGTTTTCAAGATACAAGCAGAAGTCTGCTCTGCTTAGCTGAACATCACAACTGGGCCTACTACCACCATCCTATCCTCATTAACAGGTTTGGCTCCAGTTTTAGCACTGATAAAATAGAGGAAAACTAGCCTACATTTTATGTCTTGTGAATCAATACTTGACCCCATGTCTTGCTTATACAACAGGCTGCAACCTGTTTTAAACATAGAGCAAGGGTATTAAAAAAACCACCTTTAATTCCTGGATGACAATTCTAATATGGCATATTCTTCTTCACTTGGTTACTGGCAGAAAGTCCAGTGAATGTCTTGAAAAACAAGGTTTTGCCACTTCTACCACATGTTTCTCACATTTTCAGTGACTGTATCAAACACATGTCAGAAATAACCACAAGGAACCTCAGGCAATGCAAGACAAGTTTTAAAGTGAGTCTACAGTAGCTTCTGGAACAGAACCCAGCTCCTAGTTCTGTGTCAGCTGGCAAAAGTCATTCCAGCCTTCTCTCAAACAGAGGTTTTAATCATAGTATCATGGAATGGTTAAAGCTGGAAGGGCCATTAAATATCATCAGGTCCCAACCTCCCTGCTATGAGCAGAGACACCTCCCACTAGACCAGGTTGTACAAAGCCTCATCCAACCTGGCCTTAAACATGTCCAGGGAGGAGGCTTCCACAACCTCCCTGGGCAACCTCTTACTATTGTCATGGTGAATACTTTCTTCCAGTTTAAAACCATTACCTTTTGTCCTGTCACTACCCTCTCTGGTGAAAATCCCCTCCCCAGCTTTCCTGTAGGCCCCTTCAAGTACTGGAAGGCCACTATAAGGTCTCCTTACAGAATCACAGAATATTAAGGGTTGGAAGGGACCTCCAAAGAACATCGAGTCCAACCCCCTGCCAGAGCAGGACGAAAAAACCTAGAGCAGATCACTCAGAAAGGTGCCCAGACAGGACTTGAAAGTCTCCAGAGAAGGAAACTCCACCACCTCTCTGGGCAGCCTGTTCCAGTGCTCTGTAACCCTTACAGTAAATAAGTTCTTCCTCGTGTTGAAGTGGGACTTCCTATGCTCAAGTTTGAGTCCATTGCCCCTTGTCCTGTCACAGGGCAGAAGTGAAAAGAGCTTGTGTCCTTGCTTTTTTGATGTCCAGCCCTCAAGTATTTATAGACATTAATTACATGCCCCCTCAGTCTTCTCCTCTCTAGACTGAAAGCCCCAGGTCTCTTAGCCTTCCCTCATAAGGCACCATTCACTTATCTAGGCTGAATAGCCCCAACTCTCTCAGCCTGTCTTCATATCAGAGGTGCTCTAGGCCTTTGATCATCTTGGTGGCCCTTCTCTGGACCCTCTTCAACAGCTCCATGTCTTTCCTGTGCTGAGGGCACCAGAACTGTACACAGCACTCCAGATGGGGTCTCACCAGAGCAGAGTAGAGGGGCAAAATCACTTCCCATGCCCTGCTGGCCATACTTCTTTGGATGCAGCCCAGGATGAGGTTGGCACTGGCCCACCTCTCCAGCCTGTCAAGGTCCCTCTGGATGGCATCCCTGCCCTCTAGGGTGTCAGCTACCCCACACAGCTTGGTATTGTCATCAAATTTGTTGAGGATACACTCAATCCCACTACCCATATCTCCAACAGTAACGTTGAGCAACATTGGTCCCAGGTCTGACTCCTGAAGAACACCACTTGTCAGTTGACTCCGCTTGGACACTGAACCATTGACCACAACTCTCTGGGTGTGGTCGTCGAGCCCATTACTTATCCACCAAGTGGTCCATGCCTTGTCAGTTTGGAGACCAGGATGTTGCGTAGGATAGTGTCAAATGCCTTGCACAAATCCAGGTGAATAACAACAGTTGCTCTGCCACCATCTCTGTAGCCTTGCTGTAGAAGGCCACCAGATTGGTCACGCATGACTTGCCCTTAGTGAAGCCACATTGGCTGTCACCAATCACATCTTTATTTTCCATGTGCCTTAGCAGACTTTCCAGGAGGATCTGCTCCATGATCTTCCTGGGCACAGTGGTGAGACTGATAGGCCTGTAGTTCCCTGGGTCTTCCTTTTGCTCCTTTTAAAAAGTTGGGGCTGTGTTACCTTCTTTCCAATCAACAGGAACCTTACCAGGCTGCCATGACCTCTCAAATATGGTGGACAGAGGCTTAGCAACTGCATCTGCCAGCTCCCTCAGGACCCATGGGTGAATTCCATCAATCCCATAGATTTATGCACCTTCAGGTTCTTTATATGGTCAAAAACCTATTATTCTCCTACAGTGGGGGTGCTTTGTTCTCCCAGACCCTGCTAGCACTGCAGTGAAGTCAGCTAAACTCTTTGAAAAGACAAAACTGACATGCTTTAAACAACAGAGGCTCATCCCAGAGGTTGAAACTTTGCTGGAACTTATGTCTGGTGTTGACTGAGATTCTGATTCCATGCAATTTGGAAGAAACTTTTATGATGTTTCAAAGGTCTTTTCTGTTCTGGCAGCACACTAGAGAAGAGAGTGCATTAAAATAAGTGTGAAGTTCTGTGCATGTTCTGCAACATACAGCAAGTGTAGAGTTGGCTTTTGGTTTACCAAAAATTATTTAAAACAGTCATTAAAAGTGTTTTTACTCTAATCCCTTTCACTACTAAAGTCAAGGGAAGGTTCTTTGAGGCAAACCACCTTTCTCTAGAGGGATGAAAAATAAGCAAGCAAAGCCCTTTTAAACAGAAAAAAACTACTGTAAACAGGGGCTAGCCTGATAGGGTGGGATAAAGCACTGGTGGGTATCCCAGCTTCAAGGGCTGCTCTTACACTTGCCATCAGATCCAAGGCATGTTTCACCCATGCTAGGCCCAAGTAAACTCATCTTTCTTTACCTGATCCCGGCTGTGCTTTCAGCTCCATCACCTGAGAAATGTAAGTAGTTTCTCTATATTCCCTAAGAATAATTATCATTTTGAATTAAATTCAAGTGACACAAACTAGTTGCTGGTTGTACTCCCTTTCCATCTGCCTTCCAGGCCCCTGTCCACTTTGGAGCTCATAGGGGTTTTTTTAGTCATAGTTTTAGTCATAGTTTATAGTAATAATTTTGTGGGTTGTTTTGCAGTCACCATCCTAGTGTTACTTCAGCCTCAGCTTTGTTTGTCTTGGACTCTCAGATTCTTCTGCAAGGACAACTGCTTGTAGTTCCTCTTCAAGGATTTGTCCCTCTTATTTGTTGAGGAAAGCTTGTCCTTGCTACAATCCATCAGCTCTATTTGTTTTATCTCTTTGAACACATTTTTAAAGATTTTTTGAATGTTAATCTTCACCTCCAAAAAATTTGCTGTCTTTCTTAGCTCATCTACAAAATGTCACAGTCCTGCTTTATAGTCCATTATATAGGACACCAGTGAAACTTTTAAACAGATTCTGAGATGTTTCAGTGCAGAGCCCTGATCATCCTGTCTGATAGTGAACTATTAAAAATACTGTCTCATGTTCATGGTACACTTTTGCTCCCAACCTGCTGGAGGATCTTGCAGGCTATCTTCATTAGCTTTTCTTCAGAGTTGAGAACCTGGAGCTTTGGTATCTCAGTTTGATTTTCTTCTGGCTGATCTGCGACCACAATAAAGCTTCTACTTATATCTGTCTCACCCATTGTAAGATAAAAGTGGGTAATGCTGTTTTCTCATGTGCCTCACAGTTGTGCTGCAGGGCTTCATCATGTGAATGAAAGATGCTCTGAAGAGAACTTCAGCAGTAAGTGTTCTAAATTAATATAGGTCCTGGTGGAGAGCATCCATCTCTACAGAGGGAAAGAACAAGATTCCTCTTTCAACTCGTATGAAAGATGAAATTTCTTCAGGGAATACCAGCAAGAAAACAAACACTAAAAAAGTTTTTAAAGCAATGCCCTCCTTTCCAGCTACAACTCAGTTCAATTGTTGAGTTAGCAGAAATTCTAAATGCTTTCCTTTGCCTCAAAACATCATTCCTTTATCAATGTTATCTCTCAGAACTTTAAGATACTCCCCCTCAGTGCACTTGCAAACAGTTTGCACTGGACTCCTCTGCCACCCTCTGTCTCTGATTCAGAGCAAAATTTCATGAATGACAAGCAATGACCTCTCTTGCTTCCTGTGTGGGCTGCTCTCAGCTGCCTTGTTCAGTACAGTAATGGTCTTTATTGCATAGTGCTTCATCTTTATAGCTGTTTTCAGACATTTATATCACTTCCCTTGTATGCTGGGTAGTATTGGCAGAGAGTCCATTGTACATTGCATCAAACATATTCTGGAGAATTGCTTTTGGGAAAGGTCCTGGCTTTTTTTTGTTGTTGTTCAGCAGTCAGGCTGTAGCACTCATGATTTGTACTTGTTGCTTTGCATCTGCTTGGGACTCAAAATGCAGAAAGAGAACCATGCTCTTCAAAACAGAAGTCTGGAATTACTCCTCAGTATTCCAGTCTCAGACTGGTATGATTCAGAACGGGATGGTATGACTCAGAATAGGATCAGATCTGTCACGTAAACATCTGATACCTTCCAAAATAACTGCTGTATAGATGACAATTTTGATACACGTAAGGAAACATTCTTTAAGTATACATCCTCATCCTCTTGTAGATCAAGAACAAAAACACTGAAATTATACCTGATCCTTCAGCACAGCTATCACCTGCACAAAATAACTTGTTGTCCTGCTTCTTCTTGCTCGCTTTGACACACTGGGGGTGAAAAGAACATGTACATAATATCACCCTGAACACCGTGGACACTTGAGAACACACTTTCAAAATGGATTGGACTCCTTTTCTGTGATAGAAAACCCTACCAGAGCCTTAGCTTATGCCTCTGGAGGGAACTTAGAAGATGACGTGGCTAAACCTTCTGAGTAAAGCACAAATTGTCCCTCACTTCCCCTCCCATGTGAAGTCTTTCACACAGTCTTACTGCACCTTGCTTTGGACCAAAACACCCTTGGAAAAGTCAAAGGCAGATGTTCCCATGTAAGCTTGTTCTAGCAATTAATAATCTTGGCTGCTGAAAATTTGTGTTTTAATCCTAACTTAAATTTGATTGGCATTAACAGCCATACATTGGTTTTTATCATGTCTTTCTCTGACAGGTTAAGAATAATAATAATAACTTGAGTATTTGCTTGTCATATTAGAATGTAGGTTTCTTCTTGGTATTGTCTGCAAGGAGCAAAGGGATGTCTTTGCATCTCTCATTAAGAGGGATTTCTCTATTCCTCAAAAGTTGTCGTCACTATTCTCTGCATTGTTTCCAAGTTTTCACAGCATCTTTAATGTATGAGCTACTTAAATGGTTATCTGTTTTTTTAAAAGAATTGTTTGCATTGTTTGCAATAGGAAACATTGTTTCCTATTTTCTGTCATCACCACCATTCTCATTGCTGTTGGTTGAAGACTACTAACTATTAAGAAGTAGGTCATAACTTAAAGTAGTTTGGGGATTTCATTAATCTAGGCCTTTTGGACTGCCCAGAAGAATTAAGAGGCACAAGGATTTCCTTCCATAGGTCTCCATCATCTTCCTCTTCTAACAGGTTACGCACATAGGAAGAAATTAGCCACTTATTTTCCCCTACTCTCTGCCCTTTCCTCAGGAGGGAAAG
>NW_009953393.1:897719-901499 GCF_000747805.2 Chaetura pelagica | reverse complement strand
GGAAAGAGTTTTGGATCCCTGTCCCACCTGGGAAGGAGACTAGCTCCCATGTCTACAAGGTAGAGAGTCATAAACCACAATCACAAGAGACCAGTACCTAGCTAGATGAAGAAATGATAGACAATCATTCCTGTATTCCCAGTACCGCACTCTACAGAAGTCGGAGAGTATCACAGAATTTGGCTTCACACATTGCAATACAAGAAGTTAATAAAGGCAATACACCTAAAATATTCTACTAACTTGTGTCTCAAGCTGCTCACTATTGTTTTTTCTCTGTCCTTAACCTGGTCATTCCATTACTTTGCCTGCTCTAAATTCTGGTCGTAAAGTCTTTGGGAGAGTTGCTTTTTATGTCTTTGTAGAGTAACTGGCACAATAGATCTGTCTGATCTAAACAAGACTTTTAAGTGATACTGCAAGGCTCATGAATAGTGACTATCACTTCCAACCACTGGAGAAAGCAGCTCTTTCAGAGAAGTTGACCTACTTAAATTGTTTATTCAGGTGGTGCTTGCAGCATTTTATTGAATTGCTCTAACAAACAATCAGAGAGAGAAATGTGGAGGATACCCAGCTATCCTGCAGGTTAAGATGTGTACCAAGAAATGAAAGCCCATGAATACAGCACAGGATTTGTACTGAGACACAGTACTGATGGGCTAAAATAGCTGGGAAGTAAACTATTCAGGGCATGTCTATCTTGTCAAGCATTGTGAGTATGACCCAGATTTAGCAAAGACCCACATAGTTTGACAAGGATTTGGCTTCAGCTCAGTATTTCTCTGACTCTCTGTCATTCATTCCAAAAATTTCAGACTCCTAGTTCATCTTCAGGGCCCTGGAAGGAGCTTTGGAGATTTTTGGAAAAATTACACAGTGGTCCAGATCAACGGTTTTAAAATGCTGCTAGACAGCAAATCTACTTACAGTCTTCCTATCTGCCTTTCTATTCCTGTATCAGAAGACAAGGAAAAAAAGGATAAATAGTAACCAGTAAAAAAACCTTTTATGAGGGAGAAAATTTTCAGAAAGGTGGAGGTAAAGAACAAATATGAAAAAGAGTAGTCAAACACTTGCTTTCCCTCAAAGCAAAGAACATATATTAATCATTCTTGTGCATACTTTATGTAAATTCAGTGGAAGAAAGAAATGAGACAGATGTCATATGGAAAAATAAACCACTAGGGTGCTTATCAAAAGTGACAATACTCCTACAGAAAAATACTGCTGCTCTGCTGCATGAGACATTAGACAGTGTTTCATAAGCAAAAATAATTGTCTTGATATTTAATGTCAACAATTTACCGCCTCCTACAGAAATGTCAGCAAATATATACCTAATCCAAAACATTTTAAATATGAAAACAGAAAGTCAAGTTAGGAAGAGAAGTATTTAGCCAGCTGAAATGTAATAGGTAAACACTTTGTTAGAAAAGACCTGTTGTTGAACCAAACAACTATATTCATACTCACAGGACAAGATGCATGGGCTACATCTATGCTGGAGAATAAAACAGGTTAAGAAGACAGAGGGACAAGGGGATGACACCCTTAGCATTCATGTGACTACAATCTCTTCCTCTCCTCAACCAAAAGGTCCCATCCACTCCACCTGTTGGCAAGATTCCTTGGTATGTGCTGTTTCCTGAAATGTGTCTCAACACTGCCTGGGGCAGTGTGGATTGGTGTGGCCAAAGGTGGGCCAGGAAGTGTGATACCCATCAACAGCACAGACATCCATGTGCAGAATTTCTGACCTGTTTAACTTAATATTGAAGCTGCAATAAAGCTAGGGCTGCCTTCTTCTTCATTTCAGTCTTCTCTAGCAAGTGCTCCAGCCTCAACACAAAGGTCACAACAGGTGAAAGCAGGGACTGGGAGAGTGAATTACCCCCCGCTGTAGGAGTAGAGCAGGTTCATGACCATATAAAGAACCTGAAGGTGCATAAATCTATGGGATTGATGGAATTCACCCATGGGTCCTGAGGGAGCTGGCAGATGCAGTTGCTAAGCCTCTGTCCACCATATTTGAGAGGTCATGGCAGCCTGGTAAGGTTCCTGTTGATTGGAAAGAAGGTAACACAGCCCCAACTTTTTAAAAGGAGCAAAAGGAAGACCCAGGGAACTACAGGCCTATCAGTCTCACCACTGTGCCCAGGAAGATCATGGAGCAGATCCTCCTGGAAAGTCTGCTAAGGCACATGGAAAATAAAGATGTGATTGGTGACAGCCAATGTGGCTTCACTAAGGGCAAGTCATGCGTGACCAATCTGGTGGCCTTCTACAGCAAGGCTACAGAGATGGTGGCAGAGCAACTGTTGTTATTCACCTGGATTTGTGCAAGATATTTGACACTGTCTTATACAACATCCTGGTCTCCAAACTGACAAGGCATGTATTTGACAGATGGACCACTTGGCTAGATGGCCACACCCAGAGAGTTGTGGTCAATGGATCAGTGTCCAAATGGAGGCAGGTGACAAGTGGTGTCCCTCAGGGGTCAGTATTGGGACCAGTGCTCTTTAACCATTGTTGGAGATATGGACAGTGGGATTGAGTGTGTCCTCAGCAAGTTTTCTGATGATACCAAGCTATGTGGTGTGGCAGAGGGGCTGAAACTTCATGATCTTTAAGGTCCCTTCCAACCTTAATGATTCTATGATTCTATGATAGTGAGCATTATTCTGTGTTTCACCAATAGAAGAAATCACACACAATGTTGAGGAGGTTTATTCTAAAATAACATAGTGTCCCAAAGATATTGAATCTCCTCCCTCCCAAAAAGTGAACTATGGCAGGCCACAAACAGTTTGAGAGTAATTTTTTTCACAAGTTAATAATAATTTTCTAGGTCTTCATGATAAAAGAATATAAAAATAATATCTGCATTTTATTAAATGCTGAGAGACCTGGGGCTCATTCAGTCTGGGGAAGAGAAGATTGAGAGGGGATCTGATTAATGTATGAAAATATTTGAGAAGTGGATGTCAAGAAGGAAGGGCCAGACTTTTCAGTGTTGCCTTGTGACAGGATGAGGGGCAACAGGCACAAACTAGAACACAAGAAGTTTCACCTCAACATGAGGAAAAACTTGTTTACAAGTGACAGAGCACTGGAACAGGCTGCCCAGAGAGGCTGATCTACTTCTCTGGAGACTTTCAGTACCCATCTGGACATGTTTCTCTGTGACCTGCCCTAGGTGATCCTGCTTTGGAAGGGGGGTTTGACCTGATGCTCTCCAGAGGTCCCTTCCAACCCCTACCATTCTATGATTCTATGACCAAGATGGCACACAGGTTTAAGTGAGTAGCACTGCTGTCCATGGACTGTGTGCATATACCTGCATGGCAAGGTCAGGTTTGGTTCTAGTGGTAACTGGAGCTACTGGTAAAAATTACATGGTATTATATGTTCACCTACAGATCTGAGTTTATGGTGCTAATAAAAAAGGGTAAAAACAGGCCTCTGAGAAGTCAGGCTAGATACCGGTGGTAATGATTTTGGTTCCCTCACTTCTTTAGTGTCCAGTGCTTGATTTTACGGGAGTGGGAATTTTAAAGAGTTTTTGATGGTTAGCAAAAACCTGAGAGATGAAACATGGAAAAATTGCTGCTTGTTTCTGAAAATCTTATTTCAAAGCTTTAAGTAAAATGTCTCTCTTGAGCATAACAGGGCTCCTGAGTTTCCATAATGTGATAAAATGTCAGACTTATATTTATATTTACAATAATTTGGCTGTATTACATATATGGGGGTATGTCAGAACATTTTTTGGTC
>NW_009953393.1:892919-897708 GCF_000747805.2 Chaetura pelagica | reverse complement strand
TAGAAAATATGTATGGCAGCAAGTGTTCAAGCTCAACAGAAGGGTAGTTTTCTACCTTCTAAACATGTAGTTAACATATTGATCACAAGGCTATGTGGCCTTTGGCCAGGATCCAAGGATAGAAGATGCATTATTTCAGCTAACAGGAACATCTTCATTCCCCTGGACAGGAATGCTACAAAAAGATGCTAAGAATGGTTCTAAGAGTATTATAAGCACCATGGTTATAATAGATTTAATATGAAGTTCAATGTGGTAATTTATAGTAATTTCAAATTATGCTCCAGGAAGATCTCCACATTTCCTTCTATTTTATTAGTAAATCATATTAAATTTGAAAAACAAACAAACAAACAGCTAGGTTTTCACTGGGGACTACAGATTTTATGAGAAAAGCTGTTCATTTTTATGTTTTAGAATCCCATGTTCAACTGTGATCAGTATTAATTTAATTGCAATTGTTTTTTTAGGTTTCATTAAGAAACAAAGCAAAGACAACACTGGTCTAAAAGCTCTGTAGATTTATCCTTCTACTCAGGTCAATATCCATTTTCCTCCAGAGACATCAAGGTCCGTGGGAGAAAGCCAAATCTGTGTCTCTGCAGCCCTAGAATTTCTCAGCTTAGCTTCCGATTAAAATCCCTCAGGTCCACTTCTAGGCCTTGTTCGAAGGAAGTGAAGTATGCAAAACTGCTGGTTGCCAGCCAGTGATTTCTCTAAGCTCTTCTTTCTGCTTCTATCCAGGGCTTGGCTTCTATAGGAGCAGATTTTCTCCAGAAAACCAGACATTTATAAGATACACTCTTGAATTGTGTGAGGGAAGAGGGGAAGAATTTCCTTCTTGGACTTGGACACTAGTCTCTCCTGCCTATGTGTGATGTTTGCTACCCAAAACTAGAGAGAGCAGAGGCAGGGAGGAAAGGGAGGAAATAGAGAGGGATCCTGCTGGGCGCTTGGCCAGTTCCTTCAGCTGAGTAGAATTGTTATGCATATCCTGTTAACTGTGGCATCTATCCTAGGAACTGCCTACTGGAGCATTACAGAAAATTTAAAGTCAAACATTTAAAATATATTGACCAGATCTGGCTCTAAAACTCTTTTGAAAGGGATCTGGATGGCAATGTGATGTGACACCATCTGGGCTTTTCTCCTATTTGGACATAGAGTGGGTGGATGCTTTGGCACTGACAAAGTAAGAATGTTATTGAAGAATTCCATGTTGACACTTCCCCAGTGAAAGCCAGTACCAAATTTCTCTGGGTGCAATCCTGGCCCTCTTGATATCAACAGGACCTTTGCCATCAACTTCAAGATGGCACACATTTTCCTTCTATTTTGAGTTAACAGAAGCTCAAACCTCGTATCTGGAATAATCTCACAGGACAGAATCTACAAGAAATGGGTCATAGTATAGCTTATTACATGGTCTTCTAACACAGATAAGACAGCAAGGAGCACTATTCTCTAAAAATACACAAGTGTAAAACACTTATTTGTAAGTATAGTCTTTCTGCCAAGTAGTTCATTGTGTGCACTAGCTTAAAAAGAACTGAAAAGGACCACAAATACCTGAAATGCAAATATTTGGGTTAAAGCCCTTCACAACATCAGAACTGGTCAGTCCACAAAATGTACTTACTTAGCACAACTGCTGACAGAGTAATCTCCAAAAAAAGATGTAACCACCCAATATTGCAGTGTGTTCTACTTCTCCAGTTACATTTTCTGTTTACTTTGGTTATAGTCACTTAGCACCAATGAACTTGTGACAGGGAAACAGTGATGACTAATGGATGCTATGGCAGGTGGTACACATTTGAACTTTCCAGACATCAGGCAATAATCGCTCACATAGAGCTGTGAAAAATACAATAAAAGAGACAATCTGGAATGTCCAAAGGCCTTATATTCAAAGAAAAACAACCAAAAACACACACAAAAAAAATTAAGATTCATGTGGCTTTCATACTGGTAATAAAGCTGCAGATGTGATCTCTGAATACGTCAACAGCTAATTAGCTACATCATGGCAGCACAAATCATCTGCTTCAAAGTAATGCATGAGAAATCTCTTGCAGTATTGTGGGAGTTGTTAAAAGTATATATAGCTTGAGAAGGCAATATCAGATTTCTGTTCCTCAGTGACTCCTCTTGTCAGTAAGAACACACCATTAATGCAAGCATAAAAGCAAGAAAAAAGAAGACTTTAAAATAGAGGAGTATATTCTTCTAACACCAAACCTTTGTCAGATTTTTAAATCAAAATCTTCATGTACCACACTTCATTTTACACAGCACTTTTCATCCTGGAGGCTGCAAAGTGCTTTTCTGCTTGTAGCCACAACACAAGCCCAACAAAAATTCTAGTAAATGTACAAATCTAATCCAAATAAAGCCAGTAAGCAGAAGCATAAATTGGAGTATGAAATCCAAGGTGGTGTTCGAAGAACAAACACTGTGTAAGAGGAAAGAGTAAACATCAATAGGAGACCAAATAATTATAAGTGAAGGAAAAAAGCCCATGTAGAATCTGAGTCTAGTGGCTAAGAAGGAGCCACTAATTAAAAGGAGTAGATTGATGAGAATCTGGATGCAAAACTCAAGTTTAACCATCAGAACAGTGAGTGTTCCCTGCCTCTCCTCCTGGATGGCCAAGAGTAGATACTCCTGAGGAATGAGACGACAGAACAGGTGCTGCAATAAGCACAATATGTACTCTGCACTACCAGGTGTACGTGATTTACCCTTCAGACCCCTTCTACAGATGTTCATGCATGAACTAGCTG
Source organism: Chaetura pelagica (assembly GCF_000747805.2). Lineage (NCBI taxonomy): Eukaryota > Metazoa > Chordata > Aves > Apodiformes > Apodidae > Chaetura > Chaetura pelagica. Next base: position 894,922 of record NW_009953393.1, on the reverse strand, counting down.
AGATGCTGACTGCATTTGTCACAAAAAGCAGCCACTTTTCAGGAAGACTGGAAAGCAGTAGGCATTGCATGCATTTTAAAACTGATTCCAGAAGCGATCCAAGAAACTACAGTTACCAATTTAGATGTGAGAGTTTGGTTGAGCTGATCACGAAGCACAGAAGGCCACAGGCTTATGGGCTTGGCCACCAATTCTTCACTATCAATATAAAAGGTGGCAGCAGGTCATGGCTTGCAGCTTTGTTGATCCTAAAATGGTGTCCCAGCATTGGATAAAAGAGGTACAATATAATGACTAACACAGAACCAGAGCTTCTGTTCCTAGTCCTTCATGATCCAAGGACAAGAGATCAAGGAAAATAACAGGTGAGAAATTCAAGTGTTATTCTTTGCACATCTTTGAAAAGACTGCCCTGGGAATTTGCAGAGGCCAGGACTCCTGAAAGGATCCAGCACACTCAAAGAGTGGGAACAGCCAGAGCATTCCAAATTAACAACACTGCAATACTTGTAAGGTGTATTAAGTATCATCCTTCAGAACTGAGGCTGATAACTGATCCTGAAAGCCAAATGCAAGTGAGATTTATGTTGGCAGACAGTGTTCATTTGCCTCTTTCAAGGATATAATGCCACCTGCTGAAGGCACCAATTATTTTCCATGTCAAAGCCAGGGCTAAAGACTGATCAAGGGAGAGCAATGGTCAGATCCACTGCAATGCTGCATCTGTGTGCCATACACACTCAGAAGAGCTATGGGATTCCACCTGCCAACATCTGTTCCACATCACTCAGGTGACAGGGAGTTAAGGATAGGATAGTGGGTCATCATTTTACTTGGACAAACCTGTGGCATGGTCTGAAAGACCCCCACACAGGGATGCAGAGCTCAGTGTATCCAACCTCATCAGATGGAGGGATGCTACAATTTTATCTGTGTTTTCAATAAATCTAAGCACACAAAAAGCCATTTTTAGGCCCAACTACCAGCACCTCCTCCTCCAGCACAGCTCCTTTCCCTTATGTTCTTCTCTGCTCAGGTGTTATCTCAGTTCTTTTGTATGTTAATCACTGAGGCACATCTATTGTCCCTCTAATGGCTCCTTGGCTCGTTTTGGAGCAGGGGGAGCTTCTCAGTTTCTTATGGAGCCACTCCTAATCTCATCCTATGGTAAGGACCTAAATTAGGATCAAGCCCTTGGAAAGCCTATTTCTGTTCACTCAGAAGTAAAACATCTGTAACTCAGAGCCTTAGAGTTAAGTGACATTAACCTGACTGTAATAATCAAAAGTTTGTGATTTTCAGAACTGGCTCCAGTGCTGATATTGCCTCTCACTGTGCACTGCTTTGTCAGTTTGCCCACCTGCAGCTGGGAGGGCTAGGCAGGGTTACATCTTTCTGCAGCATTGGACCATAACAAAAATCAGTTAGTGCATGTGGCTAACAACAGTTTTGCAGAGCAAAGGGGTTCTTAATCAAGTGTGATACCTAAACCAGGTCTCTCTATTGTGGTTTAATGATAAGAAAGTACATAAGCAACAAAAGGTAGGGGAGCTGCAGACATGCCATCAGCAGCTACCAGTACACATCTGCTCAACATGTTCTCTTAGAGTCACTGCCTCTATCCCTAATATGTACTCCTGTTTTAAAGGTTTACCTTGTCACCAGATTGGATTACCAAGCTTTGGGCTTCTGCATCTAACTGAAGGCATCCACTCTTTTTAACCTGACCTCCCCATCCACGTACTTGTTGGCTCTTCCTAATGAACCCATGCGTTTTTCCCTGGTAACAATTCAAACATGCCAGTTCTTTGAATGGGAGCAAAGATCTTTAAAACATTTAGGAGTGATTTCAAAGCACTAGGATATCTTCACTGAGCTAAAAATTACCAGGATAGTTTTACAAAAGAACCAAGGGAAAAAGAAACGTACATTTGCAGACAATAATATCTCAGATTTTTTAGATCTTTGGGTAGGAATGTTTTGGGTTTTTTTTTCCCTTATTT
>NW_009953393.1:823256-892895 GCF_000747805.2 Chaetura pelagica | reverse complement strand
ATTCTTAAGAAAAGTATATGGAATATAGATGTCTTTGTGTACCTCTTGTCACATATGGCCCATGAGTATGAAAAAGGTGGTAACATTTGGGAGGAGTGGCAGAGGCATTGCATTTTTCAATTCCACTGAAAGGCCCAGCTGCTTGGATTTGGAGGGCATTTGCTCTTGACTATTCACAGAATGTTACCATTTGTCCCATGAGGATGTGCCTGCCTTCTCAGAATCAGAAAGCAGAGAAGAAATGGGCCTGGTGTCATGTGAATAAAATTTTTGGAAAGACTTCACTGGGAAAAGACAGAAGATGGACAGACAGCTGATGTTTTAAGAGGTGATACAGGAAGAACACTTTGCACCTGAAATTGTTAGAAAAAGTTATTTAGCAGCACTGGCTAAGAAGTTCAATAAACAAGATTTGGTGTTTTGTTTTGAGCATGGGTCAGTCAGGTACAAGTCTCCAGGAGATTCAGCTTGTCCAGAAAAAGGAGGTCTAACTATAGTGATTACAATATGGATATGTACTTCCATAGGTTGCTTATACTGCCAGTGAAACTTCTGTGCCAAGAGTTTCTTCCTATAAGACCTCTAATACACTGCATTATTAAGAGATGTTTTCCTCTGCAGCATGGTGTGTTAATGTACAGAATCTTCAACAAAATGAAAAATATAAATCTAACTACCTCTTCTCATATAGAAGCAATCTGATTGCTTAGAAGAAAATGTGATTTTCTGTGTCTTATACTGTAGGACTCTGTAAACTTTACTGATATTTCTGAAGTCATAAAGAATAAAGACAATATTTTATTAAGTCAATTAAAAGCTAAAAATACCTTTTTATTATCAAGTACTTGCAGAGAGGAGGAATCTCAATGCATATATATTTTTTCTATTCATTATTATTATTGCTGCTGTTCTTATTGCTATTACTGCTGTTTTGTTATTCCTGTGTCTATTTTAAACTACAGTCAGGACTGAGGTTTCACTGTAATTTGTATAAGTGATCCATAAAAGCTACATAGTAGATTACTGGTACTGCAATATATTAGAGTTTGCACTAAGAGAGGGGGGGGAGCTTCTTGCAGCTAATGTTCTCTCAAAGGATTATGAAAAAGATCCCATTAATAAAGTGTGAGCCAGCCTTCTATTCCCATTGCACAGCTCTGAGGCTGCACAGTGGCCATGTGGGACAGCTTGTTGGGCAGTGCTTTCTTCCCAAGGTTTCCAGTCATTAAAAAGGCTGTGTTTCATGTACATTTATACAAAAGTGGAAAAAACAGACATCTTCTCTGCCTGCCTGAACACACACCAAGATACTAGTGCCTGCAGTTTCAGTGAGACCAGGGTCTTCTCTATGGCTTAACTCTTTTTTGTACTGGCTGTGAAACCTGCTTTCGTCAAGACCTGTCAGCCTTAGCTGCTGCCACACACACCCAAGTATTCCTGTTTCAGCCTAGTCTGGCACCAGGTCAGTGTGCTGTGGCTTCTGTTTGAAGGTTTGTGTGAGTTCATTTGGTGTGGAAGCTAAAAAGCTTTGGAGCAGGGGAAGGGGAGGAACACGCCTGTACTTGCCCTAATATGGGGTCAAGACACAGCTGGGATATCTATATGGAAGGGAAAGTGCTCCAAGGCACTGCAGTGCAGGCAGCCACTTCATTGCCAGTTATTCACCAAAAATGTTAAGACAGAGGACTTCTTCCACAAATCATTTTCTCTCTATGCAAATCAAACCACACCAAAGCAAAGCACTTGGCTCTTACTTTGCTGCCAAACTTTTGGTGCCTGTGCACTGAGCATGTTGTATTCTCCAGTAAGAGGCTATGGAACAACCAAACTCTTTTTGCTCAGGGGTAGGCCAGGGCCATGGCCACTGCAGCAAGAAAAAAATGAAGAGGGGAAAAAACCAATTTGCTTCCAAAACATCATGACCCTGATGTCAGTATTTCAAATGGGAACATATAGTAAGGCCAGTTTCATTTGTGTATCACTCAGCCACTTAAAAACTCAGTCACTTAAAAACCCTTACACCTAGGTCATGTAAAAGCCCCAAATCCCTGTTAATTCTAATGAAAAATTCTCTGAGACAGGTGAATCATATTTCTAGTTCCTAGGTGGAAAAGCTATAGTATGGAGATTAATTTCTAACCATGCAAACAGAGCGAGGAAAGATTAAAACTGAGAGACTTAGCCAGCCTACCCATCTCTTTGAAGTCCAGAATCCCCAGGCTAGCTTCTGTCATGAATCCAAACATCTGCAGCATTGATTTAGCTCCTTTTGACCTCCTAAGGGTGGCAAATGAATCACCACTCCCTGTGTGATGTTTCTGAATGAGAGTCTGTGTCCCTTTTATTTCCAACCTAGTACAGATACCTCCATGGCACTCTTTCTGGTTACTTGCTTAGTCCAGATTTCCCTCCCCTCTGTATGCATCAAAAGACTGGCAGAAAACCCTGAGACAGAGACCCTTACTTACTTGCCAGGGCAGGAGATCAGCTCATCCTGGAGATGAATCCCACGTGCAGCTACAGAGCTGCACACAGAGGCAGGACTTGCCCTGCCATGGCCACACAGACTCCAAAGCGTGGTGGAGGGCACATGGTCCTCTCCAAGCACAAACCCATGTGTGATCACAAAGGGAGCTGTTGTTGTTTTCTTGAGTGACCAGGGACAGAAAGGAAACAAAACATTGAGAAATGACAATCATTGTCCATAAGAGTTTTTTAATAATGAGTTCCTCACACTGCTCCAGCAAAATCCTGTTGAAGCTGGAGACACAGATGTGTTTCCTGACAAATGGAGAGAAAATATTCAGAGCACAGCCCAGTGTCCAGCTGGTATATTGGAAATGTTTAACAGATGTCACTGTCACATTTTTCTGGTTTCATCATAAGGCCTTAGCAATGCTGTCATTGTCTGAAATACTGCCTGTGTCCTCAAAGGAAAAGGCCCTGGAGAATGACAGTCCCTACTCCAGCCATTGTTATAGGCATTTCATTCTTCAGCTCCTTGGACACTAACCTCAGAGCAGACACCAAAAGCTCTGTGTTAATAGCTACAACCCCACAGTCTTTACAGGTCCTTAGCTCACCTCTCTGTTCCTCTCTCTTTAGTGGTCCTCTTCCAGTATTTTTCCCTCTTGGGTATCCAGACAGTTTCTGACAGGGAAGAAATTCCAGGAGATCCAGTCTGATGATGCAGCTCTGCTGACCTGGGAGCACTCACCTCAACCAGCAGCACAAAAAAGATCCAGTAAAATACCCACAAATCCATTGCTGACAATGTGGGTCACACCACAGGCACAGCACTCACTGCTCACAAAGACAGTGCTGGCTCTGATCCTTACCAGACCCTGAGGCAAAGAAACATGATCAACAGTGATGACACAAAGCTAAATAAACATATCAGCTGAGGGTTGACCAGAAGGACTTGCCTTCACTTGGGAGGCAAACACCAGGGAAGAGAACTCTATGGACCTGTCTCTTACTTACATGGAACTCTTTCTGTCATATGAAGAAAAGCTAGTTTATAACATTCATAGAATCATGGAATGGTTTGGATTGGAAGGGACTTTAAAGGTTGTCTCCTTCCAAACCCCCTGCATGGGCAGGCACACAACATGAATCAGTAAACATTCAGCAATAAAGTTTTGCTCTGTTTGAAACTCGGCCAGACCAGACATGGGAAATAGTTGCCAGTGGCACCTGAATTACAGTGAATTCAGAGCAAAAACATGATCTGAGAAAGAGCTGACAGTGGATGGTCGAAAGGCAAAGAAACACAATCCTTATATTTGCTGGCAGCTGAAAAGGCAGCAGGAGTCTTCATAAAACAGCCTTCCCCCTCCTGAGCTGACACAGCACTGTCGGATCCAAAGGGCACAAGCACTGACTGCGCTGCCTGACGTGCTCCAGCAGGGAGAAATGCTGCAGCCTGGGCTTGGCAGGGTGACTTGCTGTCAGACAATTTCATAGCCTTGGGGTGCAATTACCAATGCCTGCTGTGTTCAATCTGTGTGTAGGTACAGTTGAAAGGCGGGTACACGAGGGGTGCCCAGTGAGAAGCAGGAGGGCAGGATGGCAAGAGGACAGGGTAACTCTCCTGCCCCACACAGGGGGAGTGAAGTCAGCACCGGGACTTGGACACAGGGCTTGTGGAGAAGGACTTTTTACAAGTAATGCTAGGATGAGGGGTAATGTTTTTAGGCTGAAAGAGGACAGATTTAGGTTAGACATTTGGAAGAAATCCTTCAGTGTGAGAATGTTGAGACACTGGCACAGGTTGCCCAGAGAAACTGTGGATGCCCCATCCCTGGAATTGTTCAAGGCCAGCCTGAATAGGGCTTGGAGCAACCTGGTCTGGTGGGAGGTGTCCCTGCCCATGGCAGGGGACACTGGAACTAGATGATCTCTAATGTCCCTTCCAACCCAAACCTTTCTATGATTCTATGATTCTGTGATTCAATGCTGCAGGGGCCATGAAGCAGGCAGGGGAAGCCCTGGGTCGGGTGTTGCCCAGGTGGCTGATAAGCCTCAGCAGCTGCATGAAGGGCTGGGAGAGAGGGGCTGAGCAATGAACATATGGAAAAAGGCCAGCCTGAAGGTAAAAGAGGAATGGGGGAGCAGAGCAGGGGCTGGCCACCTTCCAAGAGAACAGGGTTTAATCTGGGGCTTTTGTTTTTTTCAAAGGGCTTTGATCCTCTGGTGGAAAACAGATAAGGAGACTGCAAGGTTTCCCAGGGGTGCTAGGCCCGTGGAGCATTGTCAGCCCATCTGTCTCAGCTGCTGGGCTTTTTCACTGCTGCCCACCATTGGAATGAAGGGGCTGCAATGGAATTAAGAGGCTGGAGCTGTGCTTGCTTTAAACTGTGTTATCACCGTGTTGTAACCACAAGTCTTATCAGTGTCTCTACTTCAAGCTGGTTAGATACAGCTGATCCACTGAGGTCCTATGAGCTACCTTGGCCTTTCACAGGTGTAAGGACTCCCAGGAAGACATGAAGACAATGCAGTTTACTTTGTAAAGCTACAATAAAACTTGGCTTTCTTTTAGACCCTGATAGGTGGCCTCAGCATAAAACTAGTGCTCTGTCCTGTGTTCACATTCTCAGTTCCACTGCACACAATCCTGGGTTCATTTAAAATCACTCAGCAAATAATATATCAGAATATGTCCATTATTTTTTCATCTGAGAGTCAGGAAAATGTATGCAAAATCAAAATTAAAAAAATAAAATGAAAAAAATCATCACTTGCTTATGAAACCTCAGTAGACTATTCTCAGTCTATGCATAGAAAAAAAACAGCTTTGGAATCAGATAGAGGTGACCAGTGGGACCATGAGTCAGTAGTCACACTACATGGAGTCAGAGCCAGCACAATCTGGAGGAACCAAAACAAACACTGCAGTATTTCTGGAAGGGGAAGGCTGGCAAGCACAGCTTTACCTGGGCAAGATGAAATGCAGCAGATGGGAAGATCCGGAGGCGGAGAGAAACTCAAAGGTGGGAAATTAAGGCCCATGGTCTTTGGCAGTCAACCAGGACGTTGAGAAAATTCAATTGAAACCACAGGACAACAGCAGCAGTTTCCCCCCCATACATGCACACTCCAAAGCCATGCCCTGACCCAATGCCACTGTGTGCAGATGCAAGGGACCAGCCTCAGTGGACCAGTAGCCACCATGTTGACCACAGGACTTGCTGGCAGCAGTGCTGGGCAGGCATCCCTCTCCTCCTTGGCACCAGAAAGCTTCTGAGAAGCTCTGCTCAGTGTGATAAATTGAGGAACTCACAGTCCAGAAATGACAGTCATGGGAGATACGTCTGTTCTTTCCAAGATTCAAACCGTCCACCCAGCTTGCCAGGAGTCAGGCAGAATGATCCTTGCACAGCTGACTGGTTATTTGTAGGGCAAAGCTGTGGGTTTGGAGGGGTCAGTTTTGTCTTATGGTTTCTGTAAAGGATAGAAGTGGGTGAATAACTGTTTCTACTGTTGGTTGTTATCTCAGCTGACTTCCTCAGTAAAGACAGGCTGAGATCTACCCTGAAAGTTAATCTCTGTTGACAATGGGGTGGGTAGAGTTACAGAACTGGGGAGTCATGAAAGTGCAGGGATGAGCAAAACATAAATGAGCAGGCAAGGTACCTGAGTCAGATACTCAAAACCTGGGACCTGGGAAGGGAAGATTAGCAAAATGGTGTCCTTTGCACCCTTGTAGTCATTCAAAGCATCCAAGGAGATAGTCAACTTTGCACAATGTGGCTTTGTCCAGAGACATGGCAATTGTAATGAAAGCAAATGGTCATTAGAGTCACCAGGATGGATTCCCTGCTCTGCTGCATCCATCTTCCATCAGTTTCCTCCCCTTGCTGTGAGTTGAGGGCAAGGAACTGAGTCAAAATCACCCTGGAGAGCAAAACAAGCAGAGGGTAGAACAAACTGACTGAAGGAAGGAAAATTATTAACATGCAAATTGATGTAGATAAGTTGGGGGGCAAGGGGGATCTGAGTTTAATTCATTTAACAGAGCAGAGATGTAAGTACCAGATCTGAACAGAATTTAGCAGAGAGAAAAACCTATGTGAGTGTTGTGTGTGTTTGTGGGCTTTAAAATGGCAACAGGGGCTGGTGAAAGAATATATATCCCTGTGGACTATAACATTTGCTAAAATGACTTCTCTCAGCATCTCTGAGTTCCCACTCCTGCACATGCATGAATTTTCCCAGCCCATCCAGTACCCCAGTTCACATCATCAGATAATTACCCAGCAGATTTTTTAGGAGAAAGGTTTATTGTAACTACTTCCAGGTAACAGCACTTAAGCTTCATTTATTTGCCAAGTAACGCTGACTTCCTGATTTTTATGTGAAGGAGTTTTTATTTCAAAGGCAAGCCATAAAAGTAGATTCCCCAGTCTCTCTTCTTAGCAGCCCAAGCAGTACAACACTCCAAATCAGTCATAGACTGAGGTGGGAATATATTTTCTGAAAACTTGTTATTAAAATATTGGCAGCACAAGGCTGTTTTAACATCACTGATTCCAAACAAAAGGAGACACAGACATGCAAAGATTAAAAGACTAAAAATAGAAGCACATTTTGATTTCCCAGAGAATGCCAGACATGCAAGAGTTGTGTTTGTGGAGGACTGGCAGGACAAGGCTCCACCAAACTGGGAGCAGCTGTCATAGCAACCCCATCCAAGTGGAGAACTGGCATCAAGACAGACATCACCTGGAAGGAAATTTCCCCACTCAAAGGAACACTGCTACAGAAGGAAAACTTTGGAAGCTGTAAGCTAAGGCACTCATAAAACCTTGAAGATGGAGGTCCCTACCAGAAGATAGTGATGCTTCTTGGGAAGTGTAGTGATTAGAAAAAGAAACCTGACTTACAAGCCTGGTTCTGCCTTTTACTTGCACAGGCAGTTCTTGGCAAGAGTGTAGAAATATCTTCCTCATTTTCCCTACCTCTCAAATGGGGAGAGTCATTCATCACCTTAGCAAAGCCCCTTGAGATCTGCTGGTAGAAAAATGCTGTATATACTGACATGAGCACCAGGAAAGACAACACTCAAGTTTCATGAATAACTTCTGGTTTTTTACCAGATGTATATGAGGACATATATTCAGCAGGCTCTTTTGCCTCCCTGATGAGGTGACTTTTGGACTGTCCCACAGAGTAGTGACCCTAAGAGCTGCTCAGCAGTGACTGCAACATGGGTTGCCTTGCAGCACGTCTCCTGCTCTCTGTTTAATGGCATAGGGCATTTCTACAGCCTCAGCAGACCTGTTTTCAGTGTGGACTGGCTGGGCTAAGTGAGACAGAAGGAGAACCATGAGCTGGAGACTACTTCCCAGCACCCATCTGCACCAAGCCCTCCAGAGTCCCATGCCCTGCAAGAGAGGAGGGCAGAGGCTAGTTGGCTCTGATGGCACCCCCTTGTAATGAAGTTTTCCTCATGGCATGAGAGGCTGGCACTGTGCTCAACAAGAGAGGGACAGCACATGCTGGGCACACCTGGCTACCCTGGGAACAAAACCAGCCTCAAATCAGCTCCAGCCATGCAAGGTGTCATGTTTACACATGCTGCCCTGTGCTTGCAGTGGTGTGTAGATCCTGACACTGGTGGGGGTTGTATCAGCCCAGACTCATAGACTGACTTTCAGTTTGCATGCTCTTGACCTCTTGCAATGCCAAACAATAAATACATACCTGAATGGTGCTTCATCCAGGCTAGTTTATCTCACTTCTCAGAGTGCTCACATCCAAGGCCTAGAGTCACTGTTCAGAGATGTCTTGATAACGTTCATTTAGTATTTTTAGTTTAGCATAGCTGAGTGGATTAGATAAATTATTATGAGGAATCTGGTTGCTTGCCTTTAAATTCAGCCCTTTCACATTGAGAACAAAAATGTTTTCACAGCACTGAACTGTAGGATGCTAAGAATAAGTGGGTACTTTGTCACCAGCAGTAACACTGTGGAAGGCAGTCCAATTTTCCTCTTGCCTCCTTCAGGTTGCTCCACCACTGCTAAAGCTCCCCAGTGTGTCCCTTCATCATGTTCTGCTATTTTTAGAAGCTACTTCACAGGCAGTTGATCCACAAATCAAACATAGCTATGGAGGCACCTAGTGTTATGGAGCTTTTCAGAGGTTTAGTCTTGAACTGAGATCAGACAGTTGAGAATTCCCTGACTTTTTTTTCATTAGGCATGGCTCACAAGAGGAAGCCCATGCTGTGCCTGTAATCCAAAGCCATCTTAAGAAACCTCAAGTTCTGTCAGGTCCCAGAAAAGAAACATCCTCAGACCTATGGAGTAATAATGCAATGGGGTCCATCTTCCTAAAGCCAGCTCTTATATTCTGTGCAAAAAGTATGCAAAGAATCTACCAGATTCTGGGTTTGATACTGGTAAAGACAACAGCTACATCCTTGAAACACAATTGCATGTTTAACACGTTTGCAGCAATTTTCAGTTTTCCTCATATAAATTTTCAATACAGCAGTGTGCTAATAAGGAGCCAAGGTACACAATGGGACATGGACAATGTGGGAAAGTCATTCTGATATCCTTCAGCTACTTGAGGTGACATTGTTTTCCTACAAAACAAATTGCTTATCACAGACTTCATTACTCAGGAGACAGTAAACAGATTCCATGATGCATGCCTCTTAGGCACTAAAAGGATCTTCAGGACATTTGTCAGTTTCACTTGAACTTTTGGGAGACTTTTTTTTTTTTTTTTTTCAGATAAGACTAACTTCATGGAATATGCTGAGCAACACAGATGTGTTTCTTCTTCCTATTTTTACTCATTAAGAAAACATAGATGGCTGTGGATACTAATGTGGATACAGACAATTGAATTAGTAAGGAGATTGGTGAAGGGTAGATAAGGGCAAAGCTAGACTTCAGTAGACTGGGAAAAAAAATAGTGCTTATATGGAAAACATAGCCTACTTATTTGGAGGATGATCTCATTTAGCTGTGTCCTGGAGGTCAGCTGGTACACAGGGAAGTTTAGGGTGACAGTCAAGGTCCAAGTCTTTTGCCTTAGCAGCTTAGCTGCTGGCACTGGTAGAAATGCTGTTCAAGATGTGCAGAAAAGCTCTGAATCATCTATTTTATTTGCTTACCTCATATGTGACACAGTTTAATGGTCTATAACCATTAGGTGCCAGGCACTTGGTCTCTCTTCAAGCCCATCATGTAAAGCAGAAAAAGATCTCAAATTTACCACTGTTCCTGAGATCTCTCCCCATCCACAGTGTTACAGCTGATTAAAGCATCATCAGAAGGTCAGCACGAAGGAGAAATACCTGTGCTACCTAAAATACTGGACAGCTTAAAACCACCTGTCCCAGCAGCTGGGTTGTGAATTGCTGTATTTCTTGAGCAATGCAGTTAAGGTCTCTCAGCGCCTTCACTCCGCACTGCTATGAAAGGAAATGTATGTTCAGTTTGACTGAAATGGCTCCAAGCAGCTCAGAATATTTTATAATTGTGCTGAAGGCAGCTCTGAATGGTCCTGCTGTCCTAGTAGCAATGAAAAAGGAACAGCATGCTTTGCTGCTGAGTACATTTGCTACTTGACTGTTGAAATAATCTGTCTGAACAAGGCTCAGGCAGCAATGTTTCCTAATTACGAAGGCCAGTGAAGTACCCTGCACTGAGTGTTGCATTCACAGGAGTTTTACTGTGGCTCCCAAAGGAAACTGTATATGAACTAATTAGCTGAGTCTTTTGTGAAAAGCACTGGCCTATTTCAAAAATACAGCCCTGGAATATCCACATAGGGAGCACGAGTATTTACACCAGTGAATATGATGGCTTCCAGCAGGAAGATCCATGTCTTGTAGGAGCAGAATTAGGGGAAGAGAGAAAAAGGGAGAAATGTGAAGCCTACAAAACATTTAATTATACTTCAGTCTTGTTAATATTGGATAAGCAGATGACAAAACCTACTCTACTGCCTGGAACAGAAGTCATGGAAAAAAACGAGCAGCAACCATCTTCTTATGTAGATAAGTCTTCTGAAGCAGCACTGGGGATTTCAATATCTATCATTTTCATTCAAGTGTGCTGTCAATATTACTTAAAAACAGGTTTTCAGCTTATCTTATTAACAGGACCAAATAATTTTCCAGCATTTTCTATCTAGTAATTTGTTAGGTGTCTCTGATTGCATCTTTGATAGCTGCAAGTTAAGCATAGCTACCCAGCAGGCCACAGGTCACATAAAATCAGCTCCTGAAAAGGTATGCTCCAGTGATCTCACATCATTAGCTGAAATCTCTTTCAGATTCCCCTTGAGAGACAGACTGGCCTAGAAAGCTGCCCTATAATTCACATTACTTGATGTTGACAGTATGTGCAGGCAAAACAACCTACAGAATGAGGGGCTGCGAAACTGCTCACCTGTACATGACAAAACAAGTCAGAGAGAGGTGAATACCACTTCTACACACTGACACCAAATGCAGATTGCTTAGTATTTTATTACACATCTAAAGAGTTCATGTGCTGCTTCTTTGAAATGTCACTGCCCATCTGGGCATGGCTGGCTTTATTTTCTACATGCTGCTGTCTTGTGATCAATGGGACAGAATCTAGTTGGAGGTCAGTGACTAGTGGAGACTAGTCCCCCCCCTCAGGGGTCAGTACTTGGACCGGCAATACTCAATATCTTCATCAACGACCTGGATGAGGGAACAGAGTGTGCCCTCAGCAGGTTTGCTGATGACACTAAACTGGGAGGGGTGGCTGACACACCAGAAGGTCCAAGTTCTGAAAGGGTGTACCTTTTAAAAGAGCTGGTACAATGCTCCTTAGCATCTTTTATGGTCGTAACAACAAAGGAATTAAAATCTAGTGATCACTTTTTAATTACAGTTGCTTTAAATTGCTGCTGGAGAGTAGTGTAGGTGAAAGGGACCTGGGGGTCCTGGTAGACAGGAGGATGACCATGAGCCAGCAATGTGCCCTTGTGGCCAAGAAGGCCAATGGCATCCTGGGGTGTATTAGAAAGGGTGTGGTTAGTAGGTCAAGGGAAGTTCTCCTCCCCCTCTATTCTGACTTGGTGAGGCTGCATCTGGAATGTTGTGTCCAGTTCTGGGCCCCTCAGTTCAAGAAGGACAGCGAACTGCTTGAAAGAGTCCAGCACAGAGCCACAAAGATGATGAAGGGAGTGGAACATCTCCTTTACGAGGAAAGGCTCAGAGAGCTGGGTCTCTTTAGCTTGGAGAAGCGGAGACTGAGGGGCGACCTCATCAATGTTTACAAATATGTAAAGGGTGAGTGTCAGGAGGATGGAGTTAGGCTTTTTTCAGTGATGTCCAGTGATAGGACAAGAGGAAATGGTTAACTACCACCCTGCAGTGGGATACTCAGTAACCCCCAAGTATGAGGCCACATTTGTACTTTCTGTTCTTTGTCCTTTCCATTAGGTAGTAGAACGAGTCCCTTCGGACCCACCCAGCCTGGTAATATCAGCTAAGAAACTCAGCCTTATATCATAAAACAGATTTTACTTTATATCCTGTGAAACGTTCATTATACTGGTTAATCCACTTTTCATTTTCTTCCTGTGGAACAGGCAAGATAAGGACACACAGCTGCCTTACTTCACAAAAAAAGGTGCTTTATTATCCAAATCTGGCTGCTTTTTTGTCTGCAAAGTCAATACAAAATACTATTTATTTTTTTTTTAAGCTTCTGATAGTTGAAGACATAGCTCCTAAACAAACACTAATTGCTGGTATTACGTGCAACACAGATTTTGGATTTGTAGGATGCCATTTTAGTTAATTCTCAGATGACAAGGAACATTTAGTTAAATACAAAACCAAGAAAGATATAGGTTGTTTTTCCACTTATAAAATGTGTGTGTGCATTTTTTCTATAGGAAAAAAGGGGGAGAGTTTACTGGAACATAATACAAAGCCAGATATAGAATTGTTATGGCATTTTGCCCATTGAATCTGTGCCTGAGTTAAGGCAGTGGACTTTTTGCCATTGGCTCCTATAATTTTTGGATCAGGGTCATGGAGTTTGGTCCAAGCCCACTAAAATGACTGGAATCTGTAATAAAAAAAATAAAATATATATATACATTCACATGAACTGCTTGCTTTCCCTTTAGCAGCTACCATGTTTTGAAAGGCCCAAGGTTTTGCAAAGTGGCCACATCTGACAAAGACTCAGGGAACAGGATAAAATTATTTGGCTTAGAGGCAGGGGAGTGTTTAGAAAACCACCCACTCAGAAGTACCATGTAGGAAGGTGCCATCCATTATTTAATGCAACATTTGATCCTTTGGTGATGAACTGGAGCAAAAGTGCTTGACTGTCTACACAGCCCAACAACATTTCTTTATCAAGTATATGTAAATATTCATTTTTCTGGCTGGTGTAAAGAGAGTTAAAGTTACCTGTATCTCCTGGAGAATGAAAAGAGGATGCAGACATTCACGTATGCAGAGCAGGGCTGCATGCTGTTTTCAAAAGCACATGAAGGCCACTGTCTTTACCGGCTGCTCCTGGAGCTGAGGCATGGTGGGTGCAGGGGTCTCACACACCAGGGATGCTGCAGGAGCTGGACATGAACATTTACCTCTGTCCCAGCTGGGACTGTTTGTTAGGGGAACAAGCGAGTCTCTGTCTTTAATGCGTTCTCTTGGGATCTCAGGCAGTGGCTTTCATATGTGTCCAAAAAAAAAATATCTGGAAAATTAGCTGCATGTTTACAGACTTACAGACTCACTCCTTGAACTGCTAAGTCTTGCTGCAGACAGGAGCTAACATCTGCTTTCTATGGTGACAGCAAACTTTCCTCCCATTCCTATAGAGTGTGAGGCAACAGCTTTCTGCCTGCTAACATAGATCTGCACTTGGTTTAGGCTTTAGGGGAGAGATGTTTGTTCTTTTCTTTAGAGTTGCTTTATCATTCCCTGGCTGACAAGCCAAACTAATTTATAACCACTGGGGTAACAATCATGCTTGGGGTTATGCTTGGAGATAATCATACTTCTAGTGAAGCTCAGTATGGCCCACAGTGCCCATTGAGGAGGTATTTGAGTGCCACGAGATATCCCTGTGTGATGGAGGATGTTTTAAAGCAGAGTAATATGTAATTTATCTGCTCTTAAGCACCCAGGAAAGCAGGCGAAAACGTGCTTGGCCCTGGTGTTGTAGATACATATGATTAAGTTGTGGCACATGTTCAAATTATCATTTTCCATGTGATGGCTTAATTTAATATGCTCAGCATAACATACAATACCCCTAGCATACTGATATTCTTAGCAGATACTTCTAGTAGAATAAAAGGTCACAAAATTGTCCACGAATGGAGGCAGCTACAATATCCATACAAATTTAAATGAACATTATTTCTTAGTGAGAAATATGTAAAAAGGCCGCTATTTACATTTAACCTAACAATCATCACTCCTGCCACTAAGACAACTGAACATGAAACTGCTCCAAAATTTACCTATTTTCTTCTGATCCACCATTATTTAAATAATAATAATAAAACCACTTATACTTACTTGGAAGCATATATTTAAAATATATTGTCTGCTTAACAGATTACACTAAAATGTCACTTCTAAAAAAAGACTTACCTAATTTCACCATTGTCTCTCTGAAAGTTGAAGTACATAGATTAGAATTAATGCTTATGTTGATGTAGAGATTACCTGTCTTGTCATTCCATTTGATATTTTTCATAGACTATTTCAAACTCTAATGACAGACAAATTGCATTTGCAACTGATTTCTGAATTTTCTATCAAGAAAAAGGAAATAGAGAGGTTAAACCACCTCAGGAGCTACCTAATCCTCATTTCAAAACACTTTTAAAGTGTTGGGTTTTTTTTCTAGACTTATGAATTTGTATTGTGGGGAGCAAACTCTACAACATGTAGTGAAAATCTGAGTCATTTGTTAACATGTAAGTCTTGAAAAATAATTACTTTTTTTTCTTTTACAGAAATGGCATAACGTCTTCTCATACTCGAGACAGGGCCTTCACATATCTCATATTTATGCAGAAAAGCTTCTCTCTGACTTAATGCTTGAGTGACAGAATTTGCATTTGCCTTCTCAGGTAATACTGTGTTACTTCTCAGAAGACCCCTGGCACTGCACACTGCTGCATAGGCAAAGAAAATCCACAGCTCTCTGGGGTTTGGGTGGGAGAATTTCCTCCTCAAAATGTGTTCTCCTGAAGTCAATCCCAAAGACTAATTTACATAAATAAAGTATAGCACCAAGTTCTTTGACCTCTACTTGCCTCACTCAGAATTCTATACAAAGTAAATTTCCAGCTCCCAGATCTCAATTTTTTTCCTACCTTTCATATTTCTAGATTTGTTGACAATCCTTTTTTTCTGTATTTAGCCATGTAAAGCAAAAGTTAAGAACAAAAAGGTAACAGGATCCCAACACTTTATTTCCAATGGTAGACCCATACAACCTGGTTTCAATGACTGGGAGCAGAATGCATTTATCAAGAACAAACCATGCCTTAGGCATTTGGTGGCCTTCCATGGTAAAATGATTGATTTGCGGTTAAGAGAAGAGCAGTGGTTGTCATTTGCATGGATTTTGGCAAGGCTTTTGACACAGGTTTCCACGTTTTTTCTGTACCCAGGTTGGGATATTATGGTCTGGTTGGATAGGCAACTAGATGAGGAAAAGCCTGGTTGGATGATGAGGCTCAGCAGTTCATGGCTCCTGGTGAAACCACTCCTGGATTCCTGTAGCGGCTGAGGTATGGCAGGTCTATCCTGCAACCTGTCCTGTTTCACAGCTTTATCAGTGACCTGTAAGAGATGGAGGAGTGTGTTCTCATCAAATTTGCAGATGACACCACACTGAAGGGACCAGTCAATATGCTGCAGAGTAGTGCTGCCATTCAGAGGGACTTGAGATAGGCTGGAGGAACAGGATTACAGGAACTTTGTGAAATTCTACAAGGACAAATGCCAAGTCCTGCATCTGTGAAAAGAAGAAGCCCTGCAGTGACATAGGTCAGGAGCTGCCTGGCAAGGAAGCAGCTATGTGGAAAGGACCTGGGGGCTGGAGGGCTTGTCTTGTGCAAGGAGAATGAGGGTCGGGGCTCATTCAGCCTGGTGAAAACATGGTTTTGGGGGGACAGGATGCTAACCCAATAGCAGCCACCCACAAACTATGGAAAAGTGACAGAAGATGGAGATGAGCTCTTTGTGGGAGAATGACAGTGGTCATTAGTTGGAACAAGAGATCAGTTATAAGGAAAACTGCTTCCCCATGGAGAAAGTCAAGCAGTGGCTCAGGCTGCCCAGAGGTGTTGTGCATCTTCATTCCTGGAGGTTTTCAAGACCAGAACCATGGAGTACTGTGTCTAGTTCTAGAGCCCCCAGCACAGGAAGGACATGAAGCTCTTGAAGAAAGTCCAGAGTAGGCCCATGAAGATGATGAGAGGGCTGGAGCACCTCTGATATGAAGACAGGCTGAGAGAGTTGGGGTTGTTCAGCCCAGAGAAGAGAAGGCTCTGGGGAGACCTGGCCTTCCAGTACTTGAAGGGGACCTCCAGAAAAGCTGGGGAGGGACTTTTTAAAAGGGTTTAGTGATAGGATAAGGGGGTACAGTTTCAAACTGAAAGATGGTGGATTTACATTAGGTATTAAGAAGAAATTCCTCACTATAACGGTTGTGAGACACTAGCACCTGTTGCCCAGGGAAGTTGTGGATGCCCCCTCTGTGGAAGTGTTCAAGAGCAGGTTGGATGGGGCTTGCAGCAACCTGCTTTAGGGGAAGGTGTTCCTGCATGTACAGGAGGTTTGGAATTAGATGATCTTTGAGGTCCCTTCCAACCCAAACTATTCTATAATTCTATGATTCAGTGATTTGTTTCTATACAGCTCCTGTGTTTGGAGTGATGGATGAAACTTGCTCCCAGAAGATTAACCTGAAGTAGACTGTGACCTCTGACATCTCTGTTGACAAGGAGCTCTAGAACATGGGGTGGTCTGGAACTTAGAAAGTATCTAATCATCCAAAGAGTGAGATTTTAAAATAAATTTTCAAAGGTAGTTGTAGGAAGAAAACTGCTTAAGTAGTTTTAAAATACAGCTTGATAAATTTATGAACAGGATTCTGTGATATGATTGCTAGCAATGGCAAGAACAGAATTCAGTCACCTGGGAGTCTGTGTAAGCTTATGTATTTTGTTTTGACAAATGCAAGGCCAAGCTCCTCATCTTCAAGAATAAATAAATGGAAAATTAAACATAGCAAATATTGTAAATATTTAATTTAAAAGTTCATACTGTGAAATGGAAAGCAAGCTTTTGCTCAGTCCAAAGTTATTAAAGTTTGTAGCTGTGAGGCTTGATAACCGTGATAATAAATGGTATTTACATACTAGTGGAAAATAGATAGCAGAACCAAAATGTAAATATATGGATAAACCTAATTAAGCTGAGATTGGTTTATTCATATGACAGCAGCTGAAGGCTATATGATAAACAGCCACAAGGCAGGTGCAGCATATATCATTGGCTTGATTTTTTTTTTTTAAATGGCATTTTATTCAATTCAAAATTTAAAAGACATTCTATGCAAATTTAGTTAATGTCAGTCATGTTGTAATTGCTTGCTTAGTAACAAAAACCTAATTTTCTTCATTAAGTAATTGTGTGGTTTCAGTTTGTCATGATAAATCAAGCCCAAACCTCAGAAGAGGAAGACCTAAAAAAATTCATAATGTTGTCCATGATGCATGGGCCAGGATATAGTCTAGAGCATGTGAAATTTAGAATAATAACATTTATATTTTTACAGCCAACTCACTGAAACTTTATACAGCAAACTACAGTTTCAGTGGAAGGAAAGGCATGTTTCCACAGTAACATACTACACAAAGGCAGCATTTTTCTGTTGAGATTCCTGCCATAGATCTTACTGGAGTCAGGGGAACCACTGCCAAAGTTGTGTTTATGTCTCCTTCAGGTTTAATAAAGCAGCAATCCACAACTCTGACAGTCATGTTGATACGTACTGTGAAGGTGTATAGAGAATGGCACTGATCTTCTGCAGCAGGTTTGGGTATGGCCCTGAGTACTCATGAGAAGGAACAAGCCCTGGCACCCGGAAGCAAGAGGGAAGAGTTCCATGTCCCACTGCTGCTGGTGCCACTGGAAGAGCATGCAGGGAGGCAAACTCCCCCAGTATGCCTGGTGTGCTTCTCAGCAGAGCTGCAGTCAGATGTGATAGGGCTATTATGGACTAATCTGCAAGGGGTAAGGTACAATTTTGTTTTCACTGCACAGCACTATAAACCAAATAAATAGTGCTTAGCCTATAATGAGACTCAATAAAATTCAGTTCAGTGATTTCAGGATTGATCACTGTAAATTGACATTGCTATTCCCACGTATCTCAAAAAAAGCTGCCCAGTGTAATGTGTACAAAGCAACTGCATGATTTCAGAGTTCCAACAGCTCTAAGTGTTGCGAACCACCAGAACCACACCTAGAACACAGATGGTAACTTAGAAATACATGACAGGAATATAATATTGGGAAGACAAGAGCAGAAAAACAATTCTGAAAGAGAATAACTTCAGTTAATCTCATGGTTGAAAACCCCTTACAACATTCCATGCTCTAAGTTCACTTCTTGTTTCTTAAAGAAAATAAAAGACTGTCTTTTGAGTTGTGTGCGCACAGAGCCAGTGCTCTGTGCAGGGCATACTGTCTAGCAGGCATTTATCAGTACTGATGCTATCAAGAAAGTAAGAGCTTGATTCAGTTGCCTAAACAGGGATATGTAGCACTGTATGAGATGCTGAGTCCGCACTGGCCAGGCCAGAATGGAGAAGGTCTCCCTGAAGTCTTGCAGGACACCACAAAAATGTGGGATACACAAGAATGCCTCAAATGGCATTAGATGTCTATCCTCAGGCAATGTAACCAAACCCTAAATGTATGTGTTTTACAGGAAGAAAGGATACAGCATGGTTATAAAAGTCATTATTGTTTCTGAGGGTTTTTCCAGCAGGGATCTGGAAAGGAACTTTTCCAACCAGGCATTGCAAGTATTGATCAAGGAAAAATTTATTTACAGAGATTTTTCAAATACAAACATAAAATAGCACATATTATATATATATTTTTACAAAAATGAGTATTGAAATAATAAACATGGTACAGCACAATACAACATCAATGAGCTAAACATAACAGCAACAGAAATCTATGTCTGGAATAAGTTTCCTGTTAGTTGTACGTAACCAACAGAGCTCTACAGTACCATGAGTGGAATTTCCAATGGACAGAAAAACGTCCATTGACTGCACTTCATAAAAGTACTATAGGGAAAGGCTACATATGCCAAGTAATTATGTTGCATTTTTGTAATAATGATGAAAACACAGAGGCTTAATAAAAGTTATATAGGGCTGAATAAGCAGTGGGTAAATGTTTGGGGAAGAAAAATGTGTAGAGATTATACAAAATACTGATAAAGTGGCTTATTGGTCCTTTTATTAAGTTCAATGTATAGATTAAAAAGTGTTGCAACACTGAATTTTAAACCACCAGAGAGAAGTGGAAAAAAAAAAAAAAAAAAGAAAAGCAAGAAGAAGAAAATGTTTCCTCTCTACTCATTTTGTGCCATGGTCAATACCTGTGTGTGCGTGTGTGCTTTGGGCAGCGTCGCGCTGAGGGGCTGCCAGGCACTGCCCCAGCCCCCCGGCACTGCCACCCCCTCACCAACCTCTCCGTTAATGGGTGCACGCAGAACTTCACCACTTGCCAAAGCAGAGTTTTTCTTGCTTGTATTTTTGCAGAGCAGACCCACGGGTGGGCTTGGCTGAGAAAGTCTGTCCCTGTCCAGCCTGCCTGGTGGCTTTGCACCACCATTCACATCCCTGCCCACCCTGGGGGCCACCCACTGTCCCACCCCACACCCGCTCCAGAAAGAAAGTACTTGAAAAGTTCTCATTCATCATCGTTATCCAGATGTCAGCAAGTCCCTGGGGTGCCTGGCAGTGCCTGTGCCCGGGGGCTGGCTCAGTAGGGGTACTGCTTCTGCTTCCCAGCCGATGTGGCAGGTCTCTGAAAGAGAAACAGAGAGACATGGCCCAGCGTTAGCCAGGGGAGGAAGTGTTTCTGCTCACCAAGGAAAAAGCACTCTTCTAGGCTTCTGTCCGCATGTCCGTCCACCTCAGGCAGTGAACGTGGGGTGCAACTCAGTGTAGCTCAAGCAATTCAAGAGGGCAAGCTGTTTAAATGCCTCCTCTTAATTTTCTATTAGAGCTCAGGAGACAGGACCCCAAGCTCACTTGCTTGGCCAGTTTCTATTTTCTACCCAGGGGAAATGCCATGAGGGAGCAGAAGCAGAGGCTTCTGGCACCACAAGCATGCCAGCCATGGGGTGCATGTCCCTCTGGCCCCCAGCTCAGGGAGTGCCCATCACAATGCTCCCCACAGCAGCTGCAGTAGGAAGAGGGTTTTCTCGACCCTTTTCTTTCTTCTCCTTCTCCAGGCAGCATCTGAGGATTTTTATTTTTATTTTTAAACAGAGATCTTGAGGGTTTGCATGGAACATGGGCTAGAGCCTGCTCCCTCCAGATAGTGCTGGGTGGGTTCACCTCCAATATCTCGGTGACAGGGCTCAAAACTGGACCTGGCAGAAAGCCACTGGGTAATTATAATCCAGGACACGAGTGCAGGGAACTCATTAATCTCTCTCACACACAGGCATTAGTCCTGACCAGGAGGCTTCTGGTGGCAAAGGATAATGGCTTTGGGGATCCACCTGCATGGAGGCTGCTGTGGGACTGGAACCCACAGATGCAAAAATAGAGGAATTTCCCTATCCTCACCCAAGGTCATAACTCATTGCTTAAAACTTCACTGACCTTTTGTCTAATGAGTTTAATCATGTCACAATATGGACTTGAATACATATAATGGCCACAGTATCATTATATAGCCAAACTCATCAGCAACAAGTGGTGTTGGGGAATCCCATGATGGACCATAAAGTGACTGGTCTCCTTCAAGGCACCACCCTGTCTGCAGTAGTGGAGAAGATCAGGAAAACAGCAGTTGCTGCTGGGAGGAAGCCTCCTCACAGAAATCTCTGAGAGCAAGGAGATGGCTACTGTCACTCTCCAGTGTCTCCTTCACTTGGTCTGCAATATCTTGGCCATTATAATCTGGAGGGCTTGGGACTCATTACAACTGAGTTTCTCCTGGTGTTGCTACCTTGGGTGATATATCCTTGCTCTAAGCAATGAGTACTCTCAGTAAGACATAAGCAGCACTACAACACTTCCCTCCCACCCTCTGAAAAAAGTAGGAGAAATCATTCTCCCCTCCAGAGAACAGAAGGTAACCACAGAGTTTCCATTTGGAAAGACAGAGCAGAAACAGGTGGCATGTCCATACTCTGTCCCAATGGCATACTTGAAGGCCAGGCTTCTGGTTAACAACAGTTACCAACTTGCCTAGTCCTGTCTTGGGCACAAGACACACAAAATGTCTGTAGATCTCAACATGTCCAAAGCATTAGCATTTCTCAAGGCAGACAGCACATCCATCGACTGTCTGCAGGATATTATCAGGTCAGCTTTGTGAGGAAACATCAGTGGGAGGCAACACTTACGATTTTGGTCACTCTAAAGATCTGAGGTTGACACCACAGCAGGACACATAGTATTTGTTTCATCTTTTCCTAATAACTCTCAACATTTTTTATGTTAAAAAATGTCCAGTGAAACAAAGATCCTGATCTGAGCAGAGGACTTGAGGAACTGTAGCTTTGGCTTGATCTTATTAGCTTGTCACCTTCATGTGCTGGAGCAGAGAGACTTACTTGGTTTTGTAACCTGGTTATGCTCTGTAAGTAACACCATTCTTGGCTTCCTCACAGAAGACTACACAGGGAGTCTGACTTCCTAAAGAGAAGAACATCAGAAACCATGGAGAGCTGCCAAGTGCCTGGCAATGTCACCAGTGCTGAGTTTTGCCCAATTGCACAGCAGACCCTGTAGAGACCTGTCTCTGGACCATCTATTGCTTGCTTTGCCTTTGCACACACACTGTCTATAGCTTCTGCCGGCATTTCAAACCAGACTCAAGCATACACCAGGTGTCTCAATCCGCTAGGTTGCTTTGAAAATGGGGTCTATGCCAGGGTGGGCACATGTGCTAAAGCACTTCTGGTGATAAGATGGACACCAACTGATAAGTCTTCTTAAACTGCTAAGTATTCCTAAAATTACTAGAGAATTGTAGTTACGTTTCCAGGTAGAGAAAGTGGATGTAAAAATGCTACCTTAAAAAGAGTTTAAAGAATCACATGGTAGCACTGCCCAAAGCTCTCACCTAAGTGGGACAGAATGAAGTTAATTTAAACTTTTGCATGATGTGATTTCAACTTTCATGCATTGGCACTGGGAGAGGGGGAGATCATGCCTGATACATATTAACAAAAAAGAACTGTTTAATCAGTGTCAGAGATGTGCTCAAGAGATACAACACGCATATTCAGTCTTGGCAGAAGATAATAACATTTCTCCACATCATGCTCCATTTATCCCAAGGACCACTGCCCTACTTAATGCTCTGAGGCATGGCAGGCAGGCTCTTGATCTAACAAATCCACTGTAGTTCACAAGTGTGAGCTGGGTCAAGATGAACAAATGAAAGAATGCGAGAGTGCAGGAGAACGGATGAAAGAGCTGGGAGTCTGACCTTAGAGCAATAATAACACAGCAATAAACCTGGCCATTATTTCCAGTGTGTGTCAGGAGCAGCGGGAGGCCTTGGATAAAATAGCTTGATCTGTACTCGGATGATGCTGAGCAGAACAGCCTTTCCTGCTATTGTGCTGAAGAAGAGCCTGCAGCAGGGAAGGTATCTGAGGGTATAGGAATTAGCTATATTTTTCATTGTAAATACAGGTAAGTTCTAGGTCCATAGCAAAGCATAGCTATAAGGCCAGAGATAATCCATCCCAAAGCTTGCTGGTGCAATGAATGATTGCCTACACCACATAGCCATGTGTCAAAATGAAACAAGGCTACTCCTTTTACAATCCTGCATTGCACAAGGAAGAAAATATTTTTGAGTTAATGTTTCTGCTCCAGTGTTCTCATTTTACTATATGTAGGAGCCATTTTAATCCACTGCACCCTAAAGAAAGATTGTTGGTTGTCAATAATTGGGTAATTTAGTTGTGTTTAAATTGCAAAATTACTTCTGCTTCACTTGGATATTAAACACTCATTTTACAAGGAACAGGAAGCTTTAAAATAAAGCAAAGTTGATGAGTAATTAAATTTAACACCAAATGAAAAGAAATAAATGCATAGAAATGTTATATGCTAGAGACTTTGCTTTTCATTTTCTCTTCTTTTTCTTTCCTTTATATTTTTTGTATTATAATAAAGGGTACCATAGAAAGATTCTTTGTCATGTTCAATTTTTATTGCACTGACACCAATGGGACTAGTCACATATTCAGAGGTAAGAAAATGGTTAAGAGCTTTGCTGAACTGGGATTTAAATTAAACCACCAAGTAGAGCAGTTTGCCTTCATGGAGCCCATCATATTAAAGATGCAAAAGGCTGCATTGCAGTTTCCTTTTTTGTTTTTTCTTTTGGTCAAAACTCTAAAATGAAGAGCAATACCACCTAATCACTTGACAGAATTAAAACAACTAGTGAAACCATGTCAGTATTCACACACACACACAAAGACACAAAAGCTGTTCTTTTCCTTATGGATGCACAGGAATACATGTATATGAGTAGAAGTGTGCCAGCCCATCGAGGGCGTGGAGATGTGAGCAAGAACAAGTATGTGCTCTTGTGCATAAGATGGCCTGGAGCTGGTTTCTTGTCAAAGTAAATTCCCCAGAAGCTGACGTACTTTTCCAGTTGCTAGGGATGACATGCATTACAGCAGTTCCTTTTCTGCACAGAACTGGTGCTGCTGTTAACAAATCAGTCTTTACCCAACAGGGCAGTATGGGCAGAGAAGCTGTGGCTTCAGTGTTTTGTTAGCTCTGGATCCATTGGCTTTTTTGTGTGTGTCAAGGAGAGCATAAATAACTGGAGCTCTTGATTGCTCAGTGAAGCAGGACTGTCCAAGTTGGCTTAGATAGGTTTGTAGCCAGCCATTAAGAACTTAGTTTTCACATTTGTTTCACTGGGATTGGCAGCAAGAGAGTGTCAGCATGAACTCTGAAATCATAGAATAACAGACCTTGCAGCTATAGGGATAGATGACCATTTTCCAAGCAAATAAAAGACCAAAGAGTGGAAACATTACACTCTTCTCTTTTATAAAAGGATTTAAGGAAATTACAGTCCCTGAGGACAAAAGACAAAAGCAAGGTGAGTGAGGGCACTATCAAAAGAACATTCAGCAGAGAAGAGTCCCATAGAACATAAGACAATATTTGCCAAAGCAAAAGAAATCAAAGACTGTGGAAGGGTAGTTTTGCAGTGAAGCTTATTAGAAAGCACTTCCACGCCTTTTCCTGACTTCTAACGTGATCCTCAAGGCCATGATACGTGTCCCCTAGCTCCCCCCTTCTCTTGAATATATAAGATAAATAAAAATTAAGACAAATTTGTGAGTGAGTAAAATCTGGCAACAGAAAATCTGTGAATACTTGATCTACCATGGAGCTGTGCCAGGATCCAGTTGCCAAAATGGGGTTTCACCAAGATTTCTACTCATTATGTCTTATAAATAATTATCACATATAGCTATCAAGGTCCTGGAAATAACATACGAGTTTCATATAAAATAACCAATAATTGACACTTAGGAAAAAATATCCAGAATATTAAATTGTCCTGGATGCAAACTTATTAACTGCAAGACTTAGTATCTTAAATAGTTGTACCTTCTTTGCTGTTAAATGTTAAGACTATCCTGGGCTTGCAGCCTGGAGCATTTGGCAAATTCCAATCATTTAAGCTCAAGTACAGCCTATTTTCCAAGAAGGAAAAATGGTTTCAGAATTAGCTGAGCTAAAGAATAAAAATTATATATCTTCAAAAATTAAAACTGTGATTTCTACTTGAGAGAAGTTGTGCAGGAACTCTAATTAACAGCTTCACATGAGAGTCCAGTACTACAGGGAATGTGAATTCAAATAATCAATCAGGGCGCTGGAAATACAATCAGAGAAAAAAGTAAGGAGTGTGATGTTAAGGGATATACAGGGATTTGGAGATATTAAAACCACAAATGAATGTAAAAGATAACCGGCTAATTAATAAGAAGGCACAATTATTTTGAAGCAAAGCCAAGATATATTATAAATAGCTGAAGTTTTTTTTTTCTTTACACAGTTACAATGAAAAACCATCATATAAAATCAGCCACAAAACCAAGAAAAGAAGTTAAAGCTTGGAATGAAACCAGAAAGGATTAAAGCAGTTATTGGGAAAAAAAAAGAAAGAACATTATGTAAGGTAAAACTGCAGCCAAACAAGTAGCTGGAAACAAAATAATGAATTTAGTGAACATGGTTTCTTTGTCTGTTGCATGGATATCTTGGGAGTGCATTAAGAGAAGTGTCTCCAGCAGATCAAGATCTCCTCCTCCTCTACTTGGCCCTGGTGAGACCTCATTTGGAGTAGTGTGTCCAGTTCTGGGCTCCCCAGTTCAAGAGGGGCAGGGATTTACTTGAGAGAGTTCAACAGAGGGTGACAAGGATGATTCAGGGATTGGAACACCTGCCTTACAAGAAAAGGCTGAGAGACCTGGGGCTTTTCAGTCTAGAGAAGGGAAGACTGAGGGGGGATCTAATTAATACATGAGGGCTGGGTGTCAGGAAGGCAGGGATAAGCTTTTTCACTTGTGCCCTGTGACAGGATGAGGGGCAATGGATTAAAACTCGAGCACAGGAGAACTTTACTGTGAGGGTTACAGAGCACTGGAACAGTCTCCCCAGATACTTTGTGGAGTCTCCTTCTCTGGAGACTTTCAAGACCTGTCTGGATGCCTTTTGAGTGATCTGCCCTATGGTTTTTTTTGGTCCTGCTCTGGCAGGGTGTTGGACTCGATGATCTTCAGAGATCCCTTCCAACTCCTAATATTCTGTGATTCTGTGATATGACTTTCTCAATGCATTTCTCTTTTATAAAATATATATTCTTCCCTATGCATGCACAGATGAGGCTATTTTGGATCCTTATTACTGGACAAAGAAATTGTATATTTTGGTCTGTAATTAAATGCACAAAATCTCATAAAGTTCAGAAGTGTAAAAAAGTGGAAAAAGAAGAGCCAACAAGTTCTTCATTCTGCTGAATATACTCACTCATATGATTGAATCATTCTTTCTTTGAAGGATCACATAATTCTGTTTAATCAAGCCTCAGATTTGCTGTAGGTGTACATTTGTCATGGGACAATGAAGGAGAAACCAATAGCTTGTGTCAATTACAATGCTCAAACTCCCAAAAGCAAATAGCTTGTACCCTGCTAATGGGAAGCTCTCCCAGCCTCCTGGAAGAAGTCAGCAGAAAGCTCACCTATTGCAGGAAGGGATGTTAATTTCACCTCTCTTTGGACATCTACAGTGCAGAGATCCACACTGGACTAGTCCCTCAAACTCTCTCTGGAGATAATGAGGAGAAAAAGCTTTTTTAATATTCACTGCTTTCTGTGGGGGTTTTATGTTGTTATTTTAGTGACTGCACTGTTAGCTTTTAAAGTGCTTTAAAGATCATTTACTTTAATATTTCTACAGTAAAAGTGATTATCAAGTCAACAGTTCTCTTAAAGATATTTCAAGCCCTCTAAAAGTGGCTAAGGGGAACCTGAATAATAATGATCTTTTGAAACAAATGTCTCTCAACACAGAACTTTCTGAGAGCTTTTGAGAGCAATTCAGTTGCATGTTTAGTTCAGGATGGGATTCAGCTTTTTAAGTTTGTCCTCCAGACAGCCACTTTGGCCAGGAGAGCCCTGTCACAGTGGTTCACAGATGGATGGACCACCACAGAGGACAAGTGAAGGTGTGCATTTGGAGCCATCTGCTTTGGTTGCTGCTGCAGCTGTGCCCCCAGACCTAGGATGTCTCTGTGTGTGACAGGTAGTGATGGAGTGTGACAGCCAGGGAACACAAAACAACTGGAGAGGATCTAAGAGGACCTGTGGATAAAACAGGCAGGAGGCTGTTTCCAGGCTTGTAAGGATGGCACACAATCAAACAAGCATAGAATGCATTTAGGCAGGCTGCAGCAGCAGCTGCCAGGGCACAGTGTGCCAATGGCCACACCTGAGCCACGCATGCCCTTGCTGACAGACCTGTGACTTTCTCTGCTTTTAATAGCAAAGAAAAGCATAATGAAACTAAAAAATGAACTCTCAAGGTAGTTGCATACAGCAAGCATTGAGTCATGTTTGTAGGATGCTTCTTAGCACAGATGATGGCCCAGGAGAATAAAAAAGTAGGTTCTAGGAAGGAAATGTATGACATAAAAAGTAATCTCTACCAAAAAGGGGTAGGACTAAAAAATTCTGGAATATTTATCATTAACACTAAGCCCTGACTGTCTAAACACATCCTATTTTCTCAAAGGAAGACATTTTTTTTTTTCAAGTAGTTCAACTTAAAAATTGGAGTTTATCTTAAATTTAGTGTTCTCATTCTTCCAGGTTAATGAGGTAAGTACATACTATAATTAATGAGGTAAGTACATACTATAATAATATACTATAATAATAATATAATACATCTCGTGTCAGGGAAGTAGCAGCTGGAGGCCAGGTGACATTTCCTAGGGCACCTCCAATGGCATGAGTTATCTACATTTAGAAAAACTAATCTTAATCATAAACATTTTGCTGTTCGGTCTCTTTTAGTGCTGTTCCAACAGAGGCCAACTGAGGCTTGACTTTTTAAGTTAAACTGAACATTCTCTGTCCTCTCTGGAACCTTCTGTGGGATTTAGCAGCCACCACACCCATCGCAACAGACTGAACATGCAACAACTGGGTAGCCTCTACATGCACATCTAGGGACATCAGTGGCCTTAAGTGAAGGTTTTTACTGGGTTTAGACATTCAAAACCAATTGCACTTAAACGTATACACCCACATGGAAGTTAAAAAAAGACAAGTTCAGAAGGTTTCTTTATACAATGTAAGTTTTAGAAAATGCGTTTCTGCCAATGCCTGGTGCAGTCTACACTTTAACACACATTTTCATTTTAATGAAAGGTCCCTCACTTAAATTTCCTTCTAAACCCCTCATTTTTCAGCTGTTATTCTTGTATGGTATATTTAGAAATGAAAATAAAATGGCATTAGTGCCCCTAGCTCAGCAAAACTGAATGTGTGCTATATGATATGCTATAAAGATACTTGCTTTTGGCAAATGGCCTGGTAATTCCTTTTGCAGACCTCGGGATTGTGTAGCTCTTACTTTCACACCCTTCAGTCAGCAGCTCTGTACTGCTGTGCCATGCCTGTACTGCTGTGCTATGCCAGGGCCCATCATGAGTGGGCCCACAGGCAACTCCAGGGTGTAAATAATGCAGCATAACAATAACAGCTTGTGTGGTGACAGCAGATTAAGAAGCTTTTGATCCGTCCTCAAATATTTGGTAAAAGTGCAAGGCAGCCCCTTTGAGCACTGATAGTGTATAACTCCAGCCTCCACCTCAGGCATTAGCCTGTGGCCAAATGCTATTTAGATGAAGGACTTTGACTTGGTCACTTGGGCAAAGAACTATGCTAGTTTGAAACATAAGCATCTCTTTTCTTATACCCTCATTTATTTATATTGCCCCACTTCTAGGAGTTACCACCATAAAAACAGTGGCATAAGGCCCTTCCAGTTCAAAGTCTGGTGTTCTGATGGGAACTCTGTTCCACCTGTGATCTGAGATGGCATTTGGATCAGGGTCTCAAGGCCTCCATGCAGATCCTGCTGACTGCCAGGGAGCTGGGAACAGCAAGTGGAGATACACGGCAGAGACCTGTCATGGCCTTAACCCATCAACAAGATTTGCCAGAAGTTGTTTGTCAAAGCCCTAATCTATCACACTGCTTTTTTTCATGGTGGCAAAACCAGACTGCTTAGCGAAAAGCAGACAGCAGGCCCCTCTACAGGTGCACCAGTCTCTCTCTATTTATGGAGGTTACTCCCCATCCTCTCTAGCAAAACAGCTCATCGATTGAATGCAATTTAATCAACAAATGGGGTTGTCCTTGGCAGGGTATCTTCAGTTGAAGAATGATTCCTCTTTGTAGAGATTGAGTTGTACAAAAGCTTTCATTTGATTGAAAAAAAAATTAGTCCCATTAAATACATAAATGTTTAAGTAAACCCTTTGGATATAGCTCACTTAATAAAAAAAAACAAATAAATATCCAATTTAAAAGAGAGCAGCAAACTGCTGGGCATTTCACAATGTCAGCTCAGGTTTTCTATAAAAGAATACCCAAATCTACTTATACATAAATTAAAGGCACAGTTGTTTTTCCTGCAGCCTTTTAAAATATTGCTTTAGAATGTACATAGAAATGTGTGTGTTTGGTGGGGACAGAGGGAGGGGGTCTCCTCTTCACAATATGGGCTATCTCAGCCATATTTGGAGTGCCTATTAGTCTAATGCCTTTTCAGAGTGCTTGAAGACATAGAGAAACACTTCTTATCTAGCACAACCACTAAGGATTAGGCTTTTTAAATGGGTTCTTAGCATTGCTATTTATTTATTCCGTCTAGTTATGAGCGTGTTATGGGCTGGAGGTTTCTCTTGTTTCAGTAAAGCAACAATTTTAATTTAATTGCTAATTCTCAAATACTTCTGGTTAACATTACATTTCACAGTGCATAATTCAGCTGCTTCTCAAGTGAGTTTCTGCAGTCCCTCCTCTGCACCTGCCTCTTGTCCTTCTCATCTCAATGCAGATTGTAGTTCCTGGCTTATCTTTCCTATGCCAACCTTACAATTTTCCCCCCTTACATTTTATAAGTTCAGAACAAATCTCAGTGCTGAACCTCCAGCTCTGCTGGCTCTGTGGTCAAACCTAGTGTGCTTTGATCTTCCTTTCTTAACTACAGGTCCAGGTTCCCTGTGGTCCAAGTTGCAGCAGTTGCTCTGCCATTTTTGAAGAGTCTGAATGCTGCCTGCTGGTCAGCATCCCTTTGAACACCCTCTCGTTTGCAAGCAACCATAATTCATCATGTGCTGACTTAGGCTCTCAGCATCACACTCGCTAGCACCCATAGCAGCAGGAGGTGCAGGACCAGCACTCCCACCACCACCATTTCACCCATGAGCAACCCAGTGCAGGGCTCATGTCAGCTCAGCTTTGCTGAGAGAGTCAGGAATAGAAAGCATATCATTGCAGCTTAATCAAATTAAATATTCAAATGAAAGCAACCATTATTTAAATTTGTCTTGAGACTCGGTGAGATTAAGTCTTTGAAACATTATTTTCGGCCTGTAGGCTATAATGAGTAAGCTAGTCTCTAATGATTCAGAAAAGACTAGAGGGTTTGGCTTATCAACCACCAAGAGGTATTTACGAAAGACAATGAGCAGTGTGGTTATGAAATGGCCTTTGGACAGCACCTCTTCTGTGCAGATGATTTAGCTAACGCAGCATCAAACAGGCAGCGACATTAAGTGAAAAAAAAAGTAATCCTAGCCAAGCATTTACATTCACTGCCAATGTATGTGGAAAAGAGACGTTTAGTGGCAGAACAGCCTGGTAGAAATCACTACAGCAAATTTCAGCTCTCATTATAACCTGTTAATTAATGTGTTAGCATATGATTGCAGCAGATCGGCGAGACTAGCTCTCCTGTCAAGTCTAGACACGCACAACACATGCCCTGCATGCTCCACGTCCAGAAAATACATCAAGAGTCCATGCCTTCACAGTTAATGTGATACATCTCAGGGTCCTTATGTGTACCTGGAGAGAAAGCTGCCAGCTGAAATTTTTCACATGGGTTTCTTCACTGACTTTAAGGGCAGAGTGATTCAGTTAATGCACATATCTGACTCATGAGTCAAGACTGAGATGGTGAAGGTGGTCTCAGAGATTCTGCTCTGACTCTGGGTATGACTGTGTCTAAGGTCACAGTTTGTAGCTATCTTAGTGCTGTTTTCAAAGCATTCTAACTGGCACTACACCCACCTTCTTGTGAGTTTGCAAGGAAGTAACCTGGAAAGGTAACAGCTGCTACACTCTGGGAAGAGCAACAGCTGTAGCCTGGGAACATGGAGGCTGTCAGGAGACACAAACAGGAGTCACAGAAGCAGAGCTGCTCAGATGCTTGAATGGTAGAGCAGGCATCAGCAAGGAGCAAGCTGGCCTTTCAAACAGGGATGCTGCTAAATGGCTGGCTAGGAACTACTTCAGGCTTCAGCACAGGATCGACCATGGGCAGTGATGAACCCAGCTACTCCCTGCAACAGTTACTGCAGTGTTTTGCCTTGTCCTTCTACTACATCCTTTGAGACACCTTTCCATACAACTGGGAATCTCAGTTCTGAGACATTTATTTTTTTTCTGATGGTTAACTCTACATTTCTGTTCTCATTGCTATCTCTTTGTGTTGTTCACATCTTAGGTGAATTTAAAAGTTGCTGAAAATTTTTATACTTCATTGAAAAGAAAATCTAGTATCAATAGCACAGAAGGACATTAGAGATCAAAACAAAACGGTAAGGCTTCTTCTACAGCATGTTACACATTCCTTAGGCAACACCCTTAGTGGCTGCTGGTAACAACATCAGTGGCAGTGATAGAGATGGGTGCTGATATTGGTAATGAGAATCTCTGGTCCAATGCCAGATCAAATACACTCCAAAACACCACAGGAATGGTGGAAGGGAGGGTGACCTGGAGTATCTCTGCCAAATCAGTATTTTTTTACCTTTTGACCTCAATTAATTTGCCTATCTTCACAGGAAGCATCTCTGAGATGGAAACAGAACTCCTTTCTCCTGAAGCCTGACAGAATGATCATTGTAAAATTAAAAGATAATGCAGTAGGCTTGTGTTTAACCCTAGGAGACCATTTTGTCCACTGTTATTTGCACAGGGATTACGGCTAGGCTACCACAACTCCTGCACACACAGCTATGGAAAGAGTTTCTTACACTAACCATAAGGTTTATCTTGCAGGAGCTGGAAATGGGGAGCTCTGTGTGTCCAGGCTTGGGAGTTAGAGCTCTCAAACCTGGTTGGACCCCTCTCAAGAGGGTCAGAATGCGCAGTCTCTCCTTCAGAAGGATTTCAAATCCCCCTCTTTCTCAGGTGAAACAGGATCAGCGAGAACTTACAGAATAGGGTATCAGCAGCTGCATTACTTAATCCTCAGGTCACTTCTGGGCCCTTGTGTTCTAGAGCCCTGTCTAGAGGTGGTTCACCCCATACTGCATGGGTGTGAGCCCAGCCCAACCACATGTCTGGCTCTCACTCAGTGCTCAGCGCAGTCATCAGCAGTAGGACCAGTAGCTGGTTTGGAAGAAGGGTGACATAGAGAGCAAGTGTTCCCAAGGATGTGAGTAACCAAAACCATACTCTTCAGTCTTGAGTTAAAAAGTTATAAACATGCCAGATTTCAAAGACAGCTAATTGTACTCATTGTGAATTATACCTACCTGTGCTGTGATGCGATGCCTCTGCCTACCCTGTAAAGATCTCCACAAGTGTTACTGCAAGACTATTAAATCTGATGTCTTAAATATATACATGCATACATACATACATACATTCCTTTATTTTCTAATGTTCTTCTGGAAAATATTTCCAGCAGATCTATCTGCAATTCCCCTGCCTTAGCACCATACCAGAATGATGCAAGATGAATACCATATACAACTGGGTCACTTCTCCAAGCCTATCATAGAATCATAGAATCATAGGGATTGGAAGGGACCTCCAAAGATCATCTAGTCCAACCCCCCCTGCCAGAGCAGAGTCACCTAGAGTACATCACACAGGAACGCATCCAGGTGGGTTTTGAATGTCTCCAATGAAGGAGACTCCACAACCTCCCTGGGCAGCCTGTTCCAGTTCATGTCCTTTTTTGCTTTTATGGACAACACATAGAAGAGTCTCATGTGGCTGAAATGCCCTGTTGATGACTCACCCAATTCAAACTGGCTTGAAAGGTTACCACAGGTTTGTCTGATTTCTTCACTGTCCCAGCCAAGAGGATAGAGGGCACAACCAGAGCCAATCAACAAACCTATGGAGAGAAAAGGAAACATAATTTTATACCAGCAATTGCCATTAGTTTAAACACAGGCTGCCACTCAGGAATCAAAGTGTCAAACTGACAGTTGGGAACTTCAGAGAGAAAAATAAGCATCTTCTCCTAAAAACAGTAGAAAATCATTTGGACTTCAACTGCTGCAGTCTGCTACACTGTTTTACAGCTGCTCTGTGGGCTGGAGGCAGCCCTGCTGGTTTAGCAACAGAAGCCATCCTCAGCTTCTGGAGCTTCTACTTGAGAGCTTTTAGCCTCCCTTTCTACTCTGCAGAACTGCTACAGACACTTGTTTGGAAAGCTCAACGTGGGGTTAAATAGAAGCTGTGTTAATCACAGCATTTACAAGCTGATTGCTTCTGATTAATTAAAACAACAATCAACCAGCGTCTGTCAAGGTTCTAGCAGGAAAAGTAAACTGACAGTTGTGCTAGTATGTTGCCATTTTCCCTTGTTTTTCACACTTTCAAAAGCCAGGTAAGAATGGTTTCATGTCACCTGATCAGTTCATATCACATGTACAAACTCTACAAAGTATTCTCAAATCATTTCAGCTATAACAACCGAGGCCTTGAAACACTGACCTATTACAGCATTCGGCTTAACATTCACATTGTGCTTTACTTTCTCCAACCCTCATGCTGCTCCAAACAGATGTATTTTGGCTAAGTCTTTCTCTTCACAAGATCTTGCTGGGAAGCACTCAATGGGCCATGATTATTTTGCAGAAGTGGCATTTTTATCATATTGCATTCTCAGCTGTCACAGCAGCAGCTGCCAAAAGCGAGTGTAGCTGGCAAAGCTTCTTACACGGGCAGCCTGGAGAGAACATTTCAATGCATGCTACAGCATTTAAATGTTACCTCCTTTGTGTCAGAACTTATTTATGAGATTGGAAACGAATCACTATGTAGATAATGAGGTGGGCATGCCTGACACTTTGCAGCCTGTAAAGGCAAGCAAGTCTTCAAAAAGTTCATGGCGTGGATTTGCAGTGGAGACTTTTAACTGTTAGGTAGAGCACAGGACTGGGACATGGTTTCAAGCCCTACAACTGTCACTGGCTGATTTTGGGCAAGTCTCTTGACCTCACAACACCTTGCTTTTCCTCTCTTGACAATAACAATAAGGACTATCTACTGCCTGGCAAAGCACTTTTGCTGCCATGCTCCTAGTGCAGAAAAACCCTGGGTGTGGTGACAGAGGAGGTGTGGACATCACACCAGTCTAACAGGAGTCCTGAGAGTGATTCTGACTCAGAGCCTAGAGCTAGCTGTGAATTTCTGCTGTCTCCATCCTCAAGACGCCTAAGCTTCTTCTATTTCTGATGGCCCTGTAAGACACAGAAATCACCCTATTATGCTTTTGACCTACTCAAAGACACACTTGAACAAGGCACTTAAGTCCAGAAGTGGTATCTCATCTTTCTCCAAAAGATGTTTAACGCTTTTATCATCTTAGCTCAGTAACTCCTTTGCTGCTCCTGCAAGCACATCTGCCCATGTTTAGGCCCAATATTAGCACCTTAGGCCTTCCTCCACTAAGTTAACATTTCTTTTTCCTGCTCAAGTAAACTTCATCCTTTCCTTGTTGAGCAGTCATTGCCTGCTCCTCTCTCCATATCTACATCACATAATGGAAAAGAAATCCCTGAGGTAGCCCCGTCTCAGATGACACATTCATCCAACAGCTGTAAAAGGAGAAAAGCAATTAAGGACACATGAATTCCAGGTATTTTCAGAATTTTGCTGGACCTGGATATGGTTTCTTCTAATGTCCTTGCTAATGGCCTTCTCAGTTGATCTGAGTTTTTCCCCTCGGGCCTCAGAGTTGATGGCAGCTGGTAGAATTAATGTAAATGAGAGTTGCTTCTAATTAAATTCTCAGAAAGGATGTTTCTCAGACAAGAGAACTTAGGCCAAAACTGGGTCTACATTTGTTAAAGACAGCTTAAGACTCTGAAAAGAACCTGACTGATTCTCACTCGAATTTTTAGAGCAAGAAGTGCATTGTGAAGCGCTGACAGCACAGCTGATGAGCTAGGAATGGGCAGGTCCCAATGGGGCAAGGAGGAACATCACCCCTGATGATGAGAACAGCTGGTGAATGGAGGAAGAGCACCTAGATGCCAGAGATAGTCTCACAGACTGGCAGACTGTGGCAGCTCCAGTCAGCTCTGCTGTGGTGCTGACCCCTTCCCACACTGGCTGTGTTGTCCATGACCTGCCCGATGCCAGCCCAGGCAGAGCACAGATCCCAAGCTGCTCTGCCCAGATGTGAACTTCCCTGGCTGGGCTGGTTTCGATCAAGTTGTGTCTTTGAACAGACTCTCTGGGAGACCTCACAAATGCTCAAAGAGCTCCACTGCGAGGGGCAGGGAGATGTGTGCAGGGGTAGGAGGGAAGGCAGGCTTGCAGCCACCTGCATTGGACCAGATGAAATGGCAGTGAGCCCTTCCTCACAGATAGGTCCTGGGAAAGTCTCCTGCCCCATTCTTCCAGGAGAGTACACAGCAGCACTGCAGGCAAGGGAAAGGACTATTAGCATAACCATGCTGCTCCTCCAAACCCAGAACAAGCACTTACTGAGCACTTGCCAATTGCTCTCCTCAGGTGGCAAGAATGTCTAGTGCTCAGTGCCTTCACTGATGGCTGTTTGATTTCAGCTCTCATCAGGTTTTGGTGCAGTAACAAGTTGTTTTTTTTTTCCCCAAAATATTGCTTACAGCACTTTCCACTGCTACCCTCCAAACACAGCTCATCCTCTTCCAAACACAGCTGCCTGTTCATTCTTTCAGCCTCTGAAGCTACACAGGATGCAGTGGCTGCAAACTTTAGCAACTTACTGCGTTCCTTAGCCAGACCTCTTCATTCCCCTGTCACACCTTCTTTCCCATTTCTCTACATCCAACTTGTAAGTCCAAAGTTTCAGTGAAAATAAATTCTGGCATTCAGACGAAAATTCATTAGCAATGAATATAGTGTGATGCTAAATTGTTCCAAAGAAGCAGCTGCCTTACTCATATGTGGATGCTTGTCCTTAAAGCCAGTCCACAATTCCTGCTACCCAGGTCTCAGCACCCACTGCTGTGCCTCACCCTTAGCTATGTCTCCTATAAAGAAATAAACTAAGTAAGGGAAAACTAGTGTGCTATGTCAGAAAACCTTCCTGCCCGGTGACAACTGGGTCTCCAGCTGGGAATGGTCTTTGGCAGCAGTTAGTTTCTTTTGTAGAGTACCAGCCATGAGCACTGCAGTGTCTTCTCTGCTGGCAGCCGGCACTGACTGCAGTGACGAGATCAAACAGGGCACTGCTGCCTAGCACTGGTGCCACCACATGGTCCCAAAGCATGAGCAGCAGCATGTTTACATGTGAAGGACAAGGTATAAAGCCATGGGCAAGCTCACACACTTCACTTAGCAAACACAAAACCTGCCAGAGACCAAAGGTGCTGCCAGGAGTACGGGGCTACATTCCCATCTGGCAAAAAAGGCTTATGCCTATAAATGCCGATTTTGTCACAGGTACCAACTGGCTACAAGTCTTGGAGCTGTTGTTTTGACATCTCCTTTGCTATCACTGGCTTTCTGCTGGCTTTGATCCCCCTTCAAACATTTCCCTGTAGTGGTGAATGTATCTGTTGTGGATTTAGGTCTATTGACAAAGCAGGTGTGTTCCTCGGTATTTCTTTGCAAGAAAGGTGTGGGCCAAACTCAGGGATTTCCCTTCAGTGTAAGACTTCCACAAAGACATAGAGCCTGCTACTCAGTAATAAAAAAAATCTCATAAGTTTTGCTTTATGCCCTGAGGTGTGTACATATGTATGAGTCTGTGTATGTAATGTCCCATTGCTTTCAGCAGTATTCTGCATGACTGCAACAGGATTGAACTCCCTCGGTCTGCATGGGCAGTGAAGTTGGGAATGGGCATTTAAGTCCCTTATTTTATGAACTAGAAGCGTGGAGTATGCCTCAAAGTCCATGGTGTTAAGAGGACTTGGACATAAGCCCCTCAGTTCGTTCCGTCCCTTCTAATCAATCCACCTTTGCAAACAACTATGTGTGGATCAGACCCTGCAAAAGCAGAACCACTGCATACTGTTCCCGCTAATAATTCTTACATGCTCACAGTCAAATTGCTTAATCACAGAGAATGTAGATCCTGCCAAACAGCTGTAACCTCCATTTAAACACCTAAGTTAAGTCCAAGGGCTGCAAACCTAACAGAAGTCCTTAAGGTAATTTTGCAGCTTCAATAGAGAGTAGTTTGCTTGAGCTCAAGAGTCACATCCTGGCCTGCCCTATAGTTACTGTGTTTAGCCACATGCTACCCAGGGCACCACATCCATCTTTACAGCTGCTTAAAATGCTTAAGATGCCTAGAACACCTCTTAAGAAAGTAAAACAAACAAACAAACAAAAAACCCCAAAACTCATCACCCTGTAATGACTATAATCTGTCATCTTCCATTATCCACTACAGTCATTAAAAGAAATAGTAAGTGGAAGGAAATGTGCAGGTCCATAAATGGCAGCATCACAAAAGGGGCTGCAGCTTGGAGGTGCAAGGAAGCTTGTCAGTGAGATGGGGCCAGACAGCAGTGGAGGTGCTGGTGGCACTTGGCTGCTGTTTTGGATGGTGTGCCATGCACTGGTGGAGATGTTGTCACTACCAGAGAACAGCTCTTCTGGAGAAGTTCTGCTTTTGAGAATGAGATGGGCTTCTTGCCCTGATTGTGAAACATTACTGCTGCAAGTGCTGCAGCTGGCTGGATGCACCTGCAAGGCACAGGGGAGAGAGTCACAGGGCTGACTGACTATGCAGCCAGCTTCAGCAATGCAAAGCGGGAGTCAAGTGCTTGGCTACAGTATTTAACAGGGTCTCATTTAACCACTAGGCTCTTTGCATAGTACGTGCAGAGATCTGGACACCTTCAAAAAGTGACCTAAAACCAGCATGTGTGCCAAGAGAGGAGCTGCCCTGACCAAACTACCTACAATTTTCAAAACTACAAACCTGCAGGTTGCAAAATTACAAACCAGAGGGTCAGAGGGTGGATGCCTCAATAGTAAACTACCCAGAGGAATCTTGTTCCTGACAGAATGCCTTCCTTCCCTGTCACTCTTGCTAAGGGTACACTGTGTGATCATATTTTAGTAACATTTAGCACTTGAAAGATGATCTTGCCTGTCTGGAGTGGAGCTTGTGATTGAAGTAATTGCATATAACAGGTTCTGCATATGGTGTATGTGGTAGGGAAGGGATAGTAATTACATTAGTGGCTTGGCACAGATCTAGGTTTCATCTTTGAGGTGATAAAGAAATGATTTGTGGCATGCAGCAATCAGCTTAGTCTAAGAGGTAAAACATTAACAACTATTAATATCTCCAAGAACAGGAGATATTCTGGATATATCTCCTTGGATATAGACAAGTCTCAAACAAGAAATACAGAAGGATTAATAAACCAAGATACATTGACCAGATTTTTCTGTGGGCAAAATAACTGCACTCAGAAAGACCAAGACAAATCAGCAAAAGTCAATGCACAAAAAGAGAAAGCTTGCAAATCCCTGTGGTGGGCAGTCCTCAGCCTGCTGCTGTGGCTTCAGTGGGAGGCATGACCCAAAGATCTTATATGCATTAAATAACCCATGTAGACATCACACCATAAATTAATCATAATGGTCCTGACAGTTCATAGCTAATAAGTCCTGTTGTACGGACTCAGTTCTTCCTCTCCCTTGTTGAGGTCACAGCATGGCCCTGATTGCTACATGGCTCATTCTTCATTTGTTGTCAGCCCATTTCATCATTGCATCCTCAGATGTATATTAAAAAAAGCCGAACCTTCCCTAATGTCATCCTTCTCCCTTGCATAGGGTAAACATAAGCACATAATTCAGATAAATTCAATGAGGAAGATCATCACTTTGATCAATAAAGTGAGGTAGTGGTGGCAGTAAATGAGACACTCTAGCTTTGGGTTCAGCCTCTGAATCTTGTTTCTAGAAAATGCATTCTCAAATGGGAACCAAACCAATGGTGGCTCTCCTTGATTATAGGCTTTTTAAGAGCCTTCTACATGGGCACTGGAAATTACATTCCTTTTCTTGTACAAATTCAGCTCCAGCCAGTT
Organism: Chaetura pelagica; assembly: GCF_000747805.2. Taxonomy (NCBI): domain Eukaryota; kingdom Metazoa; phylum Chordata; class Aves; order Apodiformes; family Apodidae; genus Chaetura; species Chaetura pelagica. The sequence goes on along the minus strand of NW_009953393.1, from coordinate 853,990 downwards.
AGGCCCTATGAATAAAATGAAACCACTGCCTGGGCACAACGAAGGGCCTCCTTGGACAGCAGTTAGAGGGGGGACTGCTCTGCTATAGTGTAAGGAGGGCTGGGAAGCCTCTCAAGCACGAAGGAGCCCAGTGTCACTGTGAAAAACCAATTTGTACTTCTACTTGGAAAAATTAAAGGAATGGAAAAATAAAAGGAATGGGTCTGGCATGCTATCACTGCAGAGAGAAAATAAAGCCAGAACTGAATACTACCTTTTGAACAATCACTTTTTAGTAAGAAAAATCTTCAAAATATCATTCTTGTTTCTTTCCCCCCCATCTACTATTTTTTCCCTTTTCATTTTTGGACTTGACCAAAAAGAAACCTTGTTTTTCTAGGCATTTCTAATGAATACTGCTCATCTGACAGATATTCAGGCCATCTGGAGAAGCTGACAGACAATGATTTGATAGTCATCTCTTTCAAGACCGTTTTAATGATGATTTTCTTCCTTTCATGCTCTTTCTGTATTAGCCTGTCTGAATCTTCAAGGATGATAGAAAGTTTTCACATTCCCATCTGTCAGTTGAAGGTACAGTAATCTCTACAAGCAAAACAAAACCAGTTTTTAAATGCAGCATGGACTTCAACTCTCCAATTCTTGTGATTTAAAAACTCTCCTCACTGGATTGGTTTTAAAGCATTTACCTGCTATAAAAGTGACCCTGCAGTGTGAAGGTAAAATGGACCTGGCTGCTTTCAGATATACCTTAGCCAAGAAAAAAATGGGGTTGAAGAAGAATTGATTAAATACCATCATGTGAAATACTTCAGCAAACACAGCTTCTTAAGTCCCCGTTCAAGAAACTCTCCAGGAGCTGCAACCAAGCAGCAACTGCAGAGTGGCAGAAGCGGGTCAGAACAGGTTGAGACAAACTCCAGGGCCTTGGCAAACCAGCAGGACCCAAAGGAGCAAAGAGAGGAGCGGCAGGAGCAGGGCTGTGCCAGCTGCAGGCAGCCTGGCTCCCATGCCCATGGGAGTCCAGGCTCAACTCAGTTAGCGAGGGACAATGTCTTCATACTGGCAGCTCCTTTGTTGTGGTGTTGGGCCCAAAACCACGACACTGGCCACCTCCTGTCAGTTTAAGTGCTGTTCAGTATCTTGCTTGGCCTCCAGCTGCTTCTCCAGAGCAGTGCAAGTTTCCCCTAAGTCCTGTGTCATAACTTCAGCCTACGCAGAGGTCTTGAAGACCCCAGGGCATCTCAGTGCAAAGTATCTACATTTAGGCTAATGAGTTTCACCCTAGTTATCTATTGTTCTTAATGCAAGTTTAGAAACCTACCTCAAGGGAAAATACTGTATTGTAAACACCTTTAAAAAGTGTATGAATCCATAATTTAATCTGGCCCAAAGTTGCCTACAGTTTATTTTATCTCTTATCTTCTATCCTCCTGCCCTCATTCAGCCCTTAAGATGCTGATGAATTCTGCATTCCTTTACGGGAAATTACCTGAATGTTAGGGAAGAAAACAAGACTGAAGGAAAAATTGTATTTCTCCTGAGTGTAGACCTGTATGCTCTACCTTAAAAGGAAGTTATTTCTATGGAAAAAAGTTGCTGTTTCCAAATGGCATTGATCTGCCCCAATTGCTACCACAGGACCACTCAGGACTACCTGACTACTCTCTGTGTCATTCCTCCCAGAGTTTGTCACACAATAAAATGATTGACACCACTTGTTCTGAAAAGGATGTGACATGGTCCAGTTAAAGGCAGAGTGAATCTGCAGAGTGGAACTGAAATGCTTGAAAAACTCCAGAAAACACTCTGCAGTTTGACTGTCAGCTCATTTTTGTTTGGCAAGCCACGATCACTGCTCATAATGTATAAGCTTTCAGAGGAGAAAAAAAACCAACCAAGTCTGAGTGTTATCACATGCCATCAGACTCCTTTCTGTGACAACCCATCTGTGTGCTCACCCCATCATTTTGTGGCTCAGAATCAAACGCTTGACAGTTCAAAGAGTCTAGAGCAGCATATGGCATATGACATAGTGTATTTAAATAGAAATCACTCCATTAGAAACACAAGGGTGCCTACTGTAATTAATAAAAAGTAGCTTAATAACTAACTTCCCAAAATACATCATTCTCAATGTAGTTATAGTAGATAAGGCATATTCCTTTTCATTAGTATGTATTTGAATAGCAACTGGAGAATGGATAAAACTAGCCAGAGCCTTTGCAGAAGCTCCATGCTTGAAGGATTTCCCAGTATGTGAACTGATTTCATCAAGGACCATGAGGAGGAAATGAAAGAAATACATTCTGTTAGTAAAGATTCTAAGCAGAAAAATGGAGAAAAAAGATAGTAATTGCCATATCTTTCCAATACAAACTGGACAGACTAAGGTTCTGATAGGCCTTAAGGAAGAGTCTGCAGCAGCCTGTGCTTCCAAGCAACTACATACACAGTATTAGGCAAGAGATACTTGGAAAAAGATGGAAGGGTCTGCATTTCTACTGGAGAGTCTGTAAGACCCCTCAAAACAAATTAGTTTGGAAAACACTTCTTGAGATAGGAAATACAGTAAGATAAACTGCTGTAATGCTGTAAAAGTCAGTGGCAGTTACCAAACACAACTGAGGATCATTTTTCCCCTTGTACTATTTTCCCTGATGCTTCACAAGTTTAAGCCTCCCCCTGCTCCACAAAAACGTAACATACCAGCTTAGTTGATACACAGCCCTGCAACCTCTCTCCATACAGCACAGAGCACTCTGATGGTTAAGGAAGATAAGTGTTGTGAAATACACAGGAACTGATGAAGGAGAGGCCAGTTTAATTTATTGCTTGCTTCTATAGCAGCAGCACTTTTTAGCAGCTTTTAAAGTACCCTTTGCATCCGCAGGGCTATTTGCGGACCACGCACATTAATCTATGCATGAACAAAGTTGGACTCAGTGCAGCTTTCCTTTGTGCTGAATTACAGAGTAAAATCAAAAGAAACGGAGTAAAATCCAAGCAATAACAGACTCCATGTGAAATCAACTGTTTGTATGGCTTCCTCAGTGAAAAGAAAAACTACCATCACCCAATTCCTGGCCATTTTATTTGCAGTAGGACAGATAAGGTTCAGCACAGCTCCAGTGAGAACTGTGACATTCAAAATACTGTTTCCATACTGTTGGACTGTCTGTTTTGTTTTGCATGATTTTTACACGCTCTGAAGTTTGCTTCATATGATATTTAATAAAAAACATTTAAAAACTAAATTTACAAAAATTAATTTTCTGTGCTTTCTATCCAAAAGCATTCCAACTCAATAACTGACCCAATTTGTAGAGGAAAAAATACTCTGTCAGGTCAATTTCCCTCAAATAGGTCCCATTTTTCAGTTTGCCGCACAATGTGATAAATCATAATTTTGGATAGGAGCTGCAGTTTGTTACAAATATATTGCACATCTGCAGCTCAGAAAAATTTGGCGATGTTGCTTATCCTCTCCAGAGAGAATCCATATGGACAACCTTACCAAAATCTCAAACATACTTAACCCTTTCTGGTAATGGAGACTAGCATGAGAGCAGGTAGAAAGGTTTGCTTGTCCCATGATGAGCTCATGAGCCCACCTTTGATCTCATTTTTAAATCCTTCTCTCCTCACCCACTTGTGTGTTATGCCAAAGCAGTGGGATAATGCCTCAGCACTATCCAGATTTTTATGATAAGAATCTTTGTCCTCCAAACTTATTTCTGTATAATTTTGTAACTTTTTTTTTTTTTTTTTTTTTTTTTTTTAATGCAGAAAGCACAGTTAAAAGACAAAAAGAACTATTGGATACCTGGGTTGGAAGGGACCTCAGGAAGTCACTTAATCTGTCCTTCAGCCTCAAAATCAGGATAAACTCTACTTGTACCTTCCAAGATAAATATTTGTTTAATCTGTTCTTAAAAAGCCTCTCACAATGAAGATCCCACCACCTTCTAAGCTAATCTGTTCTTGTGGCTCTGTGTCTGCATCAGAAGCTTTTCATGTTGTCTGACCTGTAGCTTCCTTGTGGTAATTTAAATTCACTCCTTAAACCATGGACTTCGCTAAACTCCTACCAGGGCAATCCCAAGCACAAATACAGGCTGGGTGGAGAATGGATCAAAAACAGTCCATAGGAGAAGGACTTGGGAGTGGGAGTGGATGAGAACCTCAACATGAGCTGGCAATGTGCTCTTGCAGCCCAGAAAGCCAACGAGGTCCTGGGCTGCATCTAAACTGCAGTGCCCAGCAGGGCCAGGGAGGTGATTCTCCTCTTTTGCTTGGCTATTGTGAGACCCCACCTGGGGTACTGTGTCCAATTATGGACCCCCCAACACAAGAAGGACATGGAGCTCATGGAGAAAATCCAGAGAAGGGCCATGAAGATCATCTGAGGGCTGGAGCACCTCTCCTATGAGGACAGGCTGGCAAACCTGTCTGTGAGGAAGTACTTCCTAATATCCAACCTAAACATTCCCTAGAGCAGCTTCAGGCCATGCCCTCTTGTCTTGTTGCCAGTTGCCTGGAAAAAGAGCCCAGTCCCCACCTGACTACAATCTCCCTTCAGGTAGTTGAAGAAAGTGATAGGGTTCACTTAAGAAGAGGAGCAGGCGCTGACCTCTTCTCTCCAGTGACCAATGATAGGACCCAAGGGAATGGTAGGAAGATATGCAGGGGGAGTTTTAGGTTGGACATTAGGAAGAGATTCTTCATCCAGAGGGTGGTGGAGCACTGGAACAGGCTCCCCAGGGAAGCAGTAATGGCACCGAGCCTGACAACATTCAAGAAACACTTGGACAATGCCCTCAGGGACACGGTGTGAACTTTGGGATTGTCCTGTTCAGAGGTGGGAGTTGAACTTGGTGATCTAGGCTGTCTGAAGAGATGGTTGAGCCACTGTCCCTGGGGACATCTTAAAAGACAGATGTGGTGTCAGGGGATGGGGTTTGGTGGTGGATGTTGCAGAGTTAGGGTAGTGGTTGGACTTGATGATCTTGAAGGTATTTTCCAACCAGAATGATACTATGATACTATGAGAGAATAGGGGCTGTTCAGTCTGGAGAAGAGAAGGCTCTGGGAAGACCTTACAGTGGCCTTCCAGTACCTGAAGGTGGCCTCCAGGAAAGCTGGGGAGGGGCTTTTCACCAGAGGGTAGTGATAGGACAAGGGGCAATGGATCAAAACTGGAAGTGGAGAGATTTAGGTTAGACATCAGGAAGAAATTCTTTAGTTTGAGGGTGGTAAGACACTGGAACAGGTTGCCCAGGGAAGCTGTGGAAGCCCCATTACTGGAAGTGTTCAAGACCAGGTTGGATGGGCTCCTGGGCAACCTGATCTAGTGGGAGGTGTCCCTGCTCATGCAGGGAGGCTAGAACTAAATGATCTTTAAGGTCCCTTCCAACCCAAACCATTCCATGATTATTATTTCCTCCCCCTTTCTCTCCAATGGATTAGCAGCTTTCTCTCCAATGGGTTAAGCAGTCTGAATTTATTCAGTTTTTCCTGCTAGAATTGGACATTCTATACAGTCTTCCCTTCCAGAGGATTTCTGCAGCTGCTGGCTTCAACAGTCTGTTGGATTTTTTCCTTTAAAAAACAAATAAAAAAGCCAGAATACTATCAGAGCAGCCGAATAATTAATCAAATTTGCTGCTTTCACCTGAGAGAGAACAAAAGGAGAGTTAAATCAAGTTAAATGAAGACCTTGAAGGTGGTGGCAACACCAACTAGCAAAACCCTAAAATTAATTGTGTGACTCTTGGAGCTCATCACTGTTGTTTCTTCCTAAACACTTTTCAAAAATCATGCTTCATGAGCAGCAGGAGATTCTACCTCTTTGCTATAAAGGTCATCCTTGATAAATGCCTATCAGTACTGTGACACCTTCCCCAGCACTTGATATTTCTGCTACAGTTTACAAGATCATTGGCTTAATGGACTAATACTTGGTGACTGGAGCATGCAAGTGTTAGATACAAGAATGCACTCTTATTTGGACCTTACAAAGAGCAATAGTAGCATTGGCTGGACCTCCTACAAGGGCTGAGAGAGAAAGTAAGAAGAAATGGAAACAAATAGAAAATGGACAAGCTATGAGATGAATGTCATATGGCTGCAGAAGTTACTAACAGTGGCACTCAGGCTATTTATAAACTCTTCAAGGAAGAAGATGAGAAGTCCCTTTTTTTCAACTCTCCTGGTATACTAACCATTATTATTTGCATTCTTCATTCAGAACCAGGTGACTGCTGTGACACATCCAGCTCCTCACTGGCCACTTTGCCACTGATCCTTGCTTGAATCCCCTCAACTTACACTTTAGATATTAAATGAGAGACTTGTGTTTGCTGTGATGCAAATAAAACCACCTGCAAGTGTTCCCAAGCCAAACATGTTTGATGGAGTTTGGCATTTAGTGAACAGCCCAAGACTGGAGCTGAGGTGAGGTTCATGGTGTGCAGGCTGGCCTGAATTCCTGACAGAGCCTGCAATCCCTCCACTGCTCTTGGTCCCTGCAGTTGGCTCCTGCTTGCTATAGTTTTCACACAACTCTGTCTATACAAAATGCTGCTTTACTAACGTATTACAAAACATGAATCACAGAATCACAGTTCACTTTATGGCTCGGACAGGGGTCAGTGCAACTATGGCACCATAAGGGCCATGGGATGTATTTTTACACTTATGGAAGGATCACACTTCATATGCAAAAGCACATGTGATCTTGCAGGCCCAGTCTTGTAACCTTACCCATTCGAGCAGATCTACTGGGGGACAACTGGCCCCTGGGGAATCAATCACTTTTGCCACTGATTTCAGTGAAGCCAGAGCTTTAGCCACACTCTTAAGCCTGCTATTTCTACAGGTAACTTCCACTGCTGGAAATGGTTCAAAACCAAGCTTACTGTACCATGAAAAAAACTCTGTCCTTTCTTGGCTTTCTCTTTGAAACTAGAATAACACCCAATAACCGCTTTAAGGTGAGGGTTATTACCTCCCTCCTGGATCTGACAAGACATTTTCTTGTCTGACATTCACTTCAGGGGCACATCCACTGGAGTACAATTTATATCCAGAATCATTAGAAGACCCTTATAACTAAGTTAGAAACACGGAGATCCCTTTCATCCTGACTTTTCTGAAATGTAAATGTTCATTTAGAAATAATACAATCACAGTTTCCAGGACCAGCTGTTTATCCTTTTATCTATCTATCTATCTATCTATCTATCTATCTATCTATTTTTAAATTTTATTGCCACTGAATCCTTGTTCTGAATTACAAGAACAATAACTAGATTCAGGAAAGGGAGGGTCAGGCATTCATATCCCCTTGAGAAGAGATAAAAGTTTCATTTCTGAAAGCTGATGTGCCAACAGTGGATAGTGGGGAACTGGGATTCCTTCTTAACTGCATAAGAGAGTTCATTAAAATTTATTAATAAAAAATTTAGATAAACTCCATTTATGCATTATTTGTACAGGTATCTTGGCAACTGCTTATTTAGCATCTTGAACATATCAGGAATTTTAAAAAGGAGAACTCAAATCTTGCCCCAAACTTTGACAGCTAAAAGCTTTGACAGAAGTGGGTCTGGGAAGCAATGAGGGGATTTTTCTTCTTCTGCTTCTCCTTCTTTTTCTTCTTCCAACTAAAAACAATTTTCTAATATCCTTGGCATAACTACTGTAATGAAGCATAATTTATTTGATCCTTACACAGCCCCTTAGGATTACTTCTTGCAGATAGCCAATTATAAACTCTTACATACTTTATAGCCCTCATTATGTGTGACAGAGGCACACTAATAAATAATGCAGAACCCCTTTTATACTCAGTCTACTTTGTGAGAATACAGGGGTCTGGTATGGAGGGAAAAAAGCACATGGTAATGCATTCTGATTTCCAAATTGACTGAAAAAGTTTCTAGCTTCAGCTTGCTTCCTTGGGACACTTGCTTTTTTCCCAGACTGGACTCCTGTGGCTTGATTCATTACTGGATAAAAATCAAGTTCAAATAGAAGTGGACCATGACACACAAACTGTCACTGCCCTGTCACTTCCTCGTGACATCCTGTCAGCTGCAGACAAGAAAGGAGGTCTGGAAGCAGAACGGCCAGGTTGAATACAAATGAATTGAAATTCAATTGGAGGCTTTTCACAGTAATGAAGCAGAAAGGGACAAGACCCTAAGAGCACATTTCACCCTGACTGCTCTGCCTTTCTGGTGCAGCTTCCAGGCAATGCTGGTGCTCAGGTCAAGGCTCTGGAGGAAAGCAAAGCTGCTCTGGCTGTCCCTCAGCTGGCAGGATTCAAAGAGCAGAGTGAGCAACTCCAGAAAGACATGAGGTTGAATATACACATATAAAGTCCTCGTGGACTGATTTATTTTTGTCTCTAATTGACATAATGCTTCTGTTTGAAGCAAAAGAGCTGCAATTATAATGACTGAAAAATGTTAGCAAGATCACTAGGGAGACCTGAGGAGTCATGAAAGCTACAGATGACTTCAGTCCCCACTAGGGAATTCCGTTCAATCATTGTGTTACTCATATTGTCCCTTGAAGTCTTCTTTTTCCCTACCTGAAGAAGAGAGGATAATAGTTCCAAAAGGCTCAGGGATTTCTTGCCTATGGTGCTTGGAGACCTTGAGGGACAGAGGGAAGGTGGGAAGGCACTCACACAAAGTTTGAACTATTGCAACACAAAACAAAAGTAAAAAAAAACCCAACAACTGAGGGAATAATGTAATTTTATTGGCAGACTTAGGCTGGACTCAAACTTTTTTGTTTCCTTCTGTCCTTCTATTTAACAGTGAAGCAGAATACTGCAAAAAAAAGAAATCCAATAAGCAAATAAACAAGCCCAACTTCTCCAAGGGCAGAGACCTTGGTCCAGGAGGAGCCACTTTCACAGCCTGTGATATGATCTGCAGAAACCTGAACATGCACCTCTTGGCACCAAGACTAAGTGTTATTCACAAAACAACACATCTGTCCACCTAATGTCTAGATAGCAACAGCTAATTGCACTGCCTGAAATTCCAGCAGATTTTTGGGACTACAGCATCTTCCAAAATGCTACGAAGACAGGCTGAGAAAGTTTGGGCTGTTCAGCCTGGAGATGAGGAGGCTTTGAGGAGACCTTATAGCAGCTTTCCAGCACCTGAAGGAGCTACAGGAAACCTGGGGAGGGACTTTTTACAAGGGCTTATAGTGATAGAACAAGGGGTAATGGCTTTTACCTTTCCTATCCAGAAAAGTTGTGGATGCCCCCCCCCGAAGTGTTCAAGGCCAGGTTGGATGGGTCTTTGAGAAACCTGGTCTAGTGGGAGGTGTCCCTGCCCTTGACAGGAGGGTTAGAACTACATGGTCTTTAAGGTCCCTTCCAACCCAAACCATTTGATAATTCTATGATCCTGAAATTCCATGAATGAACAAATCCACAGTGTCTTTTCCATTTTGTATGTTTCTCCACTGACAATAATCTCAGCAGCTTCCTACCTCAGTTGGGAACATGACCCTGGGAAAAAATGCAAAAGTGTCAGTTAAAAATATGATACTCTATCTTATGTTTTATGAATGCATCTTTTTTTTTTCTTTACTTTTTTTTTTTTTTTTTTTAGGAAGTGAAATAAATATAAATTAAATATGAGATACTTTTTGCAACAAACCCAACAAACTTTATAGTGTAAACATCTGCTATTTTTTGTTAAAATGTCCCTGGAAATCAGCTTTTACATAAATCAAGACAAGGTTTTGATGTCTATAGTCCAAGACTGAATCTCTTCCCTGAAAACTGTGTTAGCAGTGTCAGGATAACTTCAACAAGATCAGCAATAGTCATAATCAGTGAATAAGGGCACCTTCCCACCTGTCTGTCACTGAGAGATGGTTTGAAAGGCTTCCTTCTCCTTGTCTGCACCCATCTGCTCATAAATCTCCCACCATCACTTCTTCCCAAACTGCCCCAGCAGGATATTGCCACAAGCATTTACGTGGCTGCTTGGGAATTGGTACAGTAGAAAATCAGCATTTTTTCCTGAGGACAAGGGGCAGCATACAGTCATGAATGAGAGGTTGGCAAGTGATAAACACTTAAAGGAGCTTAAATTATCAAAAAATAATAATAAAAAAATTGTGCCACTGTACTCTGCAGCAGATCACTGTGTTCCAGTTCTAACAGACCCAGCAGAGCTGCATAAATTGGAGATGGAAAAAGACAATCTGCATCCAGTTCCTCACTCATGAGGGGCGGTTCATTCCCAGAGGAAATCTGTTGTACTTTGCTCCCTAGAGCACACTGCTTTCATCTGTGCTGAACATCACGGTGTGTCCCATCCAATTTCAAAGGTCTTCAAGCAATAAAGGTTTATGACTTTCTTGGGGCAACTGTTACACAGCCAAATGGATCACTCTGGTCTGACTTCAGGGGAGCAGTTAAATGGAGGCTTATATCTATGGCTGACCAGGAAAACACATCTGTGCTTAAAAGCTCTCCTAGAACACTCATATATATATATATATATATGATATCAGAACAGTAAACACACACATATATATATAAATATAAAAATACATATATATATGAAGACAATGTTGTTTCCCAACACTGCATGACAATTTTCTGTCCCATCACATTAACCTTTCATTCCCTCTGAGGGGAAAAGACTCAGCTTGCCCGTATTTTCATGTTTACCAAACACCACACTGTGAGGACTAGCAGCATGAAAAAACCTACCAACAGCATCCCCAGGCACAGCAGCTTCTTCTGGAGCACCACAGCTTGGCACTGCCTTTGGGAAATGTTTGGTGCCCCTTGCTAGAATCAAATGGAGTGCTGAATAATGGGACTTCTCCTTCCCTCAGTCTGATTACCAGGTGCTCCAGCTCACCATGTGCAGTGTGTGATCAGCTGCATTAAGAGGCAGAGGGGGCAACATGAGGGGCATCCAACAGGACTGCTCCTTCCCCAAGAAGTCTGCTCTTATGTTAGTCCATGGGCCACAAAACCTGACTTTAGGGTGAATTTCATGTCACAGCTGAGCAGATCTAATGTTGTGCCATCTCAGACAGGGATAGTCAGACACTTATTCACAGCTACGTCTTCTTGCTCCCTCTTGCCCCTTCCCTTGTGCAATTTCAGGCTAATGTAAACCAGTTCAGGGAGCTACACTGATGACAAAATAGAAAGGGAAAAAAATAAAAATAAAAATAAATAAATAAATTGTTTTTTATAGGATTATTATTCTGCTGGCATCGACTCTCCAAATTGGCATAAATGCCATGCCAAGGGCAAAGGGCATGTCCTCCTAGGTAGCCAGCAAATCAGCCTGGCCAAATTATCAAACCCTTGTCTAGGTTAGTTTGCTTTGAGCCATCCTTGCAATGACCCAAACGAGTCAGGAGTCCAGTCTAGATACATCAAGGGAATAAGGGGCATCCAAACATTGGACTGCCACCTGATCAAGTCCTGGAAAGGCAGGCAGAGCTAAGGAGACCTGCAGTGCTGCCAGTGACTGAGAGAGGCTGTGGAACAATGTAACAAGTGGGGCTGAGGATAAAGTCTTCAAGATAACTGCACAGAAGTGAGACAACAAGGGAACTGAGCACTGCAAATGTGACATTGAGGGACATTAAGAGACATACACAATAGAAGTAGGATGAAAGCTGAAAGCTAAAGGAGCAAACACTTTCAAGAAGATGGGAATAGATTCTATATTAAAGGCAGTTAAAAAGCCAAGGAGGAAAAGATTGTGATAGAAGCCATAAACTTCAGATTACTTGCATCAATAAGAGAGAATAAACTGTTGTGTAATGCGAAGGGGCCCTGCAGTCAAAAGGCAATTGGTGTTGGAAGGACGTTTCTTAAGAGATAATCCCTTCTGAGTTCTCTGATACAGAATGTTGCATCTGTACTTTTTGCATTCGTTCATTACAAGGATCTGCCCAACGGCCTCATATGCGTCATTGCGTCTGTCATTGGAAAAGGGGTTCATGACTGCAATAAAAAGCTTGGATGCAGTTCAGCAGTCCAAAATGCCAGGGCTCTAATTTATTCATTCATTTAGTTTTCAGTGGTGTTATGACACTGGCCACAATAGTATTACATGAGGCTGGTTTAAATATCCAGGAGAGCTCAGGGAGCGGAAAATTCAATTCCCATTGCCATGGTGAGCGATGTACGCCAGTGAAGGGAGCTTAGCTCCCAGGGCAAGAAGGGTGGTCTCCCTGCAATACTGCTTGTGAGCACAGGCACTATACTCACAGAGAGCATTATCAAAACTTAGAACTCATTACTCTGACCAGAGGTGAAGATCCCTCCACATGTCATTTGGGTAAAAGCTCCACCCAGAAGGAACAGTGCTGAAAATGTGCTGCTGACAATCATCAAACAGATTTACTGTATCATGCATTGAAAAAGTCCTCTAGAAAGTCATGCAAGGGTAACATTTCCTAATTCCTTATGAACTATCACAAGACAGGTTTTCTGAGGACTCCCTTGTCATTACCCTGCCACTCTGCTGACACTAGTTCAGCTGATTTTGGATATTTCCCAAAGATAGGGTGGTGCAGGCACAATAAGCAACTTACTTTATTGACTCTTCACACCATATAAAGGGGTTGGGTGGACAGTATGCCATGTAAAGTCCCTGTGGTAGACACAGCTTTGTTTCCATTGGTAAAAGGTGTCTTTGACACTCAACTTCCAGTGCTCATCATGACATGGTGAAGCAGGGGTGCATGAAGCACCACACAACACTAGCACTCGCTGCATGCCCAGAGCTTCTGGTGCTGTAAATCAGGGGAGACCTGCTTTGTACCCAGCTTTACATAGCCCCTGACAGGCCTATGAGTGCAAGTCAAGACAATGTTGTTCATATGACTGTAAAAATAACAGCAGTTTGCAAATGTTTACATGACCAAGTATATATAAGCTTTCCCCAGTGAGTACATCTGTCTCTTTTTGCTTTCCTCTGTCAGTCAAAATGCCTCTTGAATGCAGAAAGTGAATGCTGGAAATTACTGGTGAAGATGAATGTCAGTAAAATTCTCCATTAAAAGTGAGGACTGAGAAACTGGGATTTGTATTCTCTCATGCAGGGCTCTCCAGGCTGGAATTGCCCCAGCTTGCCCTTTTTAAGAAGCCCTTTTTCTTTGGTGAATGCTATGCTATGAGTTTTTTTTTCCTCCAGCATTAGAAATCAGAGACACCCCTTGGTCTGTTATCCCTAACTAGAGTAAATCCCCCAGCCAGACCTCTCCCTCACACAGATGATGCTTTTTCAGGCAGAGCCGTAACACTGGATGCTTTCTTATGGAAGTGGAAAGAGAAAAAGGTGACATGATGTTTTACTAAAAAAATACCAGTTTGAATCAGAAAGAGTAAGAGTGAGTTGCCAGCAGGAACAATCTGCCACCAAAAGAGACAATGAGAGAAGGTCAAGGTAAGTCAAATGTTTTTGCATTTGTGGCAGGTGATACGGGACAACTAAAGACTTGCATATTTACTGGTCAATGAGATTCCTGTGCTTCATGGGTGTTTCCAGAGTTCATTCTGCAGCCTCTGCAGTCATTAGAGGGGGGCTGACAACAAGCAAATCCTGTAGAAGACAAGAGTGATTTCTATGTCCTTTTGTACCTTCTCATTTTTCACTCATCATCCCCAGCAATTAGAGGGGAGATTGGAAACTGTATTGGCTACTTAACACCATTTTTCAGATGAAATTTCAAGGTGGAGGTGTCCAGGAACAGGCTTACTCAGTCCTTGCATGAGGGTGTGTGGGGGGGTAGTATCAGACACTGGTGGCTGCTACTCATCAGTAAGAAATGAAAGGCTTAAAACATTTCCTTAGCAGAGAGTCATTAAAAACTCCAATTTTTATCAGCGTAGAAGACAATGAAAATCAACACAAGTTTTCTTGCCTTAACCTGTCATTTTTATTTTAATAACACTAGTTTTTCCTGAGTTTCAGTGCAGGGAGATCTTAGGTGACACATTTCAGGTCAGCCAGGTCAGCCAGTAGAACTGATTTAATACAGATGAAGGAAGGTACGGAAGAAGACTAGAAAAAAAACAAACATTAATATATAGTAAATCCTATCTCAGCTCCTGGGAAGAATATTGCTTTCTCCAAGCAGCAAATGAAATGCTTAGGTCAGAAAAAAAATAAAAAAAAAAGAAAAAAAAATTCTAAGAATTTGTGAGTCTCCTTCCTCACCTCAACAGCAAAAAAAAAAAAAGAGTTAATGCTGTTGCTTGGTGTCAACTTTATAGTTAAGGAGATTATCACGACCCTTTTACGGATGTGGAGCACAGCAGCACCTTTCCTAAAAGGCAAGGGTTTGCAGACAGTGCTGGGGTGGGACAGGCTTGGTGAGCAGCCCTGCTCTCTGCCTTGTGAAACCGTGGGTAGCCCTTGGAGGCACATAGCCAAATTAGGTCAAATCACTGCATCAAAGCCAGGCAAGAAAAAAACAGTGAAGATGAGGAGCAATGGCTGTGTGACCAGTTTTAGGGGATGTTCCAGTGTGTGCAGCGGTTGGGTTAGATTTTGCCTGAAGTCTTGGGAGAAATGTATTGTTTATTGGCATTATTTTGCCAATTATTTTAACACAATATTTATTACTAAATTAAACAAGAAGCCTAAGATATTTCTAATGGAAGAGGAAGACATTTCTTGGTCTCAGGCAGAACACCCAAGCACAGCTGGGTCACACTTGTTCTCCCCCAGAAATTCATTAGTGAATGAATTGCTCCCAACAGCTCTCTTTCTTTCTTTCCCTGCCCTCCCCCTTTCCCGTCTTGAACTTCCAGCAGAGAATCAAGTCTTTGTTATTACTCAGGCTGTTGGTGAACTATAACCCTCTCCAGCAGCCTCCTGTGCCACATGGACCACACTCCAGTCCAATGGTGGGTGAAAACGCCCCCCCTCCAGCCTGCCTGCAAGATCAGGACCCAGGCCCATGCTTGTGCTTGGGTGTGTTTCAGGGCTCTTCAGCAAAGAAACATTTCAGCCATTGAGATGGTATCATCAGAGAATATAAGCATTGCTAGGAGGAAGAATGGGTTTAATGGATGTTCCTTTGTTGCAAGGCTCTTTCTCCATTATATGCAGCCCAGTCTAAATGGTACACTGGCAACAAAAATGCAGATAGAAGAAGCTTTGGTGGCACTGAAGTTTCTCATTATTGGACAGGTTTTTTTCCCCTCTGATCTTCTAAAGGGCATTAGAAAATTATATTGGATCCAAATCCTTTTCTAGACATGAAAAATACTGTGAGGGGTACCTGCCATGCAACCCAATTACATTACTAATGCACCTGTGAAGTCTAATTCAGAGGAATATTTTTCAAACACAAGTTAGAAGGATCAAAACAAAATAATAATAAATGTTTAATGTTTAAAATTTAACAAATGTTTAATAAATAAAAGTTTATTAAATCTGTAAGGGGAACATACTGTGGGGCCAGTCTGTACACTGCAGTAACTTCAAGGATTCAGTAACAATGAGCTGGACTATGAGAAGCTTTTGTCAAATTCCAATGTGCTTTGGATCATGCCTGCATTAAGAAAGAGATCACAATGGTTCTCATCGATGGTTGTGGAAACCAGATGCCAGTGTTTGGTTATTGAGGTTTTATTTCCAGGAAGCATGTAAATCCTCTATTTTATCAGTGCATCTCCTTTTTATAATATGAGTGACAGATGGAGTAAGTGGGAATTGCATAATAAAATGAGCAGAAGCAGATATCAGCTTGAATTTGTTCAGACACTGATGATTATCTCATGCTTTGAATAAGACATCTGCATGCCTCTCATTACAGTGGGAGTCTTTGAGCTACCGTGTCACAGCTGGGAGTTTTCCTAAGTTTTCCAAATAAAATAACTGGTTTAACCACCAAAAGCTCAGTGTTGTGGTATCTCAATAAAATTAAACAGCCTTGCTTTTTCAGGACTCACTGGCTCCTTTGCATTAACATCAAAGTCCCACAAAAGCAAAACCCACTGTGGGATTTATAGCATGTAAACAGGCAAATTAATCTGGAGCTCTGTGAGAGATTAACACAAAAGAGCAGAAAGGTGCAAAGCACATTTTAATTAGAGCATTATATTCCACAATGACCAGAACATGTATTACAAAGATTCAGCTTTATTAAAGTCCTGGGCTATGTTTAGTTTTGTAGAGAGCTGGTATTCACCTGTAGTATCAGGTTAACTGAGTAATAATAAAAATTATTATATGGCCCAGATATGCTGTGATCACCTTATGCAGTGAAGTACCCACATTTCACATTTCCAGCACTCAAAAGCACTGAGTATAAATAATTTAGCTAAAGTTAGAGCTAGTATTTTGAGACAGGAGAGAGAATCACCAGAGTGATCCAGTGCTAAATCAGATCTGCTTATGGTGGATCTAGGCTGGATGAGGTCCAGCTGGGGCTGTGATCAGTGGCTGACAGGTAATGAGCTTAACCATATAATGGTTTGGGTTGCAAGTGACCCTAAAGATCATCTAGCTCCCAGCCCCTGACATGGGCAGGGACAGCTCCCAGTAAGAATCTTACACTCCCCATCTCCTGAGGTCTGCAGGCTGCTGGGGCTGGTCAGTCAGGCCAGCCTGAAAGCTAGGTGGGCTTGCTGAGCAGTTTTAAGAAGAAAGCTCTTCTTCAGAACAGCTTTAACAAAATGTAACAAAAGTCACAAAAAGCAGATACAGTTTGAGAAGGAGTGATGGGGACAAAAGCCAAAGGGATGGCTGAAATAGGAATGCTTGTAAACTAGTAAATGCAACTTTGTGAGCTAAATAGCAATCCAATGTGAGATAACTGGTGTGAGCTAGGAAGGACATGGAGTGATGGACAGGATAATTTGTAGGGGAACTTGCAGTGACTACGTAGGAACAAGAGATGAGCACAACATGTCTATTCAGTAGATTAATGAAGAGTTAGAAAATTAAAAAGCAAAGGATAGGTTTTTTGCTCAGAAAGGTAAGTGCAATTGTCCCAGAGGAGTATTCACAGGCCTAACTGTGTTGTTTAATCAACTCCATGTCAGGATGCAGGGGCACTGCATGGTGGGTGTCCACACCATCCACCACTCTAAAACTTTAAACCTTTCCAGGTGGGCCATACTGCTTCCCTTAGCACTAACAATGCACAGTCCTTAGGGAAACCATCTATCCAGAAGCCTGCCCAACAATTTCTTAAAACTCTCTAGGTTCAGGGGTACTTTTACCTGATCATAGAGGCCCTTTATGCCTAGCTCACTGCTCCTTAACTCCATCAAAATGGAGAAAAGTATTTCTAATGCATGTAAAAATCAGGCCCAGAGCTTCTTCAAAGACCCCAACAGCTTAGTTGCTATGAATCACCCTGTTATGAGTGATCATGAAATCTGAAAGGCTGCTTTTTGTGTATCTAAGAACAATCAAAACCTTCATCACAGGACTCCCTTTGTGCAAGATCAGTTAGTGTATTGAGCAGTTGCATATTGTGACATGAAAAATTTTTCTGAGAACACTTTTTCTTGTAATAGAGTATTAACTGCGTTTTTACAATACGGGAGTACATTACCAGGCAGAAAAACACACTTATCATTCACAAATGTCAGTTCTGAAAAATAATTCCAAGGCACAATAAATCATACAACAAAAATGCTCTAAGAAAGCCCCTTACTGCTTCATTCATGCCCTGGAGCTTGCTATCATTACATTTAAAACACATGCTTATTCTAATAAAATACATTAAGATTTTATGGCACAGTGTCTTGAAATCACTCAGAAACAACCTAGAAATGTCATTAGTGGGTGACTGTGCCCTGTGAATTATAGCTTTTGCCCAGTATATTATTTCATACTCTGAGAAATTTGATCGACTCAAATCATAATTATTTTCTTTTTCATCTGAACATTAACCCTGCTCCATCTATGGATGAGT
Organism: Chaetura pelagica; assembly: GCF_000747805.2. Classification (NCBI taxonomy): domain Eukaryota; kingdom Metazoa; phylum Chordata; class Aves; order Apodiformes; family Apodidae; genus Chaetura; species Chaetura pelagica. Next base: position 836,035 of record NW_009953393.1, on the reverse strand, counting down.
GACTAACGTGGCTCCAAGTTCATTCCCCTCGGAGAGCAGAGCACGTGCCAGCACATTAGGAAAACAAAGAGCCAGTCTCTGTTTCATGTTAAGCTGAAAACATCTGGTAAAATAGTGCTTGTTATATTTGGTACACCCTGAATGGCTACTTCAAGATAGCAGGGCAAGCACCAGTATCTCAGAGAAAAAAAAGGTTAATAATGTGTTATTTTCTCACTTGGCAAAGAAGATGCTAAATAAATCATGCAAATTATTCAGCGCTGAGGGAAACATTATATTTTCTGTTTCTGCTCTCTGCTCTGTCTGACATGACTTTAGCACATGCAGAGGTGAGAGAAAAAGGCCTTTTTTAATCTATGAAGTGTAGCTTCCTCAATATTGATTACAAATTGGGCTTTTGTAGTCTGAATCTGTAGTCTGAATCTGGGGCAGCTGAAGTGACTGAGAGGAATGACAACACAAGGTTAGCTCAACATCTCCTTCATCCTAAAGTTCCCTCTACAACTGGACAGATCTTCCCCCTTTTCTCCTGTTTCTTACTGCATCTTCCCAAATGGTGTACTGTGCTGAATGCTTGTGTTGGCAAATCTCTCTACGTGTTTATGTAACCGCAGAAGTCCCAGCAGGGACAGTTGCTGTGCTTACATACAGTCAGATCTCACTGGAGAGAGAGCATGTGGAGCTGTTCTGTGCCCAAGGAGCCTTCCCCAGGATATTTATGCCTCCCCACTTGGAGCTCAGGTCTGACAAGAATTATGATACCTCAAAATGCTCTATCAGAATAGCAATAAACATTCACTAATGCAACAGAGTGCCCAATTTCCATGAAACCTTTCTTCACTGGCACTTTAAACAGAGGATTACAGTCCCCTTGATGGAGCATAAATCCAGGGTGACATGTTGGATGCCATGAATCAAATCCAGTCTCCAAGAGCAGCTGCCAGACAGTAGCTGGCTCCTGAAAGCAGAGGAGAGGAGCTCAGGAGGAACTCCCCTTCCCTGCCTCGCATGGCTCCTTCAGTGTGAGAGCTGCAAGGCCATGGAGCTCATCACCATAATAAAAAAGTGACATCAGTGTCCCTAAAGTGTGACAGTGACCTTTGCTATGCTGCCTTGCTAATTTGTCTCAGCTGCCTTCTTTGGTCTTCCACACTGTGAGATACACTAGATGCATGCTCAGCATCTCGGGCAAACCAAACCTCCCGGGATATCTGCCTTTCGTCCTGGGACATGCGTCTGTCACCGGCTGAACCAACCCATAACTCCATTCACATCTGTCTGCAGATCCACGCTTTGACCATGGGACAACGAGGAGCTTCCAGCTTTCCCCTTCTCTGTGTGTGACTTTTGCTGTGTCCTGACTGTATGCTGGGATGAGGATGGGTATGCTCATCTCCTAGTTTAACCCAGGGACACAGGCAGGAAGGGTAATTGTTGGCCTAGGACCCAACAGTGCATTGAAAACATCACTCATCAGAGAGGCTAATCCCTGAGAACTGAGGGGCACTAGGGAATGAGATGAGATTTTTATTGTTTCACTGGCCTTTGTTGTTTTCTCCAGTGTACCCAACCACATTCACAAACCCATACAGGCTGACATTTGGGGAAGGACTCGGTCCACTTCTCAAAGGTAAGCATTTTGTGCTACATGCAGCACACACCTTGAAATGGATTTGCTTTGCTTTGAATTGAAAACTAGATCAGATGTAAACTTGGACCTGGGACTGCAATTTCAGCTGAAAAACACATGGTTTTTTTGGTTTTAGTGTTCTCACTGCTCCTCATTTGGCTAGCTCTTTGGCAATGACTGCAAAGCAGAGTTTTTGCAATAAATGGAAATCATTCCAGATAACAGAAATACAAATTGGTCAAGTATAAGTCAATCAAATATGAACAGTAGATTGCATTTTGGGAAAGACTGCTTGTCTTTCTAAGAGGTTGGTTACAGTATCAGCCAAATTAATATTTCTTCCTTGAAGTCTGATTGACAAAGAATTGAATAATGGCTCAAAATAACACCTGAATGGTATACTCGTATGGTTTCTCTATAAATTATAAACTTAAAACTTTGAGACATCACAGAGGTACCATATACCATATACTTTTGCTGTGAAACCAAAAAGTTTGTTTAGTCTATGTGGATACTTGCAAAGCATTAATTTTCATATTTCAAAGGTATATAGCCTTCCTAGATGGTATGCAGCCTACATGATGTTACAAAGACATAACCCAAGTCTCTTGTAAACTAAAAAGAAAGAAAACATTCTAAGGAAAAATGTAAATGGAAGAAATTACTCAAAGAAATGGAAGAAAATCTAAACAGCTGTAGTATCACAAATGAAAAAAAATAATTTCAGACATAAGAGAAACATGGTATACAGTGATAGCTATACAGATGTGTAGACATAAAGATGTAGATATACAGAATTCATATTATTATATCTTTTCCACTTGGAAAGATGCAGTTAACTTATGTCATATTTCTTTTTTTAGAATAATGAAAGTAAAAACCCAAAAAATATGTCTCTAAGGAAAAGTAGTACTTAAATATCATTTTAGGTGAAAAGTAAGTAAGGAAAAATTGAAGAAGTGATGAGGAAGGACAGAAAAGATGCTAGAGGAGCAGACTAAGTTTAGCTCAATAATAACAAAAGATTCATATTGATCTGGAAAAAAAGAAATCCATTATCCAGTTCTTCTGTGGTGACGGCACCTTGTTGCTACAATAACCTTGGAGCAAACAAGACCTGGAACTCAATTGCAGATGGTAGAATAAAATAGATTGAATGAAATGGTTTTATACTGAAATCTGTCATTTGTCAAAGGGGAAACCTTTTTTACCCTTTCATTCTAAAATGTTTCTTAGACTGACAGTGGAACCACGGCCACAGAATGAGGTGAAAGGCCTTCTGCTGCAAGGTCATGCTCCATGGTAAATTTATAGGACATGTGAACCCCAGGCCCTCATAACAAAAGCTTAAATTTTCTTTCTTAGGGATGAGTGTCCCATCAGTCAGATTAAAGACTTGTATCAGACTTATTATCTCTTTTTAGAGCTTGAACTTCCTGATCCACAATGTAAGTCTCACACCACCACCCATTGCTCACAGCTCATCCACCTTCCATTTAACTTATGGTCTTTTTGTTTTATGCAAAATCTTGAAAAAATATTCTATTTCAAAGCATGAGAATTGTTTTGAATTCTCAGAAATTGAAATGTTGCAAAGAAGGAAGCCTTTTTACCTAAACTCTTCCATACAGCAGCATGAGATGGTTGCAGTTTTATAGTGCATCCTTCACTAACTGAAATCCTAACAAAGAAGTTATTTCTAAGTTCAGCACTTAGAAATATGCATCTGTTCAAACTGTCATGTGAAATCTTTTGCCTTTAAGTTCTGTGATATCAAAGTTTCCATTTATATCTAGAGCTACTAAGTCAGACTGATTGTCAATGTTAGAAATGGACAAGTCCTTTAAAAGCTTTCTCCTTTAAAATAATTTTATGTAGTCTTCAAAGCAATAACATCAGACATATTAACAGCCCTGGAGGTTTTATTTTAAAGACCACATAGAAAAAAGGAAATATTTTAATATTAAAAAGTCTTTTACATAACTCTCCCCAGTCAGGGAGCGGGGGAAGAATCTCTGCTAAGCCTTTTCAAAGTAGCTTGTAATTCAGCTTTTGCTGCAGATCCTGTGGTGTCTCAGGATGAGTGTCAAGTTGTATTAGCTCCCCTTCCATTGCTCCATCTATGAGGAAGGAAGTTGAGGCTGTTACTGCTGATGGCACATGGACAGCTACAGCATCAGTATAGGAAGGTCTATCTTGGAAAGTGCAGCAGTCAATATGCAAAATAGAGATCAATTACATTTCTTTGTAGCTTTAATAGCTGCTGCCTGCCAGACTGAAGCTGTTCAGACTTGGTTACGCATTCCTGATAGTGCCTGGATGATGTAGTAGGACTTGCTTTCAATAGGCATTACCTATATTCTGTCAAATCTTTCTTCACCTGTCTGTGAAGCCATTCACACAGCTTCACTCCCAGTAGCCACCAGCCTTTGTGAGGAAGCACACTAGCTTCTTGCAGGCTAACTTCCAACATGAAATACTTCTTCATGACCAAACAGTTAAGCAGTACCCAAAGCAATGTCAACAACTGAGAATGATGAAAGATTCCCAGAACATTCCTCAGACCTCTCTCACATCCGGTGACTCACTGCTGGGGCAGTCTGCAATATTTTTGAAGTTTGAGCATTGCCAACAATCAAGTGCCCCGGATCCTGAATCCAAACTAAGCTCTAACTCAGCCACATTCTCCTTGATGACAGGGTGGGAGATGTGATGTGTTGAGACTTGCTTCGACATGCAAATACTTTCATGAAAAAAATAGTGAACTTGTAAGAATCAAAGCAAAAAGTCATTTCTACCATAAATATTGGCCTGAGAAAACTAAAAGGAAGGCTATGCTTATTTAGTACATGTACATTTCTAAGATACCCTCAGCAAGTTTTCTGGCTAATACCAGTAGATGTTACTATGTACAAGCAAGAATGCAATATGAGATACAAGGATACTGCCCTTAACACATTTTCCTCAAAAAGCCATAGTGGAGCCCATCATGTTGTTACAAAAACATTTCTCTGAAGCAGCAGATCTCAAATGATGCTCACTGATCTCAGCCTGTGTCCCTACCTGACACAGATAATAACCTGCACCTGAAAATGAGGGAAGGGCTATACAGAGACCCCTTCAGCATCCAGATTGAAGGGCGTCCTCATTTGCCTGGTGATGATATGGAAACTCACTCACAGTTGGCTTGTAGTTCTCTCATCTCATACTAGGTCTCACCAATCCATACCAGTTGAACAGGATGTCTCCAGTCCACTTTACTGCAATGCTCCAGTACCTCCTTCCTGCTTTTTCTGACTAAAGCCACCTGTGCACAGATTTATTTCATAAAATCAAAGAATGCCTTGGGTTGAAGGGACCTTTAAAGATCATCTAGTACAATTCCTCCTGCAGTGAGCAGGGACACTTTCTACGAGACCAGGTTGCTCAGGTACCCCTCCAGCCTGACCTTGAATGTTTCCAGGGATGGAGCATCCACAACTCCACTAGGGAACCTGTTCCAGTGTTTTCTCTTGTCCTTATTTACCTGAAAGATGTGCAGTTTTTATCATGTAAAGGAAGTTCTTCAACTGCTGTAATATATTTGGCACCTTCGTAAAGCAGCACATCTTGCTGGACCATGAGAGGAAACTACAAGCCTGTAAATATCTCTCTCTTCTTGTCACTCTGCTCTCCAAGGCTGCATCTGATCTATAAGATGAAGGCAAGAAGCTTGACAAAGTCTGGACCTGTGCTGGACAGTGGGGAAGGTGTGGGGAAAACCCATTGTGCTACCTCAGACATGTTCTTATTGGAGCTGTTGCACAAGCAATCCCCAACTTCAAGTGCATGCTCGAGAGACAAATGTGAACACACAATTTTGTTCCTTAAGTAAGCCATGTGTTATGTGGGTTTGCTTTGAACTGGAATAGAAAAATAGGGTGCTAGACTTCCCACTGATACAGCAATGCATTGTCTGGATCTTTCACTGATTCTTTTTTATTTTAACTCTGCAAATCTTACAGAAAACTTCCAGTATATTTCTCACAATCCATCTGCAACAAAAGAGCTTCCACCTGACCACCCCTTACTTCAAACCTAAGTTTCTTTCCTTTTCTCTTCCTTTTGATAGAATCATGGAATCACAGAATGGTTTGGATTGTAAGGAACCTTAAAGATCATCCAGTTCCAACTCTCGTGCCACGGACAAGGATAACTCCCACAAGATTGGGTCACCTTTCTGAGGCTTTGCTCATGCCAGAGAATGTCACAAAACACCTGCAAATAAGACATGGCAAATAAATTTGTAGAAATGCTCAGATAAAAGCTTCTCTCTAGCAAGTTAACAGTTTAGTGCTGAGGCTAGAAGGAAAGCATCTCCTCCTCTCCACCCTGCCCAGTGGGGTAGAGGTATAGTCCATGTGCTGGGTGCAGATGTCACAAAAAACAGTAGGAGCTGTGTTAAGTAAAATGCTTTGTTATGGACATTCCCAAAAGAGAGAGAAAATATGGCTCACAATTACCCAAGAGGCAACCTGCAGGCCTTCCCAGCCCCTTAAACTTTGATCCAAATGCAAATAGTACTCTAAAAATTGTATACTAAAAAGAAAGACTTGGAATATAATAAGCTTCTATGAAGAGCTTTAAACTTTGGTTTTACATTTATGACACTTTAAATACAACAGATGGATCAACATAATTAGCATCTTATCTGCATATACTCATAGATAAGAAAAGAACACTCTTAATGAGCAAGCGAGAAGCCTGTATTTTCCTAATACTCCAAAGCCTTTGGGCTACAGCTGTATCTTTGCACCAAACATACAATTTTTGTTGGCAGCAGTGCAGGTAGAACATGTCTTAATCCTTTAAAAGTGAAGGTGACTTTTAGAGGCCCTGAACCTCTCACTGCCCCACCCCTCACTTCCTGTGGTTCAAAATTTGAAAAGAAGAGCAAGAACAACTTTAGGAAAGAATTAACCTTACTTTAAACACTGTTAATCCATCTAGACTTTTTAAAACCTCCACTAATGACGTGGATCCTGACAGAGCTCCTGTAATGAACCCGATATACTTAGGTTTCTACTGGGGCTTTGAGCAAACTCATCCAGTGGAAAGTTTCCCTTTCTTTCGAGGAAAGGCTGGATGTGGCACTTAGCACCATGGTCAAGCCTATGTGGTGGTGGTGTTGGTCGTAGGCTGGACTTGATGATCTTAAAGGTCTTTTCCAGCCTTGGTAATTCTGTGATTACACCACCTGCATTGCCTTGCCTTTATCTAACAGTGCAGCAAACAGTTCTCACACAAACCTCTCTGACAGCAAAAATTATGAATAGAGTCATTTTCTTGTAAGAGCTCGAATTACCAAAATGGGGAAACCACTGCAGAGACAGGGTGTGGATAGAGTGCTGCACCTAGGCTGGAGTTCCACACCACACTGCACAGCTCAGCATCCACAGCATCTCAGCCAAGATTATTTTTGCAATTACCTTTCTCTTTATAGTATTGGATTGAACAAATGGCACCTGAAGTGATACTTTGCGGTCTCAGTGCCTTTCTTACCAGGGTCGTAATGAGCCAGCATCTCCCAGTACAACAGGCACCTGTGTCTATGCCAAGAAGGCATATTCTCCCAAGAAGGCCTTCTGTCTTTAAAAAAGTGGTTTTCAATGAAGTTATAGTGGGTCAATGTCAAAGAGCAGAAAGGACAAAACTGTTCTGAAGTCTTCTATACACATGGACGATGTTCATGTTACAAGACAACTTCAAAATTACTTGCAACTAGTGTAAAGATCACACGTCACTTCATCCTCTGCTCTAAATTCCTATTATTTTTTCTTATCTTTTTGAAAACAAAAGAGAGAAGAAAAAAAGCAGTCATTGAAAGCTAACATAAAGAAAATAAAGAGAAAACTTCTCTTTTCAGAAAAAAATAGCAGAGATCAAGCTGCTGAAAAAAACCCCAACATCTGCTGCTGGGCTTCATGTTGACATCTCTCCCCACAGGAAAAGTTAAACTCTTTCTGCCAGGACTCAGTGAGACACAAATAATGGTTAGAGGAAAGCTGAGAGTCACTGTACTATTTCATTTGGCAGTAACAATTGTGTTACTCTCCCTAGTGACAGTAAAACACCTGGAGAGAGGTTTGCAGCAGAAGAAAGACCTGGGCTGAGCTGCCCTGCAGCTGCGTGTACAGGTTATTAGGGTTCCAGAGGGGGTGGATTTGGTGGTAATTCCTGAGGATTGGGTTACAGCCTCCACAGCTGTACTCATCTCAGGGGATCTCAAATCAACAAATGCCCACAGCATAAGGGGAGAGCTGGCTGATTGCACTGCCAGCAATCGGCTTGTCAGGGTAGGTAAATAAACATTACAAAACTTTATCAGGTGGCTTATTCTGCTGGTGGATGTTCAACTAGGGCTCCAAAGCAGACCCATCAAACCCACAGCATGTGTTGCCACAGCTGCCACATCTAAGCCCTGGACCTTGTTTTTTTCCCCCAGATACCCCCATTTTCTTAGGTATGCACAGGATATAACACAGGAGGTAGAATAACATTTTGTGCACTTTCCAGCTGATGTTTGCCTGCCTAAACTAGGTCTCCTTGTGACTCCATGTATCTCTCAGTTTCCTGGTCTACTGCCATGTGAAAGTGAGCTGATTATATGGGGGCAGTTTCAGGAGAGCCCTGTTCCAGCAATGATGAATGCATCTGAGGATATTCTGATCCTCATGAGGGCTACTGACACCTTCAGACTTAAAGAAGTGACTTAATTAAGCAGGCTTAAAATCACCTATAATTAGAGTTCATCTAAAACCTTCCCTTTACTTCCTGAAAACTCCCTGCCCTAATACTGACCGAGTGACACTACATCATTCCCACAAATCCACACAAAATCTCCATCATTCATGAAAAATCTAATTGAAAAAAGTTTGCCATTGTAACAGGAAAGAGGTTAGATTCACCTGATACTTCATCTATGACACAGATGAACTGCATCTATGAAGGAGAGCTCAAATGACTCACAGTAAGCAATTTCCAGAGTTTCCATTTTTCATTCCATTTTCCAGCTGGTCCAAGTCAGGTTCAAGAGGCACAAATGACTTGTCAAAAGGGATCAGACATGAAGGAAATCAGTAACCTAGGCAAGGCTGAGAATCAACTCATGAAGAGTCAGACTATTCATGAAAAAGAGGAGTTGCTACATGAAATACACCTAGTAAAGATCTTTCAGGCTACAGAATGTTGTCCAGATTATTTAGCATGCATAAACCCCCCCAAACTAGAGATGCTATTATGTTTTAACAAATACAGAGATAATTTTAGCTCTCCCTTGCTGACTGATGTGTTTTCCTTTCAGCATTAGGTTTCAACATGGACTGGAGAGCCATTAAACGTCACGAGAGATCCTGTTTTGGAAATGAAGAGGTCTGTGTGGGTGTAAGATTAAATGCTCCCCCATCTTTCAAATGACTCAACGTCTGTAAGACCCAAATGCAGTATTTTGGTTGAAATACTGCTTAATCCCAGCCTAGCCATAATTCTAACCATTCATAAAGATCTGCAAAAGGGCAAAGTATGCTATCTGTCATTTTACTGAATTTGGAGATTTTATGTCCCTTCTGTTCAGTGCTTGGTTCTCTTGGCTGTGTTGTCAGGATTAAGCAAAACAGCACAGACAGCAGAGATTTTATAATATCCTTGACACAACTGCTGGCACCGTCAGTTATTATTGGAAAGCTATTTGTCTGAAGTTGCAGTCTGTTTAGTAAAAGATAGAAACACAAAGAAAGCAGAGAGGAGAGCAGGAGGGTATTTTCAATGAAGAGCACAAATTGTGGTTATGGGGTGCAATTGTATACTCAGAATTTGAAGTATTCTGTGAGATTAAATGTGGGCATTTGTCCACAAGACTGTAATGTCCTGTAACAGAGCAAAAATTTTAACAGCAACACCACGTAATCATAGAATCATAGAACTATTCAGGTTGGAAAAGACCCTTGGGATCACCAAGTCCAACCATCATCCCTACTCTACAAAGTTCTCCCCTAAACCACATCCACCAACACCACATCCAAAAGACCCTTAAACACATCCAGGGATGGTGACTCAACCACCTCCCTGGGCAGCCTATTCCAGTATCTAACCACTCTTTCTGTGATTTTTTTTCCTTAAAGTCCAGTCTAAACCTGCCTCCCCAGTGCTGAGTGGCCTCCCCAGTGCTGAGTATGGGTGACAATCACCTCTTTGCTTTTGCTGGTCACACTATTTCTAATACAAGCCAGTATATAAATTATATAGAATATATATATATGTATAAATAAATAAAGTACTGAACAGGTAAAAACTCATTACAATTATTCAAATTTGGTATAAATTTTGAGAGCATTACTTTTTCCTTTAAACACTTTAAATTCAGGTTGGCCCACTTGCCAGCTGTCACCCGACAGCCAGCACAAAACTCAATGTGCACCTTGGAAAATTCAATAGGAATAAAACCATGACTTAGTGCCTGTCCTGGATCCCTCTGGTACAGCCAGGTGATCTTGCAGTGCAAAGATCCCAAATTAATGAACACAGAATGGTGACTTTATTTCTGTTCCAATAATTAACTGGTGACCAGAAGAGCTGTTCCCCCAGAGCTCACCTAGAAACACACACTGGAGCAGGTATCACTAATGAAATGAGGGTGGCTTTAAAATGCTTCGGCTGAGTCTATCCCTGACATTAAGCACACAGCTTATGAAATTCCATCTTCTGTAAGATGATCTCCTCCAGCAGTGAAGCAAAATAATCACTATTAACTTTGGAAGTTACTGACCATGGGTTATGCCCTCTGGATTTTAGAAAAAAAGATCTGTGATTGTGATTTGTGGAGAGCTTCCTTTACCAAACCCGCTGCAGTTCATGAAGATTAAAGCAGCATGCCTTAGAAACTCAGCTTTTAACCCTCAAGTTCCTTATCCGGTGTATTCTTGTGACTACAATATGGTGTTGACTCACATCCACCAAACTCCAGCAGCTACTAATACTTGAAGCAGAGAAGAGACTACAGAAGTGGGGTGAGACTTCGCATAGACAAGAAGAAAGCCACAAAGATGCCAGGGATTTGAGGCAACGTTGCTGCCCCAAGGAGAGACCCTGGGCGCTGCCACCACCACCCACCTTTAATCTCACAGCCCATCCTGATGGGTACAGCCATGCAGCAGCTCCAGGGCTGCGCTATGGCTCCACTTTCCCCACTGGAAATGTGGGGTCGTGCTCCAGACCTTCCTTGGGGCTGAACTCAGCCTACTGTGGGAAGACAGCAGGGAGAAGCTCAGTCCCACAGACTGTGAAGCTCAAAAAGTCATCAGGCAGATGCATTATGGAAACAATTACAGTTTGCTTTCTCTGGGGAACCAGGCCCTCAAATATTGTATTACCTTTCTTCTAGCAAACCCCATGGTATTTATTTTCTGTTACACAGTGTATACATTATCTGCATGAATCATTAGTGCTAAGCAGTATTACAGACTGAGAAAGCAGATGACAGTGTTGTTTAACAGCATTAAGCTATAAAATGAAGGCTGCTTGTCAAGTGAGTAAAACACAAGTTGAAACTGAAACAATTCAGCAATGAAAATATATATAGAAATATTATTTCTAGCAGGGCTGTGTCATAATTGGCCTCTGCATCTAAAATGAAAACAACATTGGCTTGGAAAAAAGAGAATAAAATCAGATAAAGCCAAAAATGTTTCATTTTTTTTAGGATTTGTCAATTAAAAAAAAAAAAATCCAAATAGATTTATTTCTGTGGCAGCACTTTGAACAATGACTAAAGCCACAAAAAGCTCATTTTTGGCACACGTGCACCAGAGCAGTGCCAACAGCCCATCAGTTCATGCATCCATCCACGGCACCTCAGCAGAGGATTTTGTTCCCTCCTTGCCTCCCCTGACTCATGTCAGGGTCATTCCAGCCAAGTCCTGGGGCTTGGACTTGTCCCCCTTTGCATGGAAGAAATAACTCTTCAGTGAGACAAAGAGTGAAGGAGCCTGTAGTCTGCTTGGGAAGGGGGACTCCTATTTTCCCATCCTAGTGTAATGACTATTTAAGTAGTTTGTACTTAATAAAATAGCTTCCACAAGTAGGATTGAAACCAGCCCCCCGAAAGCAGTTTAGTTCTTGCAGGGGACAGCAAGAGCAGTACCTCACTTGAGCTCTCAGGTCTTTTCAGAGATCTGCTCCACACCACCCCCCTTGGTGACCCTCATCCTGAAAACATCTTCAGCAATTTCAGGGCAAGCTCCCAAATACTTTCAGCCTGACTAAAAGCCCTGCTTTTCAACACAGCAGCAAAGGGGAAGGGGCAGGAGCAAAGCTGCTCAGTGCAGAGGCTTGCACAAACCAGAGCAAGTGCTTTATGAGCCTGGTTTTGTCATTGTCTGGTTCACTGGCTGCCAGGGTTTCATTAATCAACAGAAACAGCACCTTTGGCTAACTTGGAAAAGTCAATCTGTTAGGAGCTTTCACTTGCTAGAAATGATCCTGGATGAAGAGATCAGTGTGGATAGAGTGAGTTTTAAAAGAACAGGCTTTCAGCAGTAACCTGCATTGTCAGGTGTCAGCAGAGAAGTCCCCTGCTAATGCACTTTACCAGTAAATCCTCTCCTGTCCCCACAGTGCCCTCACTATAATACCTATCTGTATCACTGATACTGTTTTCCTGACAATTCCTCTAGCTATCCAAAAAGAGACTTTAGATGTTCAACTGTTCCTCCAAGAGTTCGTCATTCCAAGTACATTAAATCTTACTCAGCTATGTGTACCTTTGAGAAAATAGACTGCTATGCCATGGTTAATCAACTCAGATCCAAATGTACTTGTGAGGCGGAGATGCACTGAGAATGGCTAAAGACTTGAAGGCTATTAGAACAAATGGAAAAAGAAAGAGAAATATTAAAGCCTTCATTCACTATCTAGAAAGGGGAAGAAACAACCAAAAACCAGGATTAATAAAAAAACAGACACACAACCCAAACAGAACCTCTTCCTGCTACTTCCAAAATGATGTCACTGAACATCTATGGCTCTTAAGGAGAGGGTGGAACTGAAAACACATGACAATGATTAATCACATGGAGGAGGACACTTGGCTACTACAGTGATGAATACTGTGTAG
>NW_009953393.1:817198-823229 GCF_000747805.2 Chaetura pelagica | reverse complement strand
AGCATCTATGTAAAAAAGGAAAGGAGAAAATTACATTATAAAATTCTGGCACTTAAAAAGAAGAGGGAATAATAGCTATAAAGATCAGATTCCTCTCCTTTTAAAAAAGGGCTTGGTTTAATTGTGCCTGGTTTTTAAATATTCTGCATCCAAACCACAATCATCCTAAATGACTTTGAACTTGCATTTTCCAAGCAAAAACCACTGTTGTAACAGGTGCTTCTGGAAAATTTATGTACCTGGAATGGAATATACCTGCTATGCAGTTGCAGTGGCAGCAACTTAGCAGGAAAGCCACTGTGGAGTGAGACCAGATGGTAAGACAGAAATAGGAAGTTTCTGCATTTTTTTTTTTTAATGAAGAGTAACTGAGGGAAAAGCAGAGAAACTAGGAAAAGGCAAAATGCAGAGGAAGAAAAAAAAAAGAAAGCAAAGCCTGGTGGAGAATGGAAGGGTATGCAAGTTGAAATCATGGTAAGATAACCATTCCCGATGCACACACAATTAAAACATTTCCTACACATAACATGGACATCAAAGGCATACATGCTTTTTGCACTTTACACGTGTTCATTAGTACAGGATTCTTCATTCAGTTACTTTTCCTCAGTTTGACTCCTCAGACAACATCCTATGGCATTAGTACCATATACCTGAAACTAGAAATCACTAAATCCTGCTTTTCACTTATGAGGTTCCTCTCACCTCACTTTCCTTGTTAGGTTGTTTTCCCACACAGGTTTCACTGGCACAAGGAGGGCTGCTAACAAATGGCTTAAAGAGTTTTCTCTATGAACAGGACCTGAAATATTATCCCCACACACACTATCACTGCTATGGTGTTGCCAATACTGGAGCAAAAAGCCAAGAAAGAGTTTGAAAGTCAAACACAAACCTCTGCTGAGCTGCCACGACCTTGTCTTCTTAAATTTTGTTTATTTACCTCTACGGAGAGACCATCACAGCCTCTTGTTTTTATAGTTACTTTGTAAGCAGTGTCCAGTGGCCCCAAGGAATCCCACCTCAAACCAAAACCAAGCTGCCACTGCTCCCAGTGAGGATGGTACCAGTAAGGATCAGAGACAGCCACCAACCGTGCCATGTCTGGCACAGCACCAACACCTGCGTGGTTTTGTTAACTTCACAAAGGACCTGGGTGCCTCTCAGCTGCAGAGTCACATCATAAAATAAAAGCAGATTACAAGGGTCAGGGCTGGTGCCAAAGTGATATTCAAACTATTCTTGAATACCTGCAATCAGCTTAAATATTATAAAGCAGCAAGCTGCAGCCTAATCTCTGTCTCCTCTCCCGCTGCATTTATTTTACATTAAGCAATAAATTCCTTTAGTTCCTACTGCAATCCTTCCTCTGAACACCATAGCTAATTAATCCCTCTGCAAATGGACAGTGTTGTTCTAGAGGAACTGCAAATATGGTGCATGTCAGTTCATTTGACAGCACTTGGTATGTGTGGCAAAGCCTCAACTTGATGATCAAAGTTGCATTGACACTCAAATGAAAGACCTCTTAGAGCTACAGAGGAAATAGGTCCAAGGTTAGAATATAAAAAAATTACTCTGATCTTATTGATTCTCCAAGCTGGCACTCAGTCCCACATCTTTCACAGGCACACTGCCACTGCACATGACAAATATTCCTCTTCTTTGGTTTCACCTTCCTCTCAACAACAACCTCCTTGGCAGTGAACGGAGGATGTAAAACATGAATCCTATCACACAGTGAATGCACATCAGGAAAAGGGCATTGTCCCCACTGGCTGTCATGTCACAAATTTCAAGAAGTCACAGGAACAACAGCATTTTGAGGCCAAGAATTGCTAAATGATTAAAACTCAACCAGATGCACTGTGCAACAGCAGCAGCCCCTGTGGAAAATTCACGAAGGTTATCCTTTGAAAATGCTAATCAAAAGAAAAATGATTCGCTTTGGTACCAGCCACTCTTTAAAATAACAAAGAGTGTGCTCATTTGGCTTGCAAGACTATTTGTGTAAAGAAAGGAAGAACATCGGTTTAGCATAATGATGAGGTCATGTTGTCAGAAGCCAGCCCAGGCAAATGTGTCCCGAGGGGCCACCAGTTTAAGGCAACAGAAAGAATCACAGTCTTGGACTGCAGGGATCACTTCTCCTCTGCAAACAGCACACTTCACTCTGCATTAGTGAAAACTAAGGTACAGAGCACTTTTTCACAATTCAACAGCCCATGGGCTTCAGTGTTGCAGAGCACACAACCTTCTCTAAAGCTCAGTGAATTTTTTGATAGGCTTTACAGGACTACACATACACTGTTTTCAACCAAATGCATCTGGTTTTGAAATCCAGGAGAACACATACTGAGAACACATCCCAAAACATGGAAGACGTTATTTTTGCTTCCTCCTTCACCAAGAAATTCCCAACTTTTTTCATGCTTGTTATTCTTAAAGCTTCTACCAGTCACTGAAAGAGAAAGAAAACCCTGCTCACAGATCACAGCTTGACCAATATTTGGAAATTACTTTTAATACTGAGCTGCCATTGAAAGTATGGGTTGGTAATTCCTTAGGTCGTGCCCACAGAGGCATGAGAGAGCCAAAGCCTGACTTCATTGATTGTTCAGGGAGGCACAGCGGGTCAAGTCCAAAACTATTAAAATATGTTACTGTACAAAAGCAGTGTTGCTGAGAGAGTGCAATCCTCAAGAATACATCTCTGCAGAGATGAAGCAATGTCAATTCAAGATTGCGGTTTCCCATAGAAGTTGTGGGATCTCCATTCTTGGAGGTATTCAAAACTTACCCAGACACAGCCTGAGCAACTTGTTGGATCAGCTTGAACAAGAAACTTGGACTAGCAACTTTCAGAGATCCCCAACCATCCACGTGAGACTGTGGCACTCTTAAACCACCTTTGAGCACAGGCAGAACTGGCTGCAAGCATCTGTGCTTGTGCAGATGTATCTGTTTAATGTGGGAAAAGAAATAGAGAAGAAGGTGCCATTTCAAACAGGAAAACACAACCTTTCAGATTCCACTCAAGAAGGGTAGGCATTAGGTGCACTTCACAATTCAGGGAACTGAGTCACAGAGGGCTGGACTAATGTACCCAAACCCACACAGTAAATCAATGGGTAGGTCCTAGGTCCTGGGGCATTTCAGTCGGTGACCTTGCCCTTAATCCTTTCTTCCATGCTATTTCTCAGAAGAATGAGGAATTACCAAAATATGCCAGTTAAACAGAAAACGGTTCATATTTTGACCTCATTCAAAAGAGTTCTTTGAAGTGATTAATTTGTTTGTGCATTGTAATTTCATTTACACACAGTTCAAAGGTGCAGCATTCTGCTTTTTCATGGAAGCAATTAGAGCCTGTTCTTTTTTCCAATTATGTGACCCCCCGTCTTCTTCTACAGGGTTGTAAACCAGAATTAAGATTATTCTAGGGGGGGGGAAATCTATAATAGTAATTCACGCTAGTTGGCCCCAGATGAGGTACTGAATTCATATGATGAAGTGAATTCCGCTATCAAAGGGTCTTATTGAACCGAGGTGTGGGAATACCCTCCTGTGATAAAAGCACATATTAGTCAAGAAATAGCTTTCAAGGATGGCTGCTGCCAACCAGCATAAATCAAGGGCTGCAATTGATTAACTAATTTAAACACTAAAGACAGCTTTGGTTGCTATGGCAATAAAAGAAAGGTCAAAACCCTGATGACCTTGGAGGCTCATGATCCTCTGGAGGTTTCAGAAACTAAAGTCTGGAAATATATTAAAAGATATAATGGTAGCCAGATTGCCTTGTAATGGCATGGCTGTTTTGTCAGCTGGAAGGCAGACTTCGCAGCGTGTTTCACCCTAGTCTCTAGTGTGCAGCTCTCTCTGACTATCTGGTATCTTTTCAGCATCAAAAATCAGCTGGGACATCTGAGAGCCTCAAACATTTCCTTTGAGCTCCATTGTTAGCCTGTTACTCTCAAACATCAGTTCCCTTTCTCAATGAGTACTTTATTAGCAAGTCCTTATTGCTAAGTTAGCTTCCTGGGTAGCTGTTCTTAAATTCACTTCACTTTTCATCCTATGCAGAGGTTTGATTCAGAGCCTTTTAATGCATAAAAAGCCACTTTAAAAAGTGGCAGAAAAGCAGTACATGAACGTTCCAGGAGAAACCAACACAGCCCAAGGAGTTCAGTGGAGCCACGCTGATTTGAGCACCTGAGGATGCAGCCAGTGACACTTATTAAATATCTGACCCAATGTTACACCCAACTGCTGTTTTGTCTTGACTGCCTTCAGCAGAACATCATTAGGATCCTCCTGCTTTTACACACCCAACCCAGAGAGCAGCAAGGAACTTAGAAACTCTGCCTGTATCAGGTTGGAATTTAGCTGTCATGTTTTATTGAAAGCATGTGAGAGAGGCAAGTGAAAATAAGATGCCTGTGTGACTGCAACAGCCCTACTGTATAAAGCATTTACCAGAAATGCTTCAAATTTTAATAATTACATGGGCCACTCTGTTTGCCTTTTTTGGAAAACAAGTTCTTCATTTTGAGACATACAAAAAAGTCATATGTCTTGTGCTTGTGTACAAACCTTGATTTCTTTGTCCACATGGCAGGCAGTTTTTCTGAAAACAGGGTTCCTGTGCAGAAGGGCTTCTCTGTTTCAAAGTAAATGCTGTTTCCAAGAGAAAAGCCTCAGAACATCAAGATGACCTGTTACTCCCCATTGCATTCATAAAGATTCAGATTACATTCTAATCTTTCTTTCTAGAAAATATCTAAGCATGCTTTCCTCAGTTTTTAATTAAGATCTTTATCTATAATTGGCACTACATTGGCATTGTATTGTACGTTAACCAGGGTAGCATCCACACTTGCTCTGCCTAAAACCACAGCCACCAAAATCACCTGCAAACTGGCAAAAAAATCAAAATAAAAATATTCTTGAGGATTTATTTTGTCATTAGTTATTTAGGCTGATTTGTCTGTTTACTAGTTTTAAAATACTTTAAAAGATAATCAATAAATTGAAGGTACATGCCTCTTATCCAGTAGGGGACTTTACAGACTTCATGAAGAACACAGAAGAAGTCCTCTTTGCCTGGCCATCACAGAAGAAAGCAGGATGAGAAACCAGTTCACTGACTTAAGGAAGGTGATAAGATGCACGGACTGAGGACAAAACTTGAAGTTTTGTGTTACAATGACACTGTAGATGGTGCCCTATTCATCTTCAGCATGACAACTATAGACACCAGAGAGTATCAATTCTGCTACAGTGGTCCCTTACTTTGCAGAAGGGAAAGCATCCAATTGGCTGGCTTTACTTTTCCTAACAAGAACACACTCTGGGTCAGCTCCACAGGACATCAGGCTCATTTGAATATTAAATATTTTAATTGCCACATATCTTTGTCCTCTTTTTTCTGTCCTGAAAGCCTTTGTGACAGCTGCATGCTGTTTATGTGAGAGCAGATTAGGGCCCACTTGGGAATGTCAGCCTTGATGCACAGAGCCCCCTGCATTGCTCCAAGAGCGGAGGGACTCATCCTTCTACTACAAAAGTGGAGGGTGCTGGAAAGGGTTTCATCTGGAAACTTCATAGCTATTGGCATATCTATGACCTTTGACCTTACTGTTCAGTTATGATATATTATAAATCTCCACCTCCATCCACAGGAGAGTGGCTGTCACTCAGATTTGCACGCCTTTTCCTTTCTGGAGAAGGAGGAATGGTAAATCCTGCCCTGTCCACCCCTGTACAGCACATCCACCCAAACTTAGTCTCACTTCACTGTCAAACTGTGATAATAACCAGGCTTTTCACCAGGAAAGCTGACATTTTCACTAGGGGAAGTGTCAGATGAGAAAAACTTGAGGAGCTCAGTCCCTAAATTCCCTATGCTCTTCCAAGGTGCCAGCCCTGGTTCCTCTTCCCTCTAAAACGTCACAATCCTTGGCTGAAAAAACTAAAAAAAAAAAAAAAAAAAATTAAAAAAAAAAAAAAAAGAGGGAGCGCAGAACAC
>NW_009953393.1:755510-817044 GCF_000747805.2 Chaetura pelagica | reverse complement strand
AAAAAAAAAAAAAAAGAAGGGGGGGCGGGGAAAGAGCCTCTGGATATTTTTTTAAAAATTTCTAAGTCTTGCCTTTTTTTTCCCCATCAATAGAAATATGGAGTAGAGACAAGGGAATCAGCTTCAGAGGAAGGGAACCACTGCCATCCCTGTGCAAGTGCCAGCCCACATGCCTCTCTGCCTGCTCCCCGTGGGGCTGGGGTGCCAGGACGTGGGGGAGTGTGTCATCCTCATGAGTGACTGTATCCACAACTGGGGGGATATAATGATAGAAAACATAAACAAGCCAGCAGTGAACTGCCCCTCCTTAGGACGCCCTCTCCTCTACTTTTCCCGATCCATATTTTTTCCTCCTCTTGCCTTGGCTCTCCTCCCCTAGCAGCAGCAGATTTTGTCCCAGCCAACTCATGCTGTCTTACCATCACAAAATAACGCATCTGGGCTTCTCCCTCTCCAGCTCCGTGGCGCTTGCCCAAGGTTTACGGCAAAGGAATGTTAATAGGAAAACCCGACTGAACCAGGCAGACATTTAGCAGATTTTCCGCTCTGTGCTGCTGGCAGGGCTGAGCATGGAGCTGTCAGAGTGTGGGCTGTGGATTGGAGCTCATGGATGGGGGCAGCCTACGTGCAGTGTGCTCTGTCTGCTTGTGCAGGAGCTCGGTGGCAGGAAGCGATCGCTGCCTCCTGCCCGCTGCTCACAGGAGCTGTATGGGCACCCCAGGACATCTCCATCAGACTCTTATTGTGCATTCTGCATCCTCAGTGAAACTTCTATAAGAAATTTAAACAACACAGTTTTACAAAGTAAAATCTGAGCTTGCGTATCTTTCTGTAGCCCTAGTAACCTTCTTTCAGTATTTTTCTTACAACACACTCGGTCAATATAACTGTTCACTCGCAAACCAGTGAGTTTCATAAAGAGCCTTTGCTTATAATTTAATTAATTTTACTTAATTTCAGATTACAGAGGCCTTCCCTCTGCAAAAGTTTGCACCCAGTTCAGCGAGCTTGTCACCTGAAGGCTGAAGCCCACCTGCAATCCCAGACAGCCCTGGCCCAGTGTCTCTTCTGTGGTGGCTTCAGCGAGGAGGAGCACTCAAAGCCACTGCATCTGCATGGTTTAAAGAAATGGGGAAGACAGTCTAGCTCATGTCTCATGCACTTTTCTCTGACTCACCCAGTTGAGTGCCACCTCACTGTCACCCTACCCCTCTCCTAAGCTTGGGCCAAACAAGATGCCTTCCAGAAGGCCCAAGTGGAAATGCTACAGAACAACTGGGAGACACTTCTTACAGTGAAGTGGGAGACATGGAAAATGTTGTAACAGGGGAGGACAAGCGTAGGTTGTATCTTTGGCCTGGGCTCCAGCTTTAAGGGGACAACAGATTTTGTTTTAAACATTTTCTCTTTTGCAATTTGCTTCCCCTTGGGTTCTTTTCCTCTCTCTATTCTTTACAGAAGAGCTAAAAATGCTGGGTTTTACCATGGATCACCTGACCATTTTTATTTAGCAAACAATGCCTTCTGAAGAAGTCAGACCCAGAAGGCAATAATACTCAGTTGTTCCCAAGTGTTTAAAAGAGCCTCTGGTTTGATGAAGGAAATACCAGTGCCACAAGCCTGCTTTTATCCAGCACACTGCTACAATCCCACCAGCAAAACTGGTTCATGCATATTATTCTTCACTCCATAATTTCCTGACATGACTCAATAACCCTAAGCAAGGGCAACACGATATAATCCATTACTAGCCCTTTCCCCATCAATGCCAAATCATTATAATTTGTTACTCACCCCAGGCAGTCCAAGTTTATTCTGTTTCATATGTAGACTGTCATTCACAGTCCTGGGATAGTTGATGATTTTTGCCTGAGTTTCCCATTTTCAGAATATGTGTGGGCTATATATTCAGCTGACAAATACAGTAATAATATTAAGACAAAAGTAATCTGATGCAGTTTGGGTACAGGCCAATTTATACAGCAGAATCTGATCTACCTAAGCCTTGATTGATGCTCTCTCCACATAAATTCCCCATGGTAATTAACCTGGAGTAGTAACTCCCAGCCATGCTTAGGAGACCACCCTCTTGCTGTCCCCAGCTAGACTCATCATTTAAAGTCAAATGCCTTAGTGGCTGTTCCTGGCAGGCTGGGGAGGAATGAAAGCATAAACATGTCGGAGAGTGAGAAGGAAGGTGGGGAGGAGGGAAATTACACATCAGTGGGTTCCCAGTTGATATTTTTGGAAGGATGCATTGTCTTGTGAATTTTGCTAATGTGAATTTGGGAAGCGGATGCGGGATGCAGCGGGTGAGCTGCTGATGGTAATGGAGGATTTCCAAGTGACAGAGACAAAGGAGCTCTAGAAATTTCTGAACCAGTGTTAGATTTGCCTGCAGCAGTCTAACAGGCTTGATTTTCCATTATGCTTGGAATTTCATCCTACTCTGACAAACTAAAGTGAGCTTAGCTCACCAGCAAGATGTTGCATTTTCATAAATAGGAAAATCCAAGAAGAAAGAAAAATCCCAAAGGTACTTAAAATCAGGAGAAATTACCCTCCTGCTACCTATGCAGGACTCCCTTCCCTCCTCCCTCTCTCCCTTTTGCTGTGCCTCCTCAACAAACAGACAGAATAAAGGCTGTCACGCTTATGGTCCTCAGGATAAGGAGTATATCAAGGGCATAATTGGAGTGTGCTGCTCTACTGTTACTTGTTTCCCAAAGCCTGTAGAAAGATAAGCATAAATTGGAGCAGCTATGAAGTACCTATCTTCATATCAGGAGCTGGCAGGCCTTGCAATACACTCTGGAAAACACTGGACCCAAGAATTCCCCACAGTAGCTTATGTTTATCTGTACCTTTCCATGTCTTTCCTTAGCACAGAAAGAGACAATTAAACCCAGTGCACTCAGCTCATCAGCCTACAGCTGTGTTTTTATGATTGGGGAAAAAAAAAAAGAGCATAAAGAAAAAACATGCTTTAAAAAGCACTCCAAGCACACTTTAAAAGACTAATCACAGGATTTTGTTTCTTTCTGCACACCAGTCTCACAGGCCACAGCAATAGTAGCATGGACTCCTTGCAAGCAGCAAGGAGAATGCAGAACATCTTTAAAACTGTTTCAAGCTGACCCTCCCATAGGTGGGTCTCTGCAAAAGATGCAGAGGGACAGAAACTCTTCCTGCACTTGATTGGGGATTTATTGGGCCAGATCAAAGATCCTTCTAGTTCCTTATCTGGCCATCTGAAAAAAACAGAGTAAGCATGTACAGACACTTTTCCAGATCATTCCTCCAGCATTTCAGGCTTTGCAGCTCAAGGACTTTCCTGGCCAGAGGCAGTGTCCTTATACTCAACAGCCCTTTGGGGAATTTTTCTGCTATGAATTACTCTTAAAGAATAGGCAGTTCAGCACTTTCAGCAATTGCTATGGATGTTGCTCACTATTGGTGTGAAGAAACACCTTTTGTTTGTTATGAACTCACAGCCTGCTGATAGTCTTTGATGCCCTTTAGATTTCATAATGAATAGGAGAGTCTGCTATTCACTTTTCCTTATAACTGACTATTTTAAAAGTCTTTCACATAACCTTTTCAGTAACCTTTTTTGCAGGCTGAATAGTTCTACCTACTTAGACCTTATGTAGAAGTCATTCAGTAGCTCTTAGCAAATGTTACCTTTTTTTTTTTTCTTTTTTTTTTTTTTTTTTTTTTTTAATTCTCCCACCCCTGCTTCTATTACATCTTTTCAGAGAAGAAGGGGAAAGAGAACCAGAGTTAAGCACAATATCCACAACCTGTGGAAAATACAGTGTAAGTGAGGGTCTGGCATGTCCTGGAATCTTGCTCCTGGACAAAATCTGGACAGGACTACCCCAACTCCTCCATCATAAATATGCTCTCAGGACCTTAACAGTCAATGGTTCTTAAAGAAAAATAATATACCCAGCTATCCCGGAGGTTTAAACCATCCCCCTCTTGGCTCCAAGCAACTGTCTGGTACCCCTTCCCCACAGGCCTTTGGTCCATTCCCAGCAAATCTCTGAATGGACCTTCAGGAAGCCTTAATACTTCTCTAGGCTCCATGTCACAGTTCAGCACCTGCTTGTTTGCTCTATGATGCAGTCAAGCTGTTTCTCCTCCAGAAACCAACCACTCAGCCCATATCTCTTCTATATGTGTCTACCATCCAGGCACATTTGCAGTGTTTAAGGGATAAGCAGCATGAAGCAGTTAGAAGGAGACATGGTTTTTGACTTCCAGGTCGAAATATCAGTGTGCATGAAGAGGAAGCCAGAGTTCTTTGTAAACATAGAATTAAAAGTACAAAGATAAGATCACCCCCAAAGAGTGTTTCCTGTCTCTCTGCACCAGAACATAACACCATAGCTATCATGAGCACCCTGCTTCTCAGAAACATCACCCTGGGAAGCCGCTGGACTGTGCCCTGCACAGAAGGAGCCAGATCCTCTGAGCAGAGGTAGACAAACACACCTGGCAATGCAGAGTGCCTATGAGACCATCCATAGGACCTGCCCCTCTCCTTTTGCAAAGGTTTAAAAAATTATTATAATCTAATCTTATATATATATAAAATGTTAGATTACATACTAATTATATTGTTGCATTTCATTATACCATAGTATATAATATTATACCAATATTACATTTCAGGATGTTTTATAATGAAACAAGAACATGATGGCTTCAATGAAATCTTCCCTCCCTCAGGCCACACACTCTCCCCCTCTTGCCTTCAATCCATAGAGCAGTAATCACTGAGGCAATGATTCACACACAAGTGTGTGAATGTCTGCTTAACCTGTTCCACAGCACTATGGAGAATCAGGGATTAATGAAAACAGAAAGTGCAACAAAACATAGCATATGAAAAGGCAATCTTGGTTATGGACCTGAGGTTAAAATATTTCAAAACTATGTTCTTTCTATGCTTAGAAGTGCCCAACACCTTATTTTGAACAAAGCTTTTGCTGGATATCTTAGTTCAACTTTCTTTTTGCTGTTTGTGATTTATGGTTGTGTTCACCTTAGTGCTGGCTTTCAGCAAGAGGGATAAAAGCTTGCTGGAGCATTAAGTATTGTTACTTAACTCTTTGTCTATACCAAGATATTTGAGGGCCCTGGGCTTGTTAGTGTTTTTACATTTAATTGTGTTCACCTTGAGAAGGAATTATACAACCACTCTACTGCCATGCAGAGGGCACTAGCACTTTTGGGGGCTTCATCTGCATAAAGGCTAACTAATGAAAGCAAAATCAGTTTATCAGAAAACTGACATTCTAATGAAGGCAAATTTGGGCTGCACGTGATGTGGATTCCACCTTGACAAATCACCCACCTCCCTTCTGGTCGATTTAACACTGTATTAACAGGCAATGGGATGCTGATTTTTTTTTTTCTTTTTTTCTTTTTTTCCCTTCCCACTGGGTTCTAATGATTTGCAATTGCTTTTTTATTTCCTTTCACACAGTGCCCTGGGGCTGCCTCCAACCTTTTCCCCATAAGGACTAATAATTTGCATTCTTTGTTCCAGGGGATTAAATGCAATATTCACAGCCCCGAGGTGTGCTAACTGGGGAGAGGCTGCCACTGCCTTCCCTCCTCACTTTGAAGATGGGTCTCCTCGCCTGTGTCACTGGCAGTTTGCACTGCGGGAATAAAACCATCCTTATCTCAAAGGGACTGCTCTCTCCTCAAACACAGAGAAACCAGGAGGCACTGGGAAGTGCCCTGGGAGCACTAATAAGTTACTAACTTGTCATTAACTCATTTGGAGAGACTGACAGTGGATGGGCACCTGGAAGCCAGAAGCCCCCTTCTTTGCAGCAGCTGAGTCTGGAAAGCCAGCATGTTCCCTGGGGGGCTTTCGGAGATCTGATCAAAGTTACTTCCTGCTGCTGTGGATTTATGGCTGATAAAGGAACATGGATCAATCCCACCAAAACCTTTGGAGTCTGATTTCTGGTGGGAGTTCCAGCTGGAACTTAGATGGTAAGTTCTGATCCAAATGCATAAAGATAGTTGTGAAGGTCACCTCCCTCCTTTTAACAGTCACCTGTCCATGCCTCACTTTTAAAAAGTCTCCATGGAATCTCTTTATGCACTAAACAAAGCAAGGCCTCCATCATGGAATCACACTAGACAGGGCAGAATAAATTATCACCTTCATTTGTATCAGTCTCTCATCCCACCTCTCCATTCTGTCATTGAAGTCAACAAACTTAACACCATTAGAAGTCATCCATTTAAATCAATATTTAAAACCCAAATTAAGAGACTTGACTTTGCAGTAGGGACAAGAATCAGTAGAGGGGGAACAGACCCACAGATCTAAGTATCAAATGGCTTTGATTTTTGTGTTTGAGGAACTGGCAGATTTTGGATTAAAGGTGCCTGAGCTAATAAATTCTGCAGATGAAATATTCTCGCCAGCAAACAAAATAGAGGCAATGGAAGAGACCAAGCACCTACCTGCATAGTGAAAAAAAACTCGTCCCTCCCTTTATTTAAAGCCTGATACACCATTCCGGTGGTAAATAACTGTAAAATCTCAAAGGCATATCACTCAAGATAGGAAAAACCTGCAGTTCTACCAGAAGGAAAACCCATATTCAGCTCTCAGATGACTGAGTATGGAATTGTTCCATAACACTGAATTTGCAATATTGAAAACAAGTTAATCTCACACACAAAAGACAAAGCTACAGGAAAGCAACTCATCCCTGTGCTGTTACTAATGATAAATGTGTGTGCTCTCAGCCTTGGCAATACAATGCACTGTCCCCAGATGAGTAATATGCTCAAACAAACAGCCGTGGACACAGAAAATAGGGCAATTTATTTCATCTTTATTTAATGGTCAGCAAACAACACATTATAATTAAAGTAGGTCCCATCTTCCATTGCATGCCCAGTGATTTTAATCACATGGTCCTTCCATGGATACACTGTAAAGCAAGAGGGAAATTTCTGAGAAAGTTCATTATAAAAAAATAATTTTTACAAATTAATTAAAATGCATGTGTCCAGGCTGAGCCTACAGCTTGGGACACACGCTCTTGCAAGGGAATAAGAAACTTCTCCACTCCTTATTTCCCTCCTGTGGCTTATGTAGGCACAGAATAATACCCCCTCCCTCTATAGGGCTGGTAGACAGCCAAGAATTGGAACAGGTGAAGCCTTTAAGCTTACTGGCCAGCAATATGAGATGCTTCACTGCTAGTTCAGGGTAGCAGCAAATTGCTTTGAGGGTGCACAAGTAGAATAATTGCTTTTTCTGGGGAATGCTGCTGGAAGCTGCAGGCACATGCTCTCAACACCATGGATGATGTCCAGACCAAGGTTAGCATGGAGAACAGAAGTAAAAGGCCAAGCATCCTCCTCAGCACTTTTTAGGGTCTGTGCCTCACTTGGAATTTGTTTCTTTATTTCATTGTATAGCAAATAAAAAGTATACCTTCCTTCAAAATTAATTTTAGCTTTTTTTCCAGCCATTAGAATACATTTAAAAAAAAAAAAAAAAAAAAAAAAAAAAAAAGGCATGGGTTACTAGTTAGCTTTGGCTGCACTAGTTTCACATTTGTTTTTGACTCTCCCTAAAACTCACTAGGAGAGACACAGGATGAGCCTTCCTGCACATGTCTCCGGATTAGGTGTTACAGGCTGGGAGACAAGGTCCACATTTGTAGTCTTTGCATGTACACACTGATGAGACCTTCACACACTTAGTTAACTGAATTTAACTGCAACTGTCTGAAGTCAAGTTTTTTGAAATTTAGAATTCAGGTGCCCAAACACATATATCTAGTGCCATTTTAGACATCTTCATAGAGTCAAGATATCTGCAGAGGCCTGGCAGCTAACACTCAGGTCTCACCCTCCAGAATGTCAGCCAGAGGCCAGGAATACCCTAAAGTACATGATGGGTAGCAGGCACCTGTGTTTTGGCACCTGAATGGCTTCCGTCATCTAAGTTGCTTAGCCTGTAGGTATGGTCAGCAGATAGAGATAGGCACCTCTGAAAGCTGATTCACTCCATGCTGCAAGATATGTATCTTAAACATCAATTTACAGTTTTGGCATTGGTAGCACACAATATTCCCATCCCTTCTCTGGAATCCCCAGACTCCACAGCTCCTCAGAGATGTTGGCTCAGCTTTTTGAGAGGACATTCTGTGAATCAGATGACACAACTAGTCCAGATGAAAAGCAATGGGGAAAATAAAATAAATATTGTTCTGTATTGTTGTTTCCCTCCCCCTTGAATTACGTTAATGAGTTTCAATGCATAGACACATGATGAGCAGTATTGATCCAACAAAAGGAGAGACTTGGGAGCAGGAATGAGCAGCCACAGCAGGCAGTGCTTTAAAGCAGCACTGCTGCCAAGGGAAATATTCAAGGAACTACAGCTTTAGGGCCGATGTTTGACCTTTGGGGAGCTAAAGTCACCTGAGACAAAGTCCATGCCTCTTGTCGGGAAGACCTCAATTATCCAGACATTTTGGCCCATAGAATCATTGTTTTGCCACTCAGAGTGAGGGCTTTCCTGATTAAAACAACCAAACAACAAACAAACAAATGTGTAAAAAGCACAGCTTTTCCTACAGCAGCAATGGAAGCTGAGGCTTTCCAAGCCATTTGGATGGTTGTTGTGAACAGGTGGTTTTCTAGTGTCATTGGTCACCTGAGAACTGAACACTTGGGCTATGCTGCTATTTATCAATGAAAACATGAGCTTCCCCTCAGTGATTCCTCAGAAATCCCAATTCCTTCAGCAGCAAACAAGCTTATGAAGTCTGACTGTGTCACCTTAGAGTCTACCTACTTTGTTTCTTAACAGTATGAACTTCTCTTCCCACTGTACAAGCGGTCACTGAAAACGTGCATGAGCAGCATGTCCAGGACCTAATGTTTTATTGTAAGTTAACCAAATTACATCAGCAAGTACTGACAGGCTAGGGACTTTTTTTGAGAACATTTTGTTAGTCTTTGATAAAACAGAAACGATTTAGTTAACTTGCTGTATCACAGTCCACAGAATCAGAGTAGTCATGGTTCAAAAGGACCACTCCCCAAAAAAACACGACCTACAATCTCAGCCCTAGAGCATGCCCTAAAGTTCCTCATCTACATGTTTCCTGAACACATCCAAGGATGGTGATTCAACCACCTCCCTGGGAAGGCTCTTCCAGTGCCTGACCACTCACTCATTCAGTAAAGAAATTCTTCCTAGTACCCAATCTAAACATCCCCTGCCACAACTTCAGACCATTTCCTCTGGTCCTGTCATTCACTTGGGAGAAGAGGCCAACACTCACCTCCCTACAACCTTCTTTCAGGTATTTGTAGAAGGCAATGAGGTCTCCCCTCAGCCTTCTCTTCTCCAAACTGAACACCCCTAGTTCCCTCAGCCACTCCTTGTATGACTTGCTCCCTAGGCCCTTCACCAACTTGGTGGCTCATCTCTGGATACACTCCAGCATCACAGTGCTTATGGGTTTGTTTTCCTACACAGGCTAATGAGAGGAGAGGAAAATTAAGTTTTTCACAATAACATTTTTCATAGAAAGTTTACACACAGCAAAACTATAGACACAATAATACCATCTCAAGTGTAGATGAAACTTTGATCTCATTTATATGAATGGGGACACTGACATTTCAGCAGAAAAAAAAAGTGAGAAGAAAATTCCACTAAACTACTCTTCTTTGCAGAACTGGCTAATTCTTAATTTTTAAAAAAGTTTCATTTAGGCAAAGCTTCAGAAAGGTTCAAGGGACTCTGCAGAGGAGTCTTAGTTTGGGGGGGGTTTGGTCACCAGCTCCTCTATGGTCTGCCATGAGAAATGTCAGGACATAAGGATCCAGCATCAATAGTGAAAACACATGGTGAGTAGTTCAACATACAACATGGTTTGTGAAGGGTAGCTTGTCTGAAAATATCCAGGTTTTGTGAAAGCACAAAAGTCAGTATTAAAAAAAAACCACAGCAGTTATTTGATTTTTTTTCTGACAATAGAAACCAGGTACATCCTGAGGTTGATTGTTTTTTATATTGCTACATATTAAGACAAACTGCAACATTTCTAGCACTGGTGCAAAACAACTGGTCCTTCAAAATCCCACAGAAACAAAAGAAGTACCTTAAGTTTATCTCCTTTGATCTCCTGTTTATTATAGTTTTCCTGTTTTACTCAGGATATATATATAGTTATATTTACAGCAGAAAAGAAGCCAGTAGAAAAGTTCAAATCTCCTCTAAAGTTTTAACACAGGACTTTAGCACTGGACCACCACCAACTTACAGAGAAAGCAGACCTCAGCACGCTAATGACAGTTTCATTTAGTTATTTTATACAACACTCCATATGAAAAACAACCAACAACTAAAAAATGTACAATATCACAAACACATTTCTCAACCCCACAGAGTAGATGCCTACATTTCTGATGTCTCCATCTCTCCGAGTTAGTCAGATATAATCTGGAAGCAACGTATCTCCATTAGTCTGGCACAGTGCTCAAACTAATTATGTACAGAGACGTGGCAGTTTTGCAATTTCCAAGTACAGATGGAGAATCTTCAGTTGGCTCAGGGCTGTGTCTCCTGACCTTTCTGCACACTGGTAAGATACTTAGAAAAAGTGGGAAGTGTCACAACATACACAAACAGCAGAGAGGAATATGAGTTTGAATGGCTCCACATTGTGCAGAAGCTTAAAAGCAAATATCTCACCTGGCAAGGGCTTTGCATTTTTTAGTGGAATGCTCATAGGAACAACAGACTGGACCTGTTTTCCAGGAGACTAAAGAACGGGCCAGCAGTTTTATATTTGTCTTGGTGCTTTTAAACCAGTTACATATCCTCCTTTATATTCTTCCTCCAGCCACACACTGATCTCCTCATTTCCTGAAAGCCAGCTGAATTCAAGGTTTTATTACTTTTGTTGGGTTGCAGTAGTCTGATATCTATGGAAGAAACTAACCTTTCCCACAGAGTCAGGAAGGTAGACTACACACACATATGTGTGCTGTGGTTAATATACACTAAGAGAGGGCTCATCTTGCCTCCATGTCCATGTCCTCATCTGATCTGCTCACCTAGCCTTCCTCTATAGTGAACTCCTTTATAAGTTACTGCTCCAAAGCAAGAGAAAATCAGCCAGATGAATCACAGCCCACAGATGCCAACTTCTTCCTCTTGAGTATTAAGGGCAGCTAGACAACTATTTCAGACATGATCTTTATGCTGTAAGCATTCAAAGCTGGGATTATGAGTCCCAACCCTAATATTTTAGCCCTATATTTTTGTAACCTACTTAGGCTGTTTCTAGGGCCATTGGTTATATAGTTTGACTCCACCTCATAAATACGTGATACATTCCACCTCCCTCTGGTATTGGAGCATAAGAGAAGAAACCTGTGAGTGGGTTTGTCACTAGACAGCAATGCATGGATTTAATTCTAATACATGTCTGGTTTGGCAAGAAAGCAAGAAAAATTATGATTGAGGCCTCTACAGATATAGAAGGTAAGAGCACTTCTTTTTGGATCCTCCTTTGCTGTGGATTACCACATCTACAAACTCTCTAAGGATGTCCCAGTTTGTGGAAATACCCTGAAGAGAAGCAAGTCATTGAGGTGGTGTGGAGAAGACAGACTCTCGGTCCTGTTCTCTCCAGGACACATATCTAGGAACCCAGTTCATCCCAAAAGATGTAACAAAAAGTAGGTAATGTAGAAGACCAGTTAGCTACCTTTTGGCCTTCATTCAAGAAGTATGTACAATATCTGGGCATCTGAGGATGTAGAGGAATTTATGTAGGGCTTTGGTGACACCTGAAACTAGCCATTCATGCAACTTAGAAAGCTTCCAAAGCAATCCCTTCAAAGTTGCAAAAGGTTGGAAACTTGTCCTTTTGAAAGTCCTTTTGAAACGATCTTTAGGAAGTGTCATCCACAGACTCTAATTTCTTGATCACATTAAATGTCTGTTTGCAACAGCATCTATGACTGTGCTTTCCTAAGTGCTACCAATAAATAATGGATGACTCACCCATCACCTTCACTCTTTTTAAATAAGAGGCTCTGAACATACCAAACTACCACACCATTTGAGATGCCCTAATGGAGTCCTCACTTATACATAAGTAAGAGACAGGAAATCGGGAAAGTGCAGTGGTCAGCTGAGGTTTCCAGGCATAACATTAACGTAAAGAAAACAAACCAAACCAAAACAGAAAACAGAAAACAGATCCAGGAGTGCAATGATTTTACCATATGACAAAAAGCTTTCCCTGAGGTCTCTGAGGCTACACTAGCTAACCCTCCACAAAGGCTGCAGTCTGGGCCTCAGGTGGAACTGCAATGTACCAGCGTACAATGACACTCCTCTTGCCAAACTTCAGTCATCTGAAAGTTAGCTGTCTAGTCTAAGCTACTCATCAAGGCTTCTCCTATAACCAGTGAAGTGAAACAGGTGCCTGAGTGAACAAAATTACCCCAAATTATCTAAACGTTGTTCAACAAGATGGTGACTGCAGCAGCAAAGATGTTTTATAAGACTTCTATTCCTTACCACCCTCAGTTAAGTTTTCACACTCTCCAGTTTGCCTCTTCTCAATCGGACCACTGCAGTTGTTCATGGGGTCAGGCTTTAAAGCCTACTACTGCTCTGACAAACATAAAAACAGCCTTTGTAGGGGAACTAATCTTGGAATCACAGTACTGTTGAGGTTGGAAGGGAACTCTTGAGATCATTTAGTCCAAACAATCTGTTCAATCAGGGTTAGCCAGAGCAGGCTGCCCAGGACTGTCCAGTCAGGTTTGAGTATCTGGACAACCCGCTTTAAAGCATTACAGAGCCTAACCTCTCACTGTATGTAGTAGTGCCTGGTTTCCAGAGTCATTTTGCATCTATGGAAGTACGCAGTATGACCAAGTGATCTGACCCAACTTCCTCCTCACTGTCTTCCTTCACCACCAGTACCACCATTGTGGCAGGTGCAATGACAGCAAAGTAAAGGACATGATGTAGGGGAAAAAAAAATAAAAAATAAAGCAGCTTTGTATTTTCTGTTTGATTATTTTCCTGAAAAGTTCATCATGCAGATACATGCGCAGATCATCACGCTGACACAGAGCGAAGATGGAAACACATGGTTGGGCATGTAAGGGAGGACTACACCATCCTGTTAGATAGGAGGGAAGATGACCCAGACCTTCACATTTCAGTGTTAATTAGCCATTAAATCAGCTCAGCTGCCTGTGAAACCATATCCTTATTTTCCATAAGAGTCTCTTGTGAGGTTAAAAATAAGCCAAATTATTCAGTTTCCTTCTTCTAGCATGGTCCCAGCAACAGCTGTAGCAGTACATCCAAAGGGAGGCAAACTGCAAATCCAGGAGCAGAAGCTACTTCAGCCAGCTTTGCCATTCAAGTCAGCATCTCAGAAAATGCAACCCCTAAATACACCTTTTTAGGATGCAATGAATTGCCCTTTGGAGGTATCTCTTTCCCTGTACAGTGACTCAAGACTAAGATAACTAACTTGGATTAGACAGCTGGCATGTAGACAGTTACAGGAAGCTGAGATGAATCCCCCTCCTGTGGTCATATCTTGCTGGTAAGAAAGCTTAGCCATCAAATACTCTTGCACTTGGCACATTTCACATGGAGAGCTGAAATAGCCTGTCCCCTAGCAACCACCAGAGGCCATTTATTTGAACTTGCAAAAGCTTTTGACTAAGTCCCTCACTAGAGACTCTTATGAAAAATGAGCAGTCATGGGATGAGAGGTAACATTTCGTCATGCGTTAGAAAGTGGCTAGGAGACTGAGATCAAAGAACAAAAATAGTCAACTTGCTTTAACTGAAAAATATTAACAGCAGGATGCCCAGAAATTTATCTGTGACCTTTCAGCAGCAACCAAGATAGGGGAAGGATGGCATAAATGAATGTGCCATGTATATGCTCCCAACTGATACAGTTTTGAAAGTGATCTTGCCATTAGCACCAATACAGAGCATCCAGAACTGTTTTCAGAAGCAGTTATCATGACCGGTGAGAGGAAAACAGATTAAATTCACTGACAGCATCAGAACAGACAGTTGTTTGCTCCTGTGTCATGTTGAAGTGGGTCATCAGACAAAGAACTAAAAATTTGTCCTGGGAAAGATACTGAGAAACACTCCACAGACTGTCATTCTGGGATTTACTACTTAATGGAGTACCATTACATTAAGTAATATTGTGAGGTCTCATGTGAAAGCCAAACTGCTTTGCCTTCTGCTGGCTTGCCATCTAATCTAGGTGATTGTCATCCATGTCATTCACTATGGCCAGCATCTTCTTTTCCTTTTAGTGTTTATCTTTAGGTTTATCTACTCTGGGAGAAATAATTAAGTGTGGCATGTGGTGGTGTATATAGGTTGGGCTAGTCTCTAAAGCTCATAATATGCCTGGGACCCCACAATGCAATTTTTACAAATTAAATAGCCCATCACAAGGAAAATTCACCTCAAATTCCTGAAGCTGCAGAACCATCACTACGTAGCAATGGCTATTGCTAAAAAATGGCAAAGAGAATGTTTTCCTCCCGTAATGTGACTGGATACCTCTAAAGGATTCCTTTCAAAGGCAAAGATAAAAGCTGCAGAGTTGCCTATAGATTATAATTAATCCTATATCATATTAAACCACAGGTGTAACAAAGTTGTCCCAGAACCCAAAATAAAAAGCTGCAAGCCTTTCAAAATGCAGGCTGCAGGTGGCTACCTGAACCTTTGCACTAAAGTGATAAGGCTTCACCATCTGAAATGAACAAGCTTATACAAAATCTAACTACCTGCTGTAAATGGAAGCGCTATAAAAATAAAATTGAACAATTACCTTTTGTGGGCACTGTAGATTGAGCTATATATCAGCTTTACCATGAGTCCAAACCAGTAAATGCCCCCACCAAATACAGCTGAAAGGGCTCCAGTCAATTCACTACTGAAACTTCGGGCTAGGGGTACAGATGAGGTTCAGGAAACAGAATTATCAGAAGGATTGCAGCAGTGGCAGGGGGCAGGGAAAACCATTATGTCACCACAACTATTCAAAAGCTTGAAATGACGGGAGGAATTTCAAAATGAAAACAAACAAACAAACAAAAAAACCCACAAAAAACAACCCAAAAACCCACCAACAAACTACAGAGAAGCTACAAATGATGAGAGCCAATTCTGCTGATAGATGCATGCACAAGACTACTAGAGATTTTAGTATTCTGTATGAAGGGAAATTAAGGTGTTCATGCTTACAACAGCTCTTCTCTCTTTCACTCCTTCCTTTGATATCTCTCCCTAAGCAAAACTGGGACTCAACAAAGTCATTCTTCTGGGAACAATGACAGGACTTCAGAGATAGGTCTCTATCGTTAGCTAGCTCTCCACTAATTCAGAAGGTGTCTCAGTTTGTTCTTTATCTTGGTTTGTAAATTGCACTGCTTAAGTAGAGTCAGTTGTGGTGAGGAGTGGAGGAGTTTAACCAGGGATAGGATTTCTGCTTTTGGACTCTGGGAGAGTCTCAGTGGGATCTGACCTAGCTATGTAAGAGTATTTTGCCACTTCAGGAGCACATATCTTTCAAGGCAATGATGCCAGCTGCAGTCTTGTCCAATCACTAGATCTAAGCTGAGCAGACTACTATATCATAGAATTACAGAATCATTATGGTTGCAAAAGACCTTCAAACCATCAAGTCCAACCGTCTGACCTATACCCCCATGACCACTAAACCACCTCCCAAAACACCACGTCCACCTGTTTTTTGAACACCTCCAGGAATGGTGCCTCCACCACCTCCCTGGGCAGCCTGTTCCAATGCCTCACCACTCCTTCTGTGAAGAAATTTTTCCTAATACCAGATATGAACAGCCCCTGGTGCAACTTGACCCCATCTCCTCTCGTCCTATCGCTAGTCACGAAGGAGAAGAGGCCAACACCCACCTCACTATAGCCTCCCTTCAGGTAGCTGTAGAGAGCAATGAGGTCTCCCCTCAGCCTCCTCTTCTGTAGGCTGAACAGCCCCAGCTCCCTCAGCCTCTCCTCATAAGACCTGTTCTCCACACCCCTAAACAGCCTGCTTGCCCTTCCATGCATCCTCTCTCCAGCACTTTGATGATCTTCAAGCTCTTACAGACACATGACTGAAATAATGTGTTTAAGTTCAATCTTCTTGCAAGCCTTTGTGTTAACATGCTATGAAACAAACCATGTTAAACACAACCTGGCACTAGGGGAGCTTTGCAGATCCTGAAGCCATTCAAACCACAATGAAGGCACAAGGCCTTGCCTCAGCCTGCTCTCACCTACATGAAAATGTTCTTCCTACCCACTGAAATCCAATGACAGACAATAAGCCCAAGGAAGGCTTACTCGTAATAGTAAAGCTTGGCAGAAATAGGCCTTGTGAAGCTGAGATGGCAGCATCTCTATCACATGCCAGTGTGGAATATTTCTCACCTTGGTCCTAACAGCCTACCTCCAGCTGGGAAAGCCCCTGATACCCAAAGGACTTTGTCTAAGACAACCACCAAAAAATAAACAGAAGCTACCACCCATAGTCAGCTGCAGGCAACTTCAGCTTCTGCCCACATTTATAGAAATATTTCCATGCCAAAGTATGCAATAGACTTTTGTTGTTATATATCTTGGCCAAAGATAATCAAAGACAGGGAAAACAAAATCAGTGTGTGCATGTTACCACTTAGTATCATTTACACCCCTTGCAGTACCTAGAATTCCTCTCTCTCCTAAGGCTTTTGGCTGTTTAGGTTGATCTGGAAACATGTTTTTCCACCCTCAAAAATTTCTGGGATTTCAAAAATTCTTCCTGTTTCCTTTTGAATTATCTCACTATTGTTTCCTAAAAAAACTCCATGAAATGCAAACCCCTAATAATTCTTTTCCTAGACTAGGTAGCAGATGGGTTGGTTAGAGTTTCTATATTGGTTAGAAGGTTGCAATTGATGTCCCAAAATCACCTGATATGACTCAAGACCCAAGCCACAGCTTTTCACATATGATTCTTATGAAAGGAATGTGTGTTTCCTCTGACTTTGTGACCCTTTTA
Source organism: Chaetura pelagica (assembly GCF_000747805.2). Lineage (NCBI taxonomy): Eukaryota > Metazoa > Chordata > Aves > Apodiformes > Apodidae > Chaetura > Chaetura pelagica. The sequence goes on along the minus strand of NW_009953393.1, from coordinate 799,894 downwards.
GAGACAATTGATGCTGGTAAGCATAGTATGACAGTGACCTCCAGCTGACCTGCCACCAAGCACAGGTTGACTAAGTCTCCATGACTGAAAAAGCACTGTTGAAGGTCACTGTAATGAGCCCACATCTAGGAATTTATGTTCTAACACAGTCAGTGAAAACAGTGGCATCACTGAAGGGCTTCACCCTGAGGCTGGGGTTGGACAACCTGTAGCAATTTCATTTAAGCCAGTGGGCAGCTCCTCTCCCTCACCTCCAGTGACTTGTCTCTGTCACATGGAGAGCAAAAGCAGGGAATCAAATGATATTTCTTTTTTCTCTCCTATCCTGTTGGCTTTTTTTTCAGTTCCCTGGCTCAGTTGGCTATGAAGCTGCATAAACACCTGCACCAGGACAAGGCTGGGGCCACCAAAACCTGTGGATGGAGACTGCTTGATGCCAGTGAAAAAGACTTATGTGAAAGAGTTTGGGTTGGGCTGCAGTGCATTTAGTGCAAGAAGGGAATGTTAAGGCCTGACAGGAAAAACTTTTCTATAGCTTATGTTTTCCAATGTCGTTGAGGCACTTAGAGATACCAGACTGATTATTTCTCAGTATATCTTCAGTACCAGGGGAGCTGATGGAACAGACCATCCTGAGTACCGTTATGTGGTACATGCAGAACAACCAGGTGATCAGGCCCAGTCTGTGTGGGCTCATGAAGGGCAGGTCCTGTTTGGCTAACCATATCTCCTTCTGTGACAGGGTGACCTGCTTATTGGATGAGGGAAGGGCTGTGAATGTTGTCTACCTTGGCTTTAGCAAGGCCTTTGACACTGTTTCTCACAGCAGTCTCCTAGAGAAGCTGGCTGCTCGTGGCTTGGATGTGCACACACTTCACTGGATAAAAAACTGGTTGGACGCAGGGCCCAAAGAGCTGTCTGTGCTCAGTGGAGTTCAATCCAGCTGGTGGCTGGTCAGGAGTGGGGTTCCCCAGGGCTCAGTGCTGGGGCTGCTCCTGTTTAACATCTTTAATTGATGATTTTGATGAGGGGATAGAGTGCACCCTCAGTAAGTTTGCACTTACAACTACACTAAGTTGGGTGGGAGAGTTGATCTGCTTGCAGGTAGGGAGGCTCTGCAGAGGGACCTGGACAGGCTTGATTGATGGGCCAAGGCCAATTGCATGAGATTCAATAAGGCCAAATGTTGGGTTCTACACTTTGGCCACAACAACCCCCAGCAGTGCTGCAGGCTTGGGGAGGAGTGGCTGGAGAGCTGCCCAGCAGAGAGGGACCTGGGGGTGTTGATGGACAGCTGGATGAACATGAGCCACCAGTGTGCCCAGGTGGCCAAGAAACCAACACCATCCTGGCCTGCATCAGGAATAGTGTGACCAGCAGGACCAGGAAGGTGATCCTGCCCCTCTGCTTGGCCTTGGTGAGGCTGCACCTGAAGCACTGTGTGAAGCTTTGGGCACTGCAGTACAGGAAGGACATGGACATGTTGGAGAGGGTGCAGAGAAGGGCAACCAGGCTGATTAGGGGTCTGGAGAACAGGTTTTATGAGGAGGGGCTGAGGTTGCTGGGGCTGTTCAGCCTGGAGAAGAGGAGGCTGACAAGAGGCCTCATGTCTCTCTACAGCTACCTGAAGGGAGGCTGTAATGAGGCAGGTATTGGCCTCTTCTCCCTCATGACTAGCGATAGGACAAGAGGAAATGGGATCAAGTTGTGCCAGAGGAGGTTCAGATTGGATATTAGGAAAAATTTCTTCACAGAAGGAGTGGTGAGGCATTGGAACAGGCTGCCCAGGGAGGTGGTGGAGGCACCATTCCTGGAGGTGTTCAAAAAACAGGTGGACGTGGTGTTTTGGGAGATGGCTTAGTGGTCATGTATGGGGGTGTAGGTCAGATGGTTGGCCTTGATGATTTGAATGTCTTTTCCAACCCTGATGATTCTGATTCAGTAGCAAGGTAGACTCTACAATTTAGTAGACTCTGGTATTATGTTTGGCTTTGGGAGCTAACTTGGAGGTGTTTTTCTAGTACAATTCCCTAAAAGCCATTAAATCTAGTAAATGGTGGCAGAGTCTATGACCTGCTCCTCAAAGAATGGGGTGCTTAACAAAGGTTGTCTGTAGTGCTATCTGGTTTATTATGGGACTAGGTAGAAATTCACAGACCTATAATAAATACATTCCAGTGATTGCACCCTATCACAGTTTCTTTTGAAGATACTTGAACAAGAATTAGCAGGTTACAATATTATCACAATTATTTAAGATTGTGTTTAAATGCCTCAAGGTCAGGCCTGAACTTTTTCACTCATGTAGGAATGCAAGACTCAATCACACCCCAGTGAGAGAATGTGCTTTTCTCCCCCTACTTAAAAATCCATAATGCCATTAAAAATGAATGCATTGTTGTTAAATAAATGTATGAAGCTCAGATTAAAACTGTTTGTATTTCCTGCCCTCTGTCAATTATTAATATTGCCCACAATAGAGAGATTAATACCTTCACAGTGAGGGATAATGATAATCCAGAAAACAATATAAGTTTTCTCTTTGGAAGGAGAGTTATTTGCTCAGGTTTCACACCCAACAGGAAGCAATTCTGAAGGTAGGAGCCTGCTTTTGCACCAGTCAGCACTTGACTGAGCAGAGCAAGTTGCTGCTCAAAGTCTGGTCACAGAGAACTGGCAAGGGCATGGCCCATCAGTGGATAAAACCTGTGTGTCTGCATCCACAAAGTCAATGTGGGAGGATAAATGTATTTCTGAGGACAAGAACTGGAGTCAGAAGCTAAGCAATTAACATTGCTTTCATGCCCCTCTGTAATTAACGCAGATCAAAGAGGACCTGGAACCATCGATTTCACCCGAAACAGGAGACAGCAGAGGAAGCACTAGCACTAGCAATTCCACAGCAGGAACAAAAGCACCTATTGCAGCCACAGGCACCAGGCTGTAACACTAACAATAAGCACCCGGACAAAAACTTTGAGATGAAAAGAATTTTAACTCACTGAGATCTGTCAACATATGGGCAGTGTATTAGAAAAGCTGTTGTTTTACGAACAAAGCTAGCATGTAGGGTTTATGCTAATATAACCTGTATTTTATATTCAAGGATGTGATGAGGGAGAAAACAACATGAGATGCTCATTCTGTGGGCAAAGACAGTAAATACAAAATGTATATATTCACAGAGAGAAGGAGGGAGAAAAGGAAAATGCATCCTAGTTTTTTTGATTGCATGTTTATAAGCTGGTTTTCTTTATTTGCATGCCTCAGCTGTATTGGTAGCAGCCTTTTGTTTCTGCAAAAAGCATTACATTTAAATACAGGAGTGATGAGTTGTGTGCTTGGCACCACTGGGTGAATGTGTTTTGACTTTCCAATTGTTTGCCCAAGAGAAACAAACAAATACAGGTTGCTTTGCAATTAAAAGGCATAAAACTCAGAAATTACCTGTAAAACAAAGAACTAGGCAGAGTAGAATACAACTAACAGGTGAGAAAGACTAAATCAAAATGGTGAAAGTGACACTCAACAGGGACATTTCTTTAACAACAGGAAGAAGAAGCAGCAAGTACTTGTCCACTCCATCTTTCCATTTTCCCAATTGCATTTGGAATTGTGTGAGCTACACTCATGGATGATATTAAGGGTAGTGAAAGTGCCACAACTATAAATTAGTAAATCAGTATAGCATATATGAAGCATAGAACAGGAGGGAATTATACAGCAGGAAAAATTCTCACCAGGAGATAAAAGACAATTAAACAGAATATGCTTTTGCCTGTATCTGTTGTTCTTCTGTTTATACCGTTTCCTAGAGTCACTTTATCCTTTTGCCCTTTTTGATCTGCAAGGTGAAATTCTCAACTAGTTCATTATAATTTTCCACTGACTTCACAGAATCATGAAATACCAAGTTGGAAGGGACCTAAGATACAATTCAACCCTTGTTCTGAGGCAGGATCAAACATATTTTATAATTTGTGCTAATTCCAGGAAATTTTGGATTAGCAAGTAACTTCTGGGATGAACTTGATTCCAACCTTTTATGTAAGGCAGGTCCAATCTGTCAGGATTTGTTTAAATACAAATAATCACAATGGATGTCAACACTTACTGATATAATTTCATTTCAAGGATCATTATTAGAGTCTACTATTATGAAGCTGCATTAGCTGCTGTACACTGCGTTGGATCAAGCAGTGGACTTTGTTGGCAGCTTATACCTTTTCCTGAAGATCAGCCTACTGGCTGAATACACCAGGAGATACATAGAATAATCCTAATAATAGGGTTTATATTAAGTAAATGTACATTGTTGGACACATCTATGGACTTCCATGTGCAATAAATACACATCATAGCAGTAAATGATAAATCAGTCAGATTAATGCTGTGCTTTGCTCAAGCAACTTGACACAGATAACACTAATATACAAGATAAGAAACAGAAAGATATTTAAAGCCTTTAAATTAATTCCTATTCATTGTGCTTTAGAAAGGACTCTGATTAGTTACAAGCTGAATTTTATATATTTAGACATCAGTAGTGGTTCCTTTTGACCAGTCTGCCTACAAATGCATTCAGACCCATTGAGAGGCTTTAGTGGTAAAGCTCCTGAAATTTCCATTGAATGCTGCTGCTGAATGTTTGCATGTATCTGATAAAAAATTACCATGAAATATTTCTGATAAGTGTTTATTAAAAGCTGGAGCATGGTAAATTGCTGCGCCTAGTAGCTTAAAGCAGTTCAAGCAGAATATGGCTTCTTGTCACACTGATACATTCAAGCAGCTATTCCAGATGAAGAGACCTGCATAATCAGAGAGGCTCAGAATCAGAGACCAGCCAGTTGTGTCACATAACCTCTGCAGTCCTGTCTGCTGCCTGGGCTAAAAACAAATGCACAGCAGTCAGTGTGCGCCTGCCCGGGCCAATGGCCGGCGTGTTAACTATCAAGTGCTCATCCACTATTTTTCCCATTAAACTGTGTTTCTTTTTTACTCAGAACAATGCTGCCTACTTTTATGAAAAGCTTGAAAGAGGCTTCATCAGATACAGCATAGTCAATGTGCAGCTGATTCATTCTTGTCTCTTGTGAAGGCTAGCAAAAGAGGCAATTTTAAGTCTGCAGCAGAGAATAATTTTAACCTGGCTTAAATCCAGGCTGCACAGAGTCTTCTGGTACTCCCCTGGCTCTTCTCCTCTGTAGGGCTGTGGTCCTAGCTCTAATATTCATTTAGCTGCATGGTGGAGCTCATCAAGTCAGACAATATTCTTTTTTTTTTTATTCTTTTTTTTCTGGCTAAGTTATCTTCCAGCAGCATCAGTTACCCAGTCTACCTAGCAATGCAAGTGTATGAAAGCTTCTGCTGTTCAAGGGACGTGGCAAGAATGAGCTATCTGAGCCAGAAAAGGACGGTCCACCACTCTTGGAGGCAGCACTGATATCTCTGGCATGAGAGAGACTGAATAACCACAGCTTAATGTTAAGAAGGCAAAATCCCATAATGAACATAGCATTCTCAGTGATGTATTTGCCTAATTTAAGGAGGCAATCAATCAGCTTCCTCAAAAGAAAATATCTGCCTTTTAGGTAAGGATGTTGTATTATGTGATCATCTGCAGTAAAAGAAGATGAAACTCAGTAACACAGGATTTTCATTTCAGTTTTATAATCTTCTTATTACCTATTAATAATATACCATTACTAACTTCAGGATTGGTACTTCATTTTAGTAAAGACTCTACAGTCACACAAAGACCAAACAAAACTGCAACCTACTAAACAAACAAGGGGTAGAGACTAAGCTGAAGCTCTGGGCTACCAGTTGTCCCTTTAACTGCCAAAGTTAATACATCTTTATTCTCAGTTTTTGCCAGGTCCAACCATCTTTCTCAAAAAAAACCCTACTCTAGAAGTCCTAAATATCACAGAGAAAACTACTCAAAACTATTTAGCCTGTGGGCCACAGATATAGCAGACACGGAGCCAGAAAATCCCTGCCTGAAGAAACTATGATCTGGGATTCCTCTTACCTGAGAACTTGTCTGAAGTCCTGGAAGCCCTGTGGGGGTACAATGAGATGTGGGGTTTGGATCAAAACTGGGATCCAGGAACTTGGAGTAGGCCATGCAGTGAATAGCCTATAAATCTTTGGAGATTGACAATCTGGTTCACAAGGAAGATTTGAAGGAAAAAGGAATTACACAGAATCACAGAATCTTAGGATTTGGAAGGGACCTTGAGAGATAATCTAGCCCAACCCCTCTGCCAGAGCAGAGGGGTTAAGAAGTAGAGGAGAGAAAGGAAGGGGGGAAAGCACCAAGAGGCAAAAATTGAAGAGGCAGAATGATAAGGTATAAGACACATGAATGAAAAAAGGAAAGGCTCAGGGAGAATACAAAGACAGATTTCAGCCAAAATGTTTGTCAAGCACTCTGAGGAGCACTAAGACTTGACAGTAGTTTGTAAGAACATAATGCAGCAATGTGGTAGTGTGGATCTGAGAACAGCAATGACATCCCAAAGAGGGTGAGCATCTGCCAAAGTCAGTCTCTGTCCAATTTCACGCTCCGGAGAGGGTAGGGAAACTCAGGCCACCCCATTTTCCACCCAACCAAATCAGGCTGACACCCTGTGGCATGAAACTTTCCATGTGGTACTCATTTATCCCTTGAGCTTGTCACCCCGTAATGAACAAGGACCACAGCTAGTCATCTGCTTATTTGATGGAGTGCCGGGATCCTGACAGCCTGTTAAGCAAGCGGCAAAGTTAGGGAGGAGTGGAAAAGGTGTGGAAAGAAATGTGAGAGATCTCACAGATAATGCGGAGCGGAGGCAGCAATGTAATTAAAAACCTAGTTTTATTTCCACTTGACTGCACAAAAAAGGAAGGTGAGGAGAAGCTTTTAAATGAAACATGACATTCTCTTATTAAAGTCTGATTTAGACTTCAGCAGTCTTGCTGTTTCGTATACATTCCAGTGCTCCCACACCATGGGTAGCCAAACAGTAGAGGTTTAATACAATAAATTTAAATGGTAATTTCCCTGAACAATGAGGGCTTGTTTTCTGAGCAAACAGTCCTTTTGGTGTTGTTATCAAAGATGACAGAGCTAGCCATGTTGTAAATATGAGGAGAGATATGGTCTCATTTATAGACTTAAAATTCCTGTTATTCATCTTTGCTTCCTGAGCAAACAAATCTCTTGTGGGGACTGCCTGGAACAATCTCACTATGCAGTTATATGTGGGTTGCCCTTATTGGAAATGACTGCATTGATGCCAGTTTGTCAAAAGCACCATTGTCCAGCATGGTCTACTGTGGCCCTGCTGAGTTCCCAGTATCCATCATTGCAGTCCAATTTCAGCAGCTTCCATTAATGACAAAGTGGAGCACAGTCAGCAGTCTCTGCCACATCTTCGGGTGAAGTTATGTGGCAAATCTGCTGCATTTCTGGCCTGTGAACCTGGGAGTCACAGAGATTGTTTGGGTCCAGAGACAGCAGTAAGTAATCCCTTTAAGTTCTTCACAATAATCTCTCTTATGCACCATGAAGGACATCCCAAGCAGAGCTTTTGTATTAAATAGGACATATGGCAGGTGGCCTTACATTTTAGAAAAACAGAAAATAACTGAACAGCCCTCAGGAGCATTATTAATAATGCTTTCAGACAAATAAGTGTGTATTTCTCTCTATCATCAGCCTGCCACTGCAGCCACTGTTTGCCCTAACAGAATTCAAAGCTCCTCCCGAGATAGTATCTGCCCTCAAGGGTAAATAAAGTCAGAGCTGGAACTTTCTGACACAACTTTGTCTCTGGCTTGTTAACATTGCCAGGCAGTGACCAGAGAATGGGCAACACCAGCAGCATAGCAATTTTAAGGAAACATTTCCTATAATGAAAGTACCAGCAGTGGCCAGTAATTGCACAACTGCTGTTGAGAGGCTTTTCCACAGTCGCTTTTCTCTGGAGCCCACTATTCCCAATAACGCGTGGTGGGAGTCTGCTTTGTTGTTGCTGAGTTCAATGGAAATCACAAAGTTGCCACATTATGTATTATACACATTTAGGGTCTGATCCAAAGCTGATACCAGTGGCATGACTGCTATTCTAACTAGTTAGGACTGTGGTTTGGGTGCTTCCAGTGAAGTGTTCCCAAGCACAAAGCCTTACAGAAGATTATCAGCTAATTAACAACAGCACCCGAGGGATGCTGTCTGGAAGGCAACATTGAGCTTTCAGTATTATTCACTTTAAAAACTGGAGTTTGGTTCAGGTTTGCAAGTCAGCCTCTACCTAAGGAGAGCTACGAGCATTCTTTAATCCATATAATCCCTTCCAACTCACACACTTTTCTAAGGATGCTATTCTGGTCTCTCCTCAGAGAAATTGTTGGGCCTCTCCCAAAACTGCAACATAGTAAGTGTACTGCTTTGAAAAAAACTCTCAGAGGTCATGAGTTTACGATTAGGTATTTTTAAATGCCTCGTTATTCAGTGCTGCAATAAAAAAGAAGTCTGATGGTTGCCAAACTAAGAACATAGCTCAGGGTTTATAATGTTACCTGCGGTGTGGATTAAAAAGCAAGCTACTGTAGATTCCAAGCCACCTCCCCTGCTGTAACAGACTGCACATGTTCTCTCTATGGCAGTTCCCTGGGGTGCATCAGAGTATTTTGGTTTTCAGGGGACAAAACAAGGTACCTCAATGCCACGGTCAGGTACAGAAGTAAACACAAGTCTGTCAATGCAAGTCTGGGACTATGAACAGGTTTTCTTTCTGGCTGACCAGCTATGGAGACTACAATGCAGGACAGCACTGTGGCAAAAGTGACTGCCACCGCCTCCAGCTCCTGCTCTGAAGAGCTTGATCTGCTAAGACTAGCAGCCCTTTCAGATATGTAATTATCTTCACAACACGATGTATGCTGAGAGAGGCAAATGCTAATTCATTTCAGCATCATCCAAAAGCTCATCAAAGCTCTTCTGTTAGTAGGTATCCTTTGCTTCTTAGTTAAGGAAGAAGCAAGTCCCTTCATCCAGTGGGATTAGACAATGTCTTCCACCAACTTCACTAGAACAAATAAGCTCTTTTCAGAGCAAATGCTTTGAAAATCAGGGAAGTAAAGAATTTATTATGCTGAGATATGACAGCTTTTGCACTATCAGCCTGATAAGAAAATGATTTAATATAGATATAGATATGCACTTGCATCCTTTGAATTCCCAAATACTCTTCAGGCAACTATGTCACACAGAAGCACAGCTTGAAGTCTAAATGCACTGAAGACCTTGAATGTCTTTTTACTGATGTCTGTTTGGGTCTTGGCCATGTGTTTGGAATTAAATGCTAGGGGGGTATGTGGGACTTTGAGGATGCACAGATATTGTGCTAGCTTGAATGCTAAATTTCTCCCAGTGAGGAGCCCTTTCTGAATGTCTAAATATCAGCATTTAGCATAGTTGCTTCTGAAAGAAAACAAAGATCTCCTGGAAGATTTATTTACTAAACAGATATCATCAGTGTATAATAGAGTAATGTAAAGGGTTTCATTTTGTGACATTTGTCACTAAACCCTCTGTGCAATGCAGTTTGCAAAGGGTTGTGTGAGGACTTTGAAGGATATTGAACCAGTCAATTGACACTGGCCTTCCTTGAAAATTGCAACTCAGACTCCATCAGGCTTCTCGAGGTTCCAGCATTTCATTCTGCCACCATACCCAGAAGATTTGGGGCCCACAAAGATGAAGGCCTTTCCCAGAAAACCTTGCAGGAAAGTTTGCAAAGATACTGATGGCAGAGCTGCAGAGACATGATATCTGCTGTAACATTTCCTACAGATTGAGGTGCCCAGCAGCCCCACAAGCTGCATCCTCCTGAGCTGCTGCATCTTTATTTTTGAAAGGGAACAGGAGGTTTCTGCTTCCCCAGAGATATAGAGGAAGGAGATATATGCTCTGCACTGAATGACCTAATGTATTTGGGGGACAAAGCAGCTATTAATTGATTTTATTGATAAACAGTAGCTTTATTAATAGAAAAACTGCCAGTAGTGTCAATTATTCATACACATATGTATGCATATTCTATACAAAGAATGGAAAACAGACTTCCACCTTCAGTCAGATCTGTAGTTGGTAGAATAACCTCTGAAATGTGGGCTTAGGTTTTAATTGTTTAGAAATATTGTTTTATATCACTCTCATTCCCTAATTTATCTCTGCCAGGCAGCAAGGCAGGCTCAGAGCCATCTGATTGCTGTGATTAACTAACTTGATGATTATCTGTGTATTAACTATTTGTGATAGTTTCCCATTGCCATGCCACATACAGAATCAGTGAAAAAAAACCGAGATGATCATAGATTATTAAGGGCAATATTAAAAAATAGATGGATTGTTTATCTGATGACAAGAGAAAGCTCTTTGCCCACATCTCCCTTGCACATAAACTGCAGCAGTTGGTGTGATTCAGACACTTAGACCTTTTTCCTCCTACAGCTGTGAGAAATTACCATGCTCGAGGGCTCTGCCCGAGACCCCTGTGGCAGGCTAAGTGGGTTGGAAGAGGTGGCAGGGATGCTTCTGAGTCCCAGGAAGATGCCGTCCTTCCCCAGTAAGCCCTCTGCATCCCATGTCCTTTCCCCTCTTGTGCCACATTGAGGAACCAATACTGCCAAAGGATCCTATAGGGACATTAAGAGAAAAGGTTCCCTCAGTGTTGGTGTCATCACAACAAAGGAGTGGATTTGATGATCCAGGTCTCTTTTGATTCTCATATAAGAGGGGAATTGACTGTCACTGACTGAGAAGATTATCTTGCCTGGTTAAACACTTGATTTTAAAATGCATAAATAACTCTAAGAAGTTCCACAATGTAGAGGTTCCTGAGGAACTAATTATGAGCTCTTCTTTGTTCACCGTAGGTATTTTTCCATTAAAGTCACACAAGGTTTTCCCTGTGTTAACTTAGATGCCCCAAAAGCCCAAATTCTGTGGAGGCTTAATTATAGTTTCATGCTGCCAAATCCCTTTGGTGCATCTTCTTGTAGGTTGCACTTATGTTATCAGCAAACTTAAGGCCCTGCAGCAACAACAACAACAACGAGGAGGCTGAACAACTATCCTGCACATCTAGGAGCCTCTAGGAAAGGAATACAAAGCATTTCCAGCCAGTTTTCATACCATCCAAGTGATGTAATTTATTTACAAGCTACCTTGCATTCTTCTGTACCTGCCACAGATACCAGACTGCAGAGAGGAGGTATCAGCCCAGTAACTAGTGCTTCATGCAAGGACTCCCCACACCCCTTGGCTGTGACTTTTAAAGCTTTCTCACCTTTGGATAAAACAAAGCGCAAAGCTACAGCCTGTTGAGACAGTTTCTCTACAGGTGACCCTGCCTTCTCAGCAGAAAGACAGCAGCTCAGGTGCTCTTTCACAGACTGAAGCATCCATAATATCTCTAGACCCATTGGAAGCACAGATCTCATCTAAGTTGACATTTTAGGTCCCCATGTTTCCTTGGCAAAGTCATCTGACCTCCTTAATGCTTAGTAAACCAAGAAAGACAAAATGACCTGAAAGAGCTTTTTAAAAAAATATACATGTTTGTAAATAAATCTAACCAAGCTTTCTTATACAACTTAAACATTTCCACACAAGGCACAGAATAACATAATCGGGAGGAAAAGCACCTAAGTGAAACAGAGGACACCTTTACTGAGCTGTTCAGCCCTCCAGAAGAGACCTGAAAGATCAACATGGTGCCGGATCACTCTTCATTTTTCTTATCTTTTGTATCTCCAGAAGAGGAGAAAAAATTTATGGTTACATATATAATCAATTGAAAACTTCCTTTGTAGCAGCTGGAGGTGGATCCTGACTATCTGAAGGACTAGTCTTATCCCACATGACCATAGTGACAAACTAACACAATTTTTTACTGATGTTGTTAACATGAATACCTGTCTTTAAGTTTTATACAGCATCCATAATGGGGATTTGAAAGCAGCATAGCTCAAGGGGAGTCAGTAATTCTGAAGTCTCAACATGCAGTAAGAAGTAAGTTTCCTTCCTAGAAAGTTAATTTCAGAAATCCCACAGTGAGGTTAACGGGATTACTTCTCCAATTGCCACTGACTTTGCAAGAATAATACAAGATGAAGACTGGAGGTAGAGAAGGAGGGGGGGAAAGGAACTGAAACTCTTCAAAATGCTGGTTAATTGCAAAGAATCTGCTACCGCTTAAGATGTGACTTACTGACAGGGGGAAGAATATATCAAAGTGCACAGGAGATACATCACAATATCAAAATTCAGCTGAATAAATCTCAAAGGATGACAGAGGATTCATTGCTTAGAATTTATCTAGACGGATTTCTTGTCCTGCTTGCATTAAGCAGCCTTTTTTCCTCTGTGGCTTTATTTTGGCTTTTTTTTCTTTCTTTTTTTTTTTTTTTTGTTTTTTTTTTGAGCAGTTGATTCCTATTCCAACAAACCGTGAACAGGTTTTTTCAAGACCAGTCAGAAACTATTCCATACATTCCAGGATCTGGGACTTGAAGCTAACAGTTGGTGCAGATAAAATATCCATTAAAATAATGTTAGGGAGTGGCATATCTAGTAGGAATGAGAGATGGCTGATTGCCTACCCTTGGAGGTGCACTACATTTATCCATGGTAAATGTTACTCTGAAGGCAGATTAACTTCAGCAGACCAGAAGCAGTTGCTTTAAAAATATGAATATGTCATCTTGTTTCATTTCCTGATGTGAGGGCTGATCCTCCCCCAATGAATTCCCCACCTGAGGCTAGGGTGAGGCAGCAGGCTCATGAAAACCTGCTTCGGAGACCAACGGAAAGAGAGGCTGAGAAGTTTTCCCTAGGGAACTACCTTTGCCAAAGAAGCACCCAGCTAAGCACTGGCTAGGAAATTTCCACTGGCCCAAGTGACACTTCCAATAACCTGAATCAGCTTAATTTCTCCACGCAAAGTTCCAGTTCAGCCTACTCATTAGCAATCAGCAGAAATCAATACTCTGTATTGGCAACGGACATTGTCTGTCTGAAGGACAAACTCATTGCCGTGGTGGCTCAGTAGCATCTGAGGCAACAGCAACAAAGAAGCTGAAAGAATAAAGAAAAACTTGTTTATCTACAAATGCTGCCAAAAAGCCTTTTCTTAAATAAAGGCAGGGAAGTGCTAAGCTTGGCCTTGCTGCAGAAGGGCATTTGCTATCTGGCCTCCACCCCACTTACCTCCATTCCCAGGAAAGAATCTGCACAAAAGCAGTCTTGCACTTTGGAGGGAGCAATATGGAAAAACCTGTCAGGGAAGAGTAATTTCTGACACTGTGGTTTATAAGAAGAGTTGGTTTACACCCCAACAGCCTCACTCAGTTTCTGGGAGCAGCAAACTCCGCACTGCGCATTCCCCTAGAGCTCCTATCTGTACATCACTCTTGAGGGCTTCTGCATAACTGTGTGATCCTTCTCCTTCTAAATGTCTCTACCAGAGAACACCTGGGGAGGACGGTTTGTTTCTGTCACCTTAGGCTTCCGGCAGAGTCCAAGTGACAACCCAGAGACACAGCAGAGCATTCAGATACACACTCAGACACCCAGAGTGAGACACCTGGTGCAATTAATAAAAATGATGGAACAAGCATAGGCCATTTGGTTCATCAAAGTTCACTGAGCTTTTCTATTCAACGCTCTATTTCCTTCAAGAAGCAGCATATGATTTGCCAAATAACACCAGTGTCTTTCTACCCCGATAGCTTTTGCTTGAAAAACCAACTGAAAAGACATTTTACTCTGTTTGCACGTGCATAGATACCTAGTTTTGTGGTGAAGACAACTAGTATGCACCACCTATCCTTCGATTTTCTACCTGTCCTTGTCCCTGTTGGGGGCTACCACCAATTCAGGTCATACAAATTCTTACTTTTACGACCCTTGCCACTCTCTGGCCCAATGCTACATCCCACTTTAGAATTCCTTTGGCACCAGACTAAACAAGAGGAATACGCAGGTGCGTTCCTTGCTCAGCCTCCTCATTACTACTGAAACTTGGCATCCAGTGTCCCACCCACTGGGAAGAATTGTCCTGAGGTTACTCCTGAACTTAAATGCCATGATCTGGAAATAAGAAGGAGAAAAAAGTTTGCACAATTTTCCATTTAAGACTAATATCCCTAGTATTCCATTCTTGCTTCCCTCTGTCAAATCCCAAAGACCTTCTTGGCCTGTGACTGCCTGTTCCAATTAGGGTGTGCATGCAGTACCCTAAAGCCTCTCACGAGGTACCAGGGAAATTTGGCTGCTTAAAATCTGCACTGTTTCCTCCTCCCAGACCCCTGGAGCAGTCAACGACTTTGAACAAGGAGTTCTTTGTTTGATCAAGCTGATATTATCAGAATTTGAAAAACGAATGCTTTAAAGTTCCCCATGTTTTTTGTAACGAGGTTTCTCCCAAGGCCTCCCAGGGTCCTTCTCCCTTTTGCTAATGGACACAAGCTTCTGCAGCTCTCCCCAGAAAAAAAACCAAACAAACACTAAATTCTGTTCTCACATCTTCAGAAGACTGGCTGCAACAGCTGAAAATGAGGAAATCGGAGCTAGCACCTACCACATTCTGCATCTCTGCTCCCTGACCATAGCCCATCTGGTGAAAACAATGCTCCCACACTGAAGAGCCCACTGCTGTGGTCTGAGCAGTTTCTCAGGTTTTGATTAATTTCCTAGAAACTGCTTTCTCAAGTGTACAGATCTTTTAGTAAACCAGGCAACTACTATTCCAAAGGCTTGCTTTGTGATCTGTTCTCATTAGCTTTCATGGGTTTACCTACCATTTTCTTTATATTTCACATTAAATTCCATTTGCTGTGCAGTGACCCAGTTTCACAGTACATCTGACATCCCTTTGATTTCTTTTTGCTGCCTGCTCTGCACTTACAGGTAAGAGCAAACGTAAGAAGTCTGCAGCTGGTTTCTTTGTGCAGGTCATTTAGACAGATTAAAAGCACTGAAGGAAGCACTAACTCCTCTTCTGGCTTCAATCAATATTTCCTTCGAGTTTGACCCAAGTCCTCTCTACTTTTAAGCAATTCTTTGCTATGTGATACATTGACTGCCTGATCCCTTCAGGTTGAATAGAAACCTGGCAAGTGGCACTTCAGTAGGTTGCTGCAGAACCCAAACAGCATGTCATGCCAAGTCTCGTCATTACCCAGCCTTCTTTTTTATGTATGTGTATATGTGCTTGTTATGACAGAGGCACTGGAAGGGAGAATAAAGCTAACAGAAGGGAGAGGACGTGTCAGCCTTAACCGCACTTTCCCTGATGGTAACAATTGAATAGTTTCCAGCAAAAATATTTGGTTACATTAATTGTGTGCAGACTTCAGGGCTGTACTGTCTCCACACTTCTGTTAAAGTCACCACAGTAAGTGAGTTCATCTACATATTTATTTAATGTTCAGGAGTCTCAAGCATTAGTGATGAACCTGAGGATGCAAAATCCACCTCCTTTGTTTCCTCTGCACTGCCTGGGGAGACACAGGAACCTCTGAGGCAGCAGTGGTGGCACATGACCCAGAGATGCCCCTCAAATCAGCCCTGTGGCAGGGCAAGATCAGAGGCTCAGTCATCTCAGGGCAAAGCTGCAGCTGGTCCAAGGTGACCGATGCTGGAAACAGGAGACACGTGCAGCCCCCGTGATTCTGATGAGCCTGGTAACCTTCCCGTTCTGTTTCCCTCGATGCTCAAGTGCTGTTTTGGAGGTCACCATGCTCGCCTGCCATGTTACTGTGGTTTTGTCACCCACGAGGCTGCCCCCCAGGCTGCCATTCTGAGCATCCTCCACCTTCAGGTCTGCACACTGGCACAGGCAGCAGACATGTAGACGATCCAGGGCATCAGGCATCTTGGGTTTCTCTCCTCTTCCTCTACCTCACCTTATCTCGGAGCAGAGCTTTAAGCTCTCCCCCACTTCCACATGTTTCCACACCCCCTCGTGCATGTCATCCCTCTCTTCAAATCCCTTTTGATCCACCACATTTCTGGAGTGACTCTTCTGTGCTTTGTGGATCAGCATTCACTGGCACCAGGATCCTAAAAGCAGGATAACATCACATCACAGCAAAAACCAGCTCTGCCCTTCCAAGCATTTCCTCCAGGGCTTTTCTTTCCCTGCTTTCAAGATCTCCTATCTTCTAAAAACCCCTGGGCTCTTTTTGCTCACAGCTCCATACTCTCTCCACTTTTAACTTAAGCATGAGTCAAATTCTGTTCTTGTCACTCCCATCTCTAGACGCAGAGTCACATAAGAGTTCAACAAAGTTACGCTGGATTTAGACTGGGATAATGAGAGCAAAAAAATGGCACTTTGTCTTTGTATTTTAACTTCTTCCCATAATTTTTTTTTATTTGTGGCAGTGTTATTGTTAGATTTACTTTGATGTGCTAGTTTGAAATTCATTAATCTCCAGCACACTCTAGGAAAGCTCTTTATATTTGTTCTCTACTTAGAATATAAAATTACTTCACTTTGCAAAGTTTATTATAATATTCTAAATTTATGACATTACTATTATCTGAGGAATCTGCAGCTATTCATACATATTCCCCCTTTGTTTCAAGCCCTTCAAAGTTAGTCGGGCTAATTCTATATTTTCTTTTATTGGCATCAACTGCACATTATACTAAATGCTATTAAATTACAGATCCTCTCTGCTTTTCCTGGAAACCTGCTAGTTGGCAGAGCAAGATTAGATCTGGATATTATATGCAAGATTTTTTAACAGTTTAGGTTTAGGATGCAGATAGTATATGAACCTTCAGTGTGATCATATACTTAAAAGCATTTTAAAAATTGTGATAAGCTAAATTATGTCACTTCTAATCAGAATTTTTTATTTCTTTCTTTCCTGATTAGTACAGCCTGTGCAAATTTACTAAATAACTCTTCTAGCTCCAACATCTTTACCTCATGGCATCCTGAGTCAGCATTTCTCGCAGCAAGCACTACTGTCAAGTGAAATTCATAATGATAATCACCATTCAGCACTGGGACTGAGGAGGTCATCAGCAAATGTTTCCAAATTATGTGTGGCAATCCCACCTCCTCACCAGGCCTGCTGTAAGAAAAATCTTATCAAAGAATCATAGGATGGTTTGGGTTGGAAGGAACCTTAAAGATCATCTAGTTCCAGCTCCACTGAATGGGCAGGGACACCTTCCTCTAGACCAGGTTGCTCAAAGCCCCAAGCAACCTGACCTTGAACACGTCCGGAGAGGGGACATCCACAAGTTCCCTGGGCAACCTGTTCCAGTGTCTCACCACCCTCACACTAACAAATTTCTTCCTAATGTCTAACCTAAATCTACCCTCTTTCAGCTAAAAGCCTTTCCCCCTTGTCCTGTCACTACACACTTATGTAAAAAGTTCATCTGCAGTTTTCCTGTCGGCCCCTTCAGATACTGAAAGGAGGCTAGAAGGTCTAACCAGGAGCCTTCTCTTCTCCAGCATGAACAGCCCCAACTCTCTCAGCCTGTCTTAATAGGAGAGTTGCTCCAGCTCTCTGATCATCTTCCTGGCCCTCCTCCCAACTTGCTCCAAGAGCTCCATGTCCTTCCTGTGTTGAAGGCTCCAGAAGGGGACACAGTATTCTAGGTGGGGTCTCACAAGAGCAGAGTAGAGGGGAAGAATCACCTCCCTTGACCTGCTGGCCACACTTCTTTTTATGCAGCCCAGGACATGGTTGGCTTTCTGGGCTGAAAGAGCAAAGTGCCAGCTCATGTTGAGCTTCTCATCAACCAACATCCTCAAGGTCTTCTCCTCAGGGCTGTTTTCAATCTATTCCCTGCCCAGCCTGTATTTGAGCTTGGGATTGCCCTGGTCTTAATTATTCATAGAGAGATGGGTTTCTGGTGTTCAGCTGCAAAGCTGGGCAGAAGCAACAGCAGTGGCCATGCTGTGCTCTGCTGGGCAGGGTGGTTCCCATGCCAGCATGTCCTGCTGAGGGCTATATCTGCATTTCTCCTTGCTTACTGGTTCCTCTGACAGCAAACCAGGCAGTCCAGGGGACACAATGGAGGACACCTCTCACACCTGCATCCTTCAGAGAAGCAAGAGCTGATGCCTCCCACCCACTCCCCAACAGAAAAAACCTAGATGACCCCATGTGTACTTTGTTCTTTTCCTAATTCAGTAATGGGATATGCTTAATATAAATTATAGCATAGACTGTAGTAGTTCAACTATACACATGTGACCTGGTGCATTTGTAAATTATTGGACTTCTGAGAATTTTCTCACTAATTTCATGCCTGAATGCTGGCTTTTGCCCATGTCAAAGCTCATATTTGCTACCTAACTGACAAAAGCAATAAAAACCTATTTACAAACTTGCATCCTACAAATTCATTGTCTCAGAGTTTCTTACATAAAGTGAACACAGCTGCTTTCATGGTTTCGTTTCCTTTGGAAAAAAAAATATTAAAAATTAATAATTGTATGCAAATATAATTTTATATTTAAAAAAAAACAAACGTCTTGAAATATTTCATATTAGAAGTGAGCTCATTAGCTATTATTTGTTTTCCTGGGAAATGGCAGGTGAAGAGCAGATTGTTATTTCTCATCGAGCCAGAATGAAGAGTGAAGGCTTATCTAGCCCAGGACTCTGTCAGCTGGGCCAAAGGAGAATGCTGACAGACTAGTATGAGCAAAGAGGAAACATACAGAGATATCTACCTAGAAAACATCTCTTTATCCTGCAATGACAGTTTGCACCTCAGGGATTTCCTGAGTCAGGAGAGTGTTAATGTAAAGGTTTACATGGTAACCTTGTGCAGCATAAACATTCCCCCACCCCATGTGCAGGTGGCTGTGGCTTCAGAGCTACCCCACGCTGCCCAGAGGAGCAGGTGCTAGGTAAGACCCTGTGTGGTGTGCAGCAGGCAAGAGAGAAGATAAATGTGATTTCTTATAGGACAAACTAAGGCTGATCAGGGCTTCTGTGCTCTGCTGAGCTGATGACAGCTCGGCCTCTGCCAAGGTATCCACCGCCGGGGGAGATTCTTCCGGTGTGATCTAAAATAAAAACACTCTTTGTCTACCAGCAGTTATTTCTCCGTGGTGCCCACATGGAAGAGCCAGCCCAGGAACAGTGAGTTCCCAAAGGCATCAGCACTGGTGGTGCTGAGGAGAGATGGCTGCCAGCTCGCCTCCTGTGCCGAGCATCTCCGTGCCCCACCACTGCCAGTGCCATGGGAGCTGCTCTCCCCAGGGCTTCTCATTCACAAGGGTGGGGATAAAGGCAGATTTAATTTTGGAGGCTTCAACCACGGCCCTCGTTTGAAGCCCATGCCAGCTGTGGGGGTGGAAACTGTGCAGGAGACAGGCAGCAATTAAAGCTGGATTTTGAAGCAGAGGGATTCCTCCCCTCCAACCTGGGCCCTGGGACCATGTTCCCAGAGCAGAGTTAAAAGGGCAGGCTTCCTTCCCTGAGTTTATTAAACAAATTGCAAAGGTGGTAGGACAGGACCGGTGGTGTTGCTGAGCTGCCAGATCTCACGGGCTAGCTTCAGGACTCCCACACATGCCACCTGTCCATCTGTGCAGGACTGTGTCTCCACATGTGTGCAGCATGGATCTGGAGCCTCTCTCCCACTCTAGAAACATCAGAAGGACTTGCCACCCAGCTACCCACAGGGCAGGCAAGAGGCTGCATACCCACTAGCATTACCTGCTACCCTACAGTCAGGACACAGAACCCGAAAGATTGTCCGAGTCCTAATTAAATGCAGAAATTGTATGGAATGATGCAAAATGTGTCTGTGGCTTTGAAGGAATATGACAATTTCAGGCAGATGGCAAGATAGGAATTAACACTTCTTGCAGCACCCAGCCAGAACAGATGCAGTACATACCGAAGGTCAGACAGCAATGAACAGTATAATTCCCTTTGCTCTCCCCGCAAACACAGAAACAGCAAGTCACTGTGTCACTACAGGCTTTGCTGCTGGAAACACATCAAGTGTCATTTGTCAAGGTAAATTAGAAACACTGCATAAGCAGAAGCTGGAGGTAGAAAGGGAGCCGTGAAAGAGGGAGCTCTAGCAACACAAGGCTTCTCAAAGCAGTTTCACTAAACTCTTTCTTCTCCCATATGCATATCGCTCTTTGTGAGGGGTCCACAAAGTCAATAACTCCCTCTGAAACAGCTGTTTGTTTTGGGTTGCTGATAGAAAATACAGTAAGTTAATTAAAAATTGTTACAAGGCAGTGATTCATGAGGCATCCAACTACAGAAGAATAATGTACCTATCTGACCACCTGTCTCGTTGGTCCATTTCTTTGTGAATTACAGTATTTTAACTCATTAAATAGTAAAACATCAGAGTAAAGCAATGGAAAGTTACTCTGTGCTTAACTGCCCTAGAATTATATTGAGGAAGAAAAAAGTGTAGGCATAATTCGTCAGCAGGTATAAAAATAGATCTTCTTGAGGCATTATCTGAACTTGGGAAGTTTAATTGGCTGCCTGGGGGCCTCCAGTATTTTCGTTTTTCTAAATGAATTATAGTATATTCATTATACAATAGATGCCTACAAGTATGGAAGTGTTTCTGTGCACTCATTCAGCAGCTCGTTCACAATTTGAAAAACAAAGCCAACCAGGTGTAATGAGGAATCTCTGTTTAAGTCGTTGTGTTTCTTCTTTGTTCTGCTTTTTTTGCTGGCAGTATTCAAAACCTAAATTTGCATGACTGAAAATCTTGCTTGGGAAAGCTAACTCACAATTTGGAGGTTGGCTGTTATGCCATATAATTCAAGTTGCTTAAATGGATTTGCAGGGTGGATGCTCAAATGCAGATTAAGATGTGAATCCACTTCCCAGAAAATCATTTAATTTATAAATGAGGAATCTTTGCACCTTGAGGTAGCCAGAGTGACTTGGCTTTTAAAGGAGATTACTTAGAAAAGGTCTGGCTACCAATCTGCTGGAGACTGGCTGTACAACTCATAAAAACTCAGAACAAAAGATCAAAGACTGCCTCAGTCAAGCAAAATAATATCCTGGATAAATAACTTTTACTCTGCAAATAGCATTTTCCCAAATGTCATATCACGATTTGGGTCTTCTGACAGGTGTAAACAGAGGCTGGAGAAGTGTGAGAAAACATGTCCAGTGACCACCAACTTGTGGTAACCTGAACATACTCAGCACCTTTGGAAACTGCGATACAGGGGCCATAAAGCATGTGAGAGCGCAGGCATAACCTTAACACAGGGCAGTATTAATTAACGGCAGCACTTCTAAGGCAGGAGCTTTCAAAGTGGAGCTTTCAGCTGTCCAACCACTATCTGACCCTAAAGGGGCAGCTCAGCACACCTGCCCCCCAACCATGCCCCCGAAAAGTGCATCTCCATCTTCTCACCAAGTCCCATACTGCTACATTGGACGTTGTGTGCCCAGATGGAAGGCACAGGCAAGGAGGGATGAGGCAGGGAAATGCTTACCCAAGTGACCTTTCCAGTGGGCACGGGAGAACAACCTCACCCTCTGAGAGAGGCAATGAGTACCCAAAGGTCTCACTGTCTGTAAAGGCTGTCTCAGGGGCTTTGTACTGTTCTGCAACCCACAACCACACAGATAGACTTCTGGGGGCAGATTCTCACCAAACTCTCGATGATGGGGTCAATTTTTGCTGTGTAAAATAGTTCCAGGGGGGATGAAAATTTATGTGAGATTGCAAATAGCCCAGGAAGACATGAGGGAGATTACAACATCTGGCCACTCATCTTCCATCTCTAGATGGAACCAGATAAAGAACCAGATATAATTATGAGGGCAGATACTATGAGTAATACAGCAGTAATATGAGTGGAAATCTCTTGAAACCTGAACATGAAACCACAACATCTTCATCCTTCAGAGGCCCAGGTGGTACAGTAAAAAAACAAACAACAAAACAACACGTCCAAGAGACTTTGAATCTGTCTCTTCTGACATGTGCTATCAGCTTAGTATGGAGCAGCAGGTCTCAACATGGAAAACAGTTATTTTCCCAGAAATCACCACCAAGTCATTGTAGATGAGAACTGGAGAATTTCAACTGAAGAACATTAACTGGAGAGCTAAATCATAAACCCCACAGTATTGACACAGTCTTCTTGCAACCCCTGAAAAGCATATTTTGCATTCCAGCTGACTCAAGGCATGTCCTGGGTAGTGGATAAGAGGACTCACTCAGCATGCCACGGAGGAGCCTGACTTTGAAATGGCAAGCTCTGATACTGGAGAGCTAACACGTGTCTCTAGAAGAATGAGCACAATGGGGCCTTTCTGCACTGTGCTGCTTTTTGCATTCTGTCCACTAGTGATCACAGCAGTGGTGGAGGAGGGGTGGGGGGAAAAAGGAAGAATTAATTAATTAAGTAAATGGCAGCCAGCCCTGCAGTGTCAAGATTCTGTATAATCCTCACATCTTCCTACAAAACTATGAGATGTGGCTCAAGGAAGCCATTTGGCCCACTGCACCTGATGGCTTTTGGCTTGGTCTGTATCCTTAAGGAGAAAACAGAAAGCAAGAGTACTTCAAAGAAGCATGGCTTATAGTCAGGTGTACAGGAATGGGTTAAATCCTAGTGTAAGATAGTGTAGTGGTTGCAAAATATAATTATTTTTTTTCATGTTTTTCTGCTGTCATTCGCAACACCTTCCCTGGGGAAATAATTTCATCACCTCTGTGGCGGTGGGATGAATGAAGACTGACCCTTGCCTAGGAAGCCAGATTTATTCATGCTAGGTGACTGCATCCATAAAATAAAAGACATCTTTTGCCAGGATTCCTGCATGTCACATTTTTATTCCCTCTTATTACTTTTATATTTTTCTCTGTAGGCATCCTAGTAAAAGAACTTTTTTTAATCTTTGTTCTGGTATTATTTTATTGGAGTTTTTTATAAAAATCTAACTCTCGGGTTTTCAGGCTGCATCTTCTGTATCTCTGTGGATACCAAAATTCTATCTTTATAATAATTACATAAGTATATATTAAAAATGATAATAAGTATAATAAGCAAACTTTGGCCATTTTAGGCCAAAGTTACTTTTGTTACTCCTATGCAAATCCAAAAAAATACACTGATAAGCGAAACGTGGCCCCTAGACTGAGCGTGTCTGAAAATGCTTTGGTGTGAATTAGTTTTCATAGAAGCAGTGTAAAAGTAACTGCCATGTCCAGAAGATGAATTCATTTCTCCTACACCTAGGTAGCAAAAAGTTTTGCCTTTGTAGGCCCCCTATGTAGGGAGCAAGACATGAAGCATCACAGACCAATTATCTCCTCTTTCCTATCACAGAGGTACCCATTTGTCCTCATTGGATGTCAAGGGAGTCTATACTAAACAAGATCTACACTTTTATATGTGCAATACATCCCACCAGTAAAGAGACAGTGTGGAAAGTTAGTACAGAGTATTGAGAGCACTGTAAATTTGTGCCTGAGCCTTATCTTACCTGGGCAGACAAAAACTTTTATTATAACCTCCATTCCACCCGTAAGTTTTGCCCATAAATATTAGTCACACAGCAGAGAAGAATCAATTTTTATGATGATGACAAACTAAAGCGCAAAACTGACCATTTCTATGCAGGTTGCCTTTGGGCCATTTGATGATTCACTGGTTAGTTCTGAACCTCCTGGATCTCACTTTGAATATTTCACTTCACATGCTTCTACTATTTCCAGTGCCCTTTAACATAGCTGGCATTTGATCTGCCTGCCACTAGGAAATTCTTTAACGTAGCCTCTGAGTATGGAAAAATAGATGTTTTCAAGAACAGAATTTTTAGTTTCTGTATTCATGGGAGAAACATACATTTAATTTAGTTCCATGTTGTAGGGCCAGATTTCTTCACTTCTATTCAGATCTAGTAGTCTTTTATTTTCTAAGTAGCTCAGTTAAAACCAAACAAAGGTTGTTTGTCTTTGCTCTGGTTTAAACTGAAGCTTGCTGGATAAGCTGAATTATGTTGTTTCACATATAGTTCTTCCTTCTAACGGCATAATCTGATTCTTCCCATTGTACTAAACCTCTTCACTTAGAACCATTTATGTTCAAGATGTATCATATTGAGTGTGATGCTTTTTGCTGGAAACATGATCTGTCACCCTGACTTACTTTTAGGGTGTTCTGAGTGGGTCTTTGGCAGGTATGAAGCCTCTTTGAAAACAGCAGCATCTTCTCTGAGTTTCAGTTTGGCAAGAAATAGACACAGATAGGATATTTGTCTTTCTTTCAGAGGGACATGATCTCTTTTCCTTCTCTTTCCTCCACAGAGCTGCACAAGTGCAAAGAGATTTTTAGCGCATGCTTGGGGATAAAAAATTGTCAAGGAATATTTTGTTTGGATTTCTTGCTAAAAACTTTGTTTTCAAGGATACAGGCATTTAGGATATACCTGAAAGCTTCTTCCTGCTCACTCTTATTAGGTATGATAATTTTCAACCTCCGGATCATGAGTTCACTCCCTAATCAGGGCTAGAGCATGTGTCAAGCTGTTCACTTTGAATGAGGAGCTTTTCGAGTCTGAAAACTCAATTTACCCCTGCTAGTGACATTAAGATAAGCAGTCCCTCAAGAGGTCCCCATCCTTATCTGACATACTGTGCTCTGCGCAGGCTCTGGCAGAAATTAAGTGGAATTTCATGTATACACAGTTGGGACATGTGTATCCTATTGAACAGGACCTTTCATTTGCACATCAAATGAAGCTTTCCAGTAGCTCAATTGAGCTCCTGTCACTTGCTGAATATCACCCCAGTTACAAGAGCCTAGGATAATGACATGCCTATATATCATAAAGACAAAAGATAACTGCACCATAGGAGGTGGCTATCAATCCATTGCTCATCATCCTCTGTAATGAGTTCCCTATAACAAAGTGATACTTTTTATATCTTTTTTGACAAATGAGTTATCCCCTAAGAAAGCTTCATTAGATGTCCTTCACAGCTTCCCATCACAATGCTGAGATCATTTATTTCTGTTAGTAGCACCTAGGAATTTGAGGCAGGATGCTGCGCAAACCCAGAACATGCACCCATGCACACTCTGCGCATGCTGTTATATACTTCATTGGTGTGTGCCTCCTACTAGTTCCTTTGTCTCTCTCCAGCTATTTAACCTGATTCAGTCCCTCTTTTACCTTCATGCTGTGAAGATGCATGGATGCTAAGTCTGAACAAGGCTTTGTGCAGAATTTTACTGGAATCAAATGTAGGCAATTCCATATGAGGGCATGATTTCCACTCATGGGAAGCAATTAAGAACATTAATAAAAGTATCTGAAACTGCTAATTGAAATTGAAGTCATTAAACTAAATTAAATGTACATGTAGGAGCTGCCCTTTACATTGGAAATGGCCTTCTTTCCACTTAAAGGAGAATTAGCTGTAATGGCTATCTACCAACATACCAAGGGAACCAAGAGTCCAGAGAACATTAGACTTAGGAAGGTTTTAAAGGTCTTAATAGGGTATTTCCACTTTGAAAAAAATCCACTAGGGACCTGCACTAATGACACCTGCACAGGTTTGCCCCAACTCACCTCCTAAACATACTACCAGGAACACCTAGAAAATATAAGTGAAAGCAACAACATTTTTCAATGGATTTTTGAATAATCTCCCTGAACTGAGGTTGATGTAAGTCTCATGTCATGATGAAAAATTGATTATTTTTTTTTAAAGGGTATTTCCATTCCTTTAAATAGCCTACCCATTTTAGAATATTTTTTGTAGAATCCTATTAGACAGCTTATGAAAGTGTTAGCTTCATCCCTACAGAAAGTTATATACCTCTCAATAAGGAGGTGAGGTCAAATGTTGTGTAGAAGCTGAGCTTGGCTCTACATTAATAAAGTGAGCATTCCTGACAGTGGTGGGAATCAACGTCCTTTTTGATAGAAGAACTGATTGTGCCAGGACTAGATAATTTGCATTCACTTGACCATGGGAAATCTTGGGCTCGCCCTCTAAGTGATTTGTCACCTGGAGCTCAGGACATGAACTGTAGATCATGACATCTCCTGTTGGAAGAATTTCTGAGCAATGGAAGAAACACAATAGGTTTCCTAGGTAATCAGGAGGAGACAGAAGTAGTAAAGGATTGAACCATGGCAGAAGGAACAGAGAAAATTAAATTCATATTCAAGATGGCAAGGACTTCTCTAGATCAATGTCAGACTTTTATATATGCTAGATCAAGCTTTATGACAACAGCACTAGGGATCAGTAACAACCATATCCTGGAGAATTTCAGTGTTTGTCTTCTAGCTTTACTTACAGTCAGATGCTGTGATAACAGAATGCAGCATTTTCTTGCTAGAGGAGAAGATCATGCATCCATGTGAAGCTGGAAAAGTACTACAGGACCTACTTCTTCCATGAAATATCCCAATACTGTTAACACAGTGCATATTCAGAGTATGAGAGATTACAAGTACTCCTCAAAATCAAATATCTCACAGTCTTTTCCATAACCCATCAAACCTCCTGAGATGGGATGTCAGTGTCATGACCTCCAGCAATGGAAAAGGAAGCTGAGGTACAGATCTGTGAGGAGATTTGACAGGGGATATCTGGGAACTGATTAGAAAAGCAAGATATCCTGATTTCCAGGCAATCCTTTTTTCAACGCTTTTCCTTGTATCCCAAGCACCTGGCAATATAGAAGAAGGGTGAGGGGAAAGGGAAAGCAAAAATAATCCACAGTGGTTTTTAAGATCTCATTTGAACCTGTGTCCTTGTCCTCCTATGAGCTCACATCTAATTCGATGAGACCATCCAATACATGCCTAAGTGGTCTTATTAGCTATATGGGTTAGCCTACAGTGACAAAAATCAGTTGTTCTTCCTTTATAAAAGAGCTAAAGGCTATATTCAGATGGCCTATAACAAACTTCAGATTTCCGTCATCTCAGTTTACTCATCCAGAATTTGGGAGTCCGATTAATTAGAGCTTGAGTTAGTTGGCTAAACACAAGCATCTGGTGCCATCTGAGATTCCCTAGGGTGTCTCTCATGTCTGCACAGACCTGGCATGTATGACATAAGATCTATGGGAAACCCACCCAATTCTAAAGTGGCAGCTGGAGGCAAGGTAAGATTCCTTTGAACATCTCAAATGATGCTAAACACCTGTGTTAAAGCACCTGAATGGAGCTCTTTAGATTGGAGCTAGGCAGAGTTACCTGGAGATATTGATTCAGCACATTTTAGATGAGAATTAACCACTTCAGGTGGCCTATTTCTCATCACCAACTGCAGAGGACACCTCTGGCAACCATGGAGAAGTTTAGTTTCATGAGGGCCTAAAGCTGGGAGGGATGAGGCTGGGCCTAGCTCTCTGTTGCTTGATCCCTTCTTCACTTCTCAACTCCTCCAGCAATTGCATAGAAAATCCTGCCATCAAGGCTTTGAAGAACTTAATATCCACTTTGCAGAAGTATAAATAATTATGCAAGGCAGGAGGGAAACCAGGCCCGTTTTCTTCCCGCCTCACAGAGATATGAGAAAAGACACCGTGAAGAGTAAAATAGTTGAGTTGGATTAAATTTACCATGTCTGCAAAATTTTCTATTAAAAGGTTACCTTTGATATAATGCTTCAGCCTGCAGACTTTTTCTTCCCAGCCATTAAATTCTGTTGTAATAAACTTTTACAATATGCATCATTATAGGAAACTTAAATAGGCTTAGCTTTTGAGTGAGACTCACAGACACAGTAGAATAGAGGGAAGAAACACGAGGTGTCTGGCTTCTTGAATAGCTAAGAAAGGGCTCTTCTTTATTAAATAATGCATATGAGGAGATGGATTTGGAATTCCAAATTTTCAAGGTCAGGGTGGAAGGAAGTCTGCTCGGAGAGCCATGAAACCCTGATCTCAGCCCCTATCTCTGGCTCTGCCCTTGCCTTAACTGCCTCATGCAAATCAGAAGACTACCCAAGGACTGAGCCCCTTAGCTCCAGCTGGGATTGAGCTGTTGGGGCAAATGGGCCATTAATACTCACACCCTTCAAAGAAGAGTCATGGCAATTGCTCTTCTTGTTCTTCTCTGTATTGTTCTCATATCTATGTGGAAAGACTTTGAAAATACAAATGTCTCAGTGTTATAGCAAAATGGTTGCTGGTGGCTGGAAAGTAAAATCCACAGCCTCTCTTCTGCTTATAATGAGCACTGCAGTGCAAAATGGGCAGCTGCAGAGACAAGGAGGATCAGTCTCCTTGTTATTACAATGGTTTATGGAGACATTTGGCCTCAGGTATATTATCCTTCCTATTCTGCTGGTAATTCATTTGTTTAAAGTAATAGATGTTGTAATATAATTGTCCACAGAGATCACGCTACACTCCTTTCTAGAGCTATAAGCATGCTGGCTATTTAATAGATGACCTGTCACACCTGGGTGAAATGAAAATTCCTTTCCCACAGAAGAGTAACAATACTTTGTACAGCTGTTTATGAAGAAGAGGGTATTTATATTCTATTTTGTTCTTGTATTCTTGGAACATCACCTATCAGCCTTAGGGTGGCAAAGGAGCATATATCAGCTAATGTTGCATTTCATGGCCTGGTATAAACACAGAGAATGAAAACTGATCCTCATCATGTATAATGTGGTGATGTCCATACAAGGAGTAGAGCAGAGGCACTGCACCACCTCCAAAGTCTTCTGAGAGGCAGAAGGAGGCGAATATTAAGACAGAAAAAAATGCCCTGATATACTCCTTTTGCAATTATTATTCTGCTTGCCCCTCCATCTTACGGAGGTTCCTTTTAAAAACAACGTCCTATGCTCAATGAATATTAGATTCCTCAGAATTTTCTCTGTTCCTGTCGCTCAACAGATTTCAGCTATTCAGGAGTCTGTGGGCAGGCATCTTGCCTGGCTGTTTGTGCCTCTTTGCATCTCTAGGGGACCTGATTCTTTCTCTTGATTAAGTGAGCACAGAGACATCCCTGGAGTGGTAAGAGGCAAACAGAATAGCCTGAAACATCAGCTCATGATTTGCATTGCAGTGTCATTTGCAATCAACAGGAGACTCCAGTGCCCTCTGTTTAAGATACTGGCTCTCTTCCCACTGGACTCAATAATACACTTAACTCTTACAACACCCTGACAGTTTATTTTATTTCTGGCAGTGCTTATTCTAAAGGTCAAAGGTCTCGCTGGCTTTCTTAACTGGCAATACAATTTTATTTCATTATTTTTAACTGCAGAAGGCACACCTCTCATGTGTCCTGAGGCATTTTTGCAGACACAAAGGAACTCCAGTCCACAGGGCAACCTGTGTTAATGAGTGCAAACAGGGATTCCCCAAACTAGCCCTTCAGAAAAAGCAACAGTAAATGAACAGACCTGCTCAAGACTCGTCAAGAGACTCAAAACTCTTGACTCAGACACAGGAGCTAAAAGTCCCACAACTTCCCACCCAGGAAATTGTGTGAGTGAGATTTGTTAGGTTTGGCCCTGATAAAGGGAAACAAAATCAAGAAGAAATGTTCATTAAGGACTTCACTCTGTTTTTTCAACTTCACTTCAAAATACTGTCTGTCAACAGACAGGGAAGGAGAATCACTGAAAAGTGGACTATGCTCTGTCCTTAGATGTATGTGAAGTGCTGCCACTGAAGTCAACAGGGCCAGAATTCGGCCTTTCAAATCCTGGCAGGTCCTAAACCAACATATAAATTACAGTGAAAGGAAAACTCCATTTTCCCTTAAGCTTTGGAAAAGGAATAAGGGCTGGTGGCCATTGCAGATCCTTTTGTGCCTAATGGTGAGATCCAGCAGACTTTGGTCCATGCTCATCATTCCCTATACTTACTGCAGACCTCAATTTTGATGCCTTCTGACATTGATTCACCTGGTAAGGGTACTAAACATTCAAAGAGCATGTATATCGTAATAAAAAGAAAGCCACTGAAAACCCTAATTTACTCAGGCAAATTGAATAGCTTTGGTTTAGTATAATATGTCCCTAAACATTACCAAGAGCACTGCTCTAAAAGCTGAGGCTGGGTTTAAAATACCCTCAATGCAAATAGAGCCCCCTGTATGGGCATGTAAGGCTTCTCCCAAGTCACTTTATGCTCCCATGTTCTCATAGCTTGGCAACTTTTTCAAGGACTTTTGGTTCATTTTGGAGGTGCTGTCCTCAGCAAAGAAAGGGGAAGCTATTCTTTTAAACACACAGGGGAAAACAGTTCCTCGTCCTCAGCCATGTTTGCAACTCAGTTCAGTGTTTACCTTTGGCAAGGGAGGAAGGGAAGAGTGTTTGCAAGCCTCTGTTTTAGCACATTTGCCTACCTCACAGTTGGGAGGTGCAGACTTTGTTCTGATTGTGGGCTGGGCAGTGGGGCACAGGTTTGAAGAATGCCTTTCTTCTTGGCCGAATTTGTTGTTTGGAAGCTGGCAGCTGCTGTTGCTATGATTGCTGAGTTTATTGCTGCCCAGAGCAAATGAATGAGTAGGAGAAAAAATAGGAGGAACAGAAAGTGGCATTAAACTACTCTTTGCTGAGTATATGGGGAAAAAAAAGAAAAGCATAATGCCTGTAGGCACTCGGTATGGTGATGAGCACAGTGAAAGCAGTTGGATATATTACACGCTAGTGTATTAGTAGAACAAAGAAGGAAAAGGAGGTCTCATGTCTTCTCAGCCCAGAAAGTGTCTCACCAGGCTGATCTGTACTGGGGGTCTCACTCAGGGCTGCACTGACTCCGTGTCACGTTGCAGATCCTGGGACAGCACCCGGTCCTGCACTTACTCCATCATCAAGGCAGGATGTGACCCTGCCTCCCTGCAAAGTTAGAGCTGCCTTCTGCAAAGTACAAAAGGTCAGTCTAAAATACATGTATTAAATAAAAGCAAGAACTATACAGGTATTCCCTTATCTGTAATCATCTATGCTCCTAAACACGTTTGCTCAGAAAGTATGAGGTATATTATGATCTCAAATGATTTTCTTAGAAAATCAGCATTCTGTACAAGAAGGAAAAGGCAAAATGTAGAAATCTGTCTTTTTCTATAAAGGCCACTGAAAATTATTTTTCATATAAAGCAAAGTTCATAAAAAATAAGACCTCATTTTAAGATCAAAATACTTTATGGAAGAGTTTTTTAATAAGCCATTGATAGCCTTCCTGCTCCACTGGCCATTTTTCAACACCATTCAACTAGAGCAGAGTCCATTGAAGGATAACAGAAAGGCAAAGTACGCAGGAAGAAACAGATTTCTTTATTAAACCAAGTGATACAGCAAGAGATGCAGGCAGGCTTTTGAGTATCCCAGCTTTGCTTCAAGTTATCTCTAGAGAGAAGCAAAGTGGTTAGCAGTGGAAACCCTACATGATAAAAGAGTTGATTCCTTTGAGAGTGAAGATTTGTGCTGATTAATATGGAAGACCACAAGCCCACTGTAATGTTACTCAGGGATGGGAATGACAAAAGACAAGGTGGGGGAGCAGGGGTAATTTCTTTTGTTTCCAGGGAATGAAATCATAGGTAGAAGTCCCTAATCCAGCAGGTTTCAGACTTCTATCTTTGTGTAACTTGTAATTACATAATTTATTAAGGAGGTTTTTCTTGTTTAAGTTGACAGAAGGCGATAAGCCAGGTCACTGAAACTCCACAGCCACTTCATGCTCTGGGAGCATATCGGGAGTTGTGGAACAGGAGACCAGGCAGAAAGGAAGGAGAGCTATTTGTTTATGTTGTTGCTGATTGGAATCTGCTGCTGGGATCATCATTTAAAGTTGGAAGTGTATTTAAAGTGGAATTGACTCAACCAAAACATTCAGCAAATCCTCCCAGATAGAGATGAAAAACAACAGTGGCAAACTTCCAGCCTGCCACAGCAAGCGTTCAAAATCCTTTGGAAATTAATGACTTCAAGGCTTTAAAAGGATAAAAAAGGACGGCCAAACCAGACAGGTATCAGGGCCTGTTTCTGAAAGCCTCAGACATCTATAACTTCAGCTGATTTCCAATTGTGCAATCTTTCCAGGATGGGCATTAAGAGACTGCACAGAGAGGACAAACATGATTGCTTTCTACCCCAGCACTGTGGTTTACCTGAGGATGGATGAATGGACATTTTAGTTCAAACAAAGGGTCTACCTAGCCTAGTTCCTGCCTTCAGCACTGGCCATAAGCCCATACCCAGTGAAAAATAAGAAGTGGACAAATGTTTACAGTATTTCCCCCACATACTATCTCAATCTCTGACTGTTTTCAGCAGACCAGATTTCCTAAGCTTCATGTGCTGTGTCTGTTTAATAAATGTCTGTAAATCTTTTCCAAGTTTGTTCCCAGTCTCTCCTTTAACTTTTGCATTCATAACATCCTTAGGCAGAGAGTCCCACGGATTCACTGGCTGTTACACAGAGAAATACCACCTCCTTTTACTTTTGAACCTACCTCGCAAGTAGCTCCATCTGATGGACCTTCATCCTTGCCCAGGATGAAACAGTGAATGTTTAGCCCTTATCCACCTTCTCCATATCCGGAATTCTGTTGTCCTTTAGTGCATTCAACCTATGTTGACTTTCCAGGCTAAAGATTACTAACAGCTTCTCTTCTATTCCTTGGCCAGAGAGGCAGGCAGAGCCAGTTATTTTGCCCTGGCATCTGCCAGGTAGGTGCCAGTGGTACAGCTGAGATTAAAGATTGAAAGAGGCCTCAACACTGGGCAACTGCAAAGGAGGAATGATCAAACCCAGCTCCATGCTTTGAAAAGCCCCACTAGATGGCATGCACACCTGCCATGACCCAGCTCTTGGTCATCCCTGGTCACAGGATACAGAACTACACATCTCCTGCCTTGTGATGGAGGAGGCAAAGGCATTATCACTGCAGTATGACCCAGTTTGGCCCTTCTTCATGCGGCTGAAGACCTTTCAGCAACTGGGCACAAGGCAGCAGCAACCTCTAACAGAGCTGGGAGTGCTCTGAGATGCTGTTGAGATGCTGAGTGGTGGGATGGTCCCTTTTCCCAAAGACTGTACAGTCTAAAGTGACAAATAGAAATGGGTTGTAGTTTACAACGGAGTGAATGACGTTGCCTATATTTCACCTTACATTATTTATATAAGGTATAACATAAATATGACATGTGTCATGTAGATACATCTCATACATTTCACAGATATATTTTGCATTCCTGACCTATTCTAAATACTTTTGCCTTAGCACAATCATCTGTGTTTGTCCCCTCTTATATTTTCTTTCCTTAATTCTGAAGAAAATTACATAGAAAACTATTCTTATTGAACAAACTGGCATTTCACATTTTAAAAGAAGGCATGCATTTTCTATAATACAAGTTTTCAGAATAATTCTGTCCCTCGTTTGTAAAATGATTGTACTTTCATTAGACAAGACACATTATCTAGACCCCCAGGAAAAATTAATTTCATGGGGATGTGAAAGATTGAAGACCTATTGGTAGTGTACAATATAGGCTTGGCAGATGTCCCCTGCCTAAGGCATGAAATGGCCCGACTATTATCTTCTCTATGGTTCAAAAGTAATTGTACATATCGCACACAGAGCAACACATGCTCACAGAGCAGACACATAGTGATGATGGATATCACCATTGATACAATTCACATCTAAAAACTATAAGGGCTGGGAAAAGTACTGTAAATTTCAAAAAGGTAGTATAAATTAATTAAATGCAAAGAACACACATAGTTACATTCAAGGAGTAGAGCTGTGACAGTAATTGCTGAACTGAATATTTTTTAAAAACCCTTTTGTTTTTATTGGCATCAAAGCTATTGTTGAACTGTGCTATACTGTCAGTAACATGAGTATTAGGGGTTTACATTCATGCATGTGAAAGATCAAAAGCAGTGATGAAGGATTCTGTAATTATTAGTAATTGCTTCCCAAGTGACCATCTTTTTATAAAGATTCTTCATAACGAAGTGTTAAGCAAAGACTATGGGTTGAACTCATATTTTCATAGCAAGAAGATGAGTCCATGGAAATTATTTCACACATTATCATTATATCTGGAAACTACTGCAAATAAGAAATACAAATGTACATAAAATCTGGATACCCTAATTATGATTATTACTTGTAATTTCAATGCAGATTATAATGTTACTTCTTCAATTAGAATTCAAAGACTCACAAAGAAGAAGTCAGTTAAACTAGTTTCAGGTTGAGCAAAGTCTTTGTTTCATTAATTCTGTGCTCAGAATTACTTAATTCAATTAAAATATAAATGTTGCATCAGCTGTGATCACCTGACTTATAAAAAGTGCTTTCTAGGTTCCAGTCTCTACCCACTCAAAAGGATGTAAACCCTTACACAGATACATAACTACAAGCACAAACACTAAGTGAATTACAACAAAGCCAAAAAAAGGTGCAAGAGCTGAGTCATGCCCACTTTTCACATACCAGCACCCATCCCATTGCCAAATGAGATCATATGTGTAACCTTAGAGCCTTATTTCATATTCAATCCTGAATTTCGTCTTGGAGCTACTCCTGCTTATTCCAGGACTGAATTTGTCCTGAATAAATAAAAATCAAAACCACGGCACCATTAAAAATAACTCATCCGTGACAGCAGTCCACCATGTCTCATCAGAAAACACTCAAAATATTTATGGAATTGTGGTGTTCTGTTGTCCAGATGTAGTATGAAGTGGTATTCTCCTGTCCTTTGCTGAGGATGGAGATCACCTGTGAGTACATGACCTACATAACAGCTGCATCTCAGGCCAGACAAGCACCAGGAGGGAATATCTCCACCATGAGCTTGTAACTCCTGTGTGTTTCCTAGTGGGGTGTTTTGGAGTGTGCAATTGCAGCTGTACAGCTCCAGTTCTTCCTCCTTGTACATCAAAGTCCCTATGCAAAAGGTCAAGAGACTGTAGAGTACACGAGATGCTGACAGGAAAAGGAAGGAGCTTGGGAGAAGAGATGCCAGAGCTTTGCAGGACTGGTCCTTTCCTCTCCTCTAGATCTGCTTCTAGAAACAAGTATTTAATTTTAAGTGCCTGAAACAGTCTGTTAAAATCACTGCTAGGACTAATTACACCTACGCTCCTCAGGGAAAAAAACCTTACTGTGTCTGTCTGCAAAGTGCCTGTTTGGATGCTGTACAATTTAATAAAGAATAATAACAGTGGGCCAGCATGAAAAGCCAGCCCTTATGAATCGATCCGGTTCCACTGAAACCAGTGGGACAACTCAAAGCCTTCCACTACATGCGAAAAAACAGTATTCAGTATGTGATTTGTTTGTGACCTCTGAAGAAAAACACATAGAAACAAACCCCCTTCAAGATACCCTTCAATGTGGCCCAGGGTTTTTTTGTTTCATTTAAGTAGCTTTGTTCAATATGTTAAAACATCCTACTGAAGTCTTCATGTGGCACTGCTATTTCTTTTATGAAAATCTGTTTTCCTTCACAATACAGACTCCTTTAGCATGCCAAATGGCTTAATTCCCTTGTGGGTTCTTTTCTGTCATGGTTCAGCCTCCCATCTTGCTCATAAGACACACTGATACCATA
Organism: Chaetura pelagica; assembly: GCF_000747805.2. Lineage (NCBI taxonomy): Eukaryota > Metazoa > Chordata > Aves > Apodiformes > Apodidae > Chaetura > Chaetura pelagica. The sequence goes on along the minus strand of NW_009953393.1, from coordinate 764,262 downwards.
ATAGATGTCTGCTGCAGGATAAATACTAATTTATCAAACAGGGGAAGTGTGACTTCTGCCCTGACATACACAAGGCTGTAACAGAAGACTTTAAACAGTCAGCCCAATAGCTTCATTATTCTTCAACAACTCCCTCAGTATCATCTCTCAGAATCAAGCCAATTTTTCTTGACTTTCATCAGTGCGAATCAGGAGTAACACCACTGAACTTGATGCTTCCCCTCTGCTAAGGAAGAGTCAGGGCTGGTGTCGCCTATTCATGAGGTAAGTGGGGAAACAAATCATGTCACTGTTTTATTTATGTTTCATCTAATTATTCAAGGCATAGCTCTCATTCATCCTCCTTAGTGACTGTATTCTTTCTGCACCTCCCCACCCCAGCTTACCCACTCTTCAGTATGGATTTTGATATCTGTTTAATGTGCTGTGACTTGTGCCACGTTTTCCCTGCAAGTTGCATATTCTCAGCCAGGGGGTGAGGGCCAGAGGAGAAGCACCAAGAAAGGAGAAGCACCAAGAAAGCCCACCAGGACAGCATCTTAGATGGCAAGAAACACAGAGGCACATTTTCCTTTTGAAGCAAGGGAGATTTACACACACAGCTCCCATTACCATTAATGGTAGTTACATGTATAATTTGTCCCATATACCGAGAAGGAAAATAAACTTGAAAGAGAAGAAAGAGAGGGTATTTAAGGGGAAAATATTTAATAGGTAAAGCTTGTGGCTGCCAGTTGGTAATGAATGTGGCAGGCATAATAATGGTATCAATTGGAAAAGATACCTACATGCCTGAGTTAGGGTTATTGTTATATGGCATCCCAACAGAGAATGAAACCATCAAGGAAAACCACTAAATATAATTTTGAGGAGACAGAAAGAAACAGTACTCAAGACTGCACAGAAAATTAAAAAAGAGAGAAAAAGCAGGACCTGAAACAAGCCAGCAAAGACAGCAGAGAAATCAGGAAACAGCAGCTATCTGTGAGAGTACCAGGAGGTCTGGGGAAGGGGCAGAAATAGAAAGGATGCTGGCAGTGTGAGGCAGAAGGCACAAAGATATTTCTGTCCATCAGAAGACAAAAGCAAACGCATTCAGAAGAGACTGGAATAAATTAGTTAACAGGATGATAAGTGACTCAGACTGTTCAATACAGAAGTGTTTACGTAATGAGATTATGGACCAGAAATAATCACAGAGGCTAAAGCTTACCAATAAGTATTAAAATGGGACTCTTAAGTGTTGAATCTTAGTTATTCTGATACACTGCTAGTTCAGACAGTATGAACTACAGCCAGAGGTTCTGGGATAGCACTGATGCTGCAGATAGACGGCAATCATATGCCATGATGTACCACCTTCCACTTCTTCCTGTTGCCAAACTCACTGGTATTTACCAGTCATTGACCCTTTATATAGGTATAGCAATACAGATAAGCAATACAGATATAGCAATATAGATAAAATGCAACTGCAGCTGTGGCAGGAGTAACCACAACAGAAATATCATTGGCTTACACAGATAATGTATTTTAAAATGGCTCTAAGACTTGAGAATAAATTGTCAGTAGGGAAACACCTCCAAAGCAGGGTGGCTTTCTGACAAGTCTTTGACATTCATGCAGGAGCACCATGCAGCAGAAGCACCAAATACTGGAGCACAGACAAATGATCAAGCCTCTGTCATCTAGGTCAGCCATTTCAGAGTAGAATTAATAACCTGTGATCAATGAACTGCTCTCTCCTTTGACTGTAGGGAGAGACCAGGTAAGCAGCTTAAGGCAACAATTATGTTTGCAAGTGGATAAATCCCACCCTGAGTGACTTGGTCAGGATCACAAAGGAAATATCTGGTCTGAGCCATGATCTCGGCCATCTCCACAGCTGCCTTGTTCTGCCCCTGATCTATTACAGTCCTCTTTCACATCAATGGGGCTACATGAATTTTAAGTAGGAACTTGGGCCATTGTATGCAAAACAGATGGAACATAAATTAGAAACAACCTTCCTAGTACAAAATGGAGACCCCATTTAAAATACTGATGAATCTTTGTTCTGTAGAAGAAATATTACTGAGTCTAAAGCCTCTAGCTCAGGAAGCGCAAAGGAAATCCAGGTTTTGGGAAGTATAAATTATGAGGAAACACTGATCAGATGTTGCTTCTATAAATAATAACAGCTCATTAATTCTCACTTTGCTAATCCACACATATTTAAAGAACTCACCAATCCGTTCACCCCCAAGGGGACTTATCCCACTTCTCAGCAGAGCTTTAATTTATGTTAGTAGCAAGATTTCATATTTCTAAGAATTCATTACTTTAAAAAAAACTATTATAGTATGTTTATTGGCAGGGTAGAAGATACCATAAATAACTGAAAGTCAGCTACAGTTGTTCAAGGCATTAACAAACTACATTGGCAAGGCATCACACAAGTCTTTTTTTTAAAGCACATCTTTTCATTCATCGTACAACTTCATGGCTGTGGAGTGGGTCCTGAAAAAGCTCTACTTCATCCAGAATAGGGACTCACATGTTGCACTGTGTTCTGAGTGGTTTTCCATGCACACAAACGTTTCACATTTAATTGCCAAGCTTAATTAGTGAACAAAGGATGCTGTCATTATCCATGCAAGCAAATGCATGGTCTCCCATCAATTAACCGTACAGACATGGGGTCATCCAGTGAAGATCTTGAAACTTAAGGAAGAATACTAGGAATGTGGGCCCTGATATTAAGCAAAGAACAAACTGTAGTGCCAATGTTAGCATTCATCAGGCAGAGCTCTCTAATGCAGGGATGATCTGAAGTGTGAAATGCAGCTGGATAATCAATCAGGGAAACGAGCCTTCCACATGGATGGCAGGCAACCACTTCCTTCCAGAGTTGTCCTATGGGATGTACTCAGTGTAGTGGAGCGTAACAGATGATAAAGGATTATGCTGTGGTGTCATTGAACTGATACTAAAAAAGATTGTGGGGTGTTTTCATGCCCTACAAAGCCAGCTTGAAGAAGGAGAACCACATCAATATGTGACATGGGCATACCATAGATCATCCCCTAGTCTTACAAGAGATTGATTGCTACCACATAAGGTTCTTCAAGGGGGCAGGATTCATCTCAACAAACATTAGTTAACCTATAGTTAAGAATCTTATATGAGCTAATTGCTCAGGCTCACTCATGCCAACCAGAGGCATCTCCAGGAGACTATTTATTCTCTCTTAATACATGTGGGATCTCACACAGGTGGGATCAGGCTCCTCCTGGGGGTGCCTGTCTCCCTTCACTGAACATAGAGAACCGCGACAGCTGGTGAAACCACACCTGAAGAACTGATGGCTTCCAAAATTAAAACAAGAGAAACAAACTTGTGCAAGTTTGTGACGAGGACTAACAAGGTGAGACAAATTACTGCAAATTCTCTTATAAGAGGAGGTAAAACAATTCAAAGCCCCCCCCAAAAAAAAATAATGCAGTGGAAGTTAAGTCTGAGTTGAGATTGCTGTCTGTATAAATACATCAGAGCAACTTACAGCAGAGAGGGAAAACAGCTACTCAAGTGAAGGGTCAATGTTGGCTCAAGAGCAAATAAGTACATACTAATAATACGTAAATTCATCCTGGAGATCAGAAGAAGACACCTAAACATCAAAGGACTGAGAACCTGGAGCAGCCTTTCAGAGTAATGAGATTTCCTATTTTTGGAATGTCATTGCTTGTAGAGAAGCTGCTCTACTATGTTGATGTCATGCTTGAAGATGTTATCATGAAATATTTAAAAAGACTTCTGTAAACCTTGTTTTAGTACAGAATACACAAATATCAAATCTGAACCAGGAAATTACCCGCTCCAATGCGCGAGATGGTGCGTTTGCCAAAAACAACTCCATATTTAATCCTAAGTGTTAGGATAATTCAGCATGGAGGTTTGAAACTGGGCTCTTTTTGTTTGGCTGCCAAGTTTCAAGCCCAGTTTCCCTGCATGTCAGGATCCAACACTGCATTGTTATCACTGTCACCGAGATCACGAGTTTCCCCTCGTGCCCCACTGGTTCCATAGAAAAAGCAAGTGATCATGGGCACCGGTTTCACAATGGGCAGCCACGCGGTGCCAGCTAACTTCAGCAGCCCAGTGCAAATTAGAGATGGGAGGAGAAGGTTAAAATAGAGCACGCTGAACTTCAGCTATAATTTGGGTATTGTGGTTTTGATATTTATGTTCATCTTAAAATTACATAGTGGCTTGGCACTGTCAGATACGGACTGGACTTTAAGCAAGCAAACATAAAGCAGACCAAAGGGAGAGATGTGTAAAAAAAAAAGTATCATTTCAACATTTTTAAAGGAGAAATTTGAAATCACTGGGCATCTGGAAAAGGGTCTCATGTTTGCAGACACTTGGAGTGTAGTTGTCCTAATTGGACATGCATGGTAAGACACACTGTGTGGATTCAGATCGCTCTGGGATACCAATGCAGTTCTTTGTAACTTGGTAACTTGGCATCTGACACCTTCTGCTCCAATATTTAGAAACCAAAAGCTTTCAGAGGATCAAAGTCTCTGGGAACACAGACAGCTCCACCTTTCTGTAAAAAAAAAATCTTTAATATTGAAACCCTTGGAAAACTTGTTTCTTGTGAGTTTTACAGCCACAAAGAGAAGATACTTACATGTGAAGGACCATGTCACAAGTTTAAAATGCAAGACAATGAATGCAAGGCAGATTAAGTAGTGAAACTACTAACATGACTTGATGGATCAGTTTGGTGCAGCATGTAAGGCGGATGCTAACAACATCATAAAGCAACCAAGCATAATAACAAAAACACTTCAGCTGACATGGCTCTGAAAAACGCCTTTTTTACGAGTATACACTTTGCAGAGAAAAAGCCCCAAATTCTCACAACCTGGTTGCAGGCATGAAATAACAATCAGCTCTTGGATAAAAGTGCTGTGATGTATTACAGCATTAGGTCGTGCTGAGGAAGACAGACTGTATCACAATTACATGCAAAATTAAACCTGAAAAACTGCATTAGAAATATCCATTATTTTGAATTTCAGATCTATTTTCTTCCCTCCAGAAAGTACTGTTTAAATGTTAGGTACAGGAATCCCACTGACAAGCTGAGTACAAGCTTCATACCATCCTGGAAAGAAACAATACAATTGCTTCACTGGGCTCTTTAAAGATATGGTGCATAAACTCTGGCTTTGGAATTCTCATCGGCAGGAGGCTTCTTTCTTCCTTCTTTCGTCCACCTCTTGAGGATTACTCAAGTCTCTGCATTATGCACTGAATAATGACAACGTTCTTGTGCTTTGAGCTGTTACTAAGGATATGGTCATAGATGGTATGAGGTAAGGCTGCCATTGCAAAAATGCATTATAATAAAATTTATTTCCCTTCTAAACAATGAAGCACCCAACCTTGTTTATCCCATTTACTTCTCACTTGCAGTAGGTACTCATAAAAATCTGGCTATGAGAGACAACCTGCTGTTATTGCAATGATACTGTTACGCTCCTTGAAAAACATCCTCAAAGGTTCAGCAAGGCTCTGTTAAAACTTCTTGCTCTGTTACTCCAGAAGCCGCTTCTCAGACTGTTCTGGCTGCTTCACTTACATGAAAATGTTCACTTTCCACATTCATCACCACCTGCGTTTATATTTACTGTTACTTTTTAATATTAGTACTTTAGGACTCCATGGATATTCCCTTTTAGCTCAGTGGCAGGGTCAAGCTTTAATGTTACGAGTCCATGGACTTTTCTTGGTAACATATACAGTTCTTGGCTTCCTCCTCCTCTTCTCTGTGTCTGCTCATTCCCACTCCCACAGCATCCTTTCACTTGTGCCAGCACAAACATTTGTGCAGCCGTGCTGGAAACCAGACAGGGAAATTGATCCAGCCGAAAATAACTGGTTGTTTTGGGTTTGTTTTTTTCCCCAAGTCCATTTTCAGGCTTAGTAGTTCCTAATGAAGGTCACTTGTGGCAGGGTGGTGGAAAGCTGCTGGGCAGCAGGATCAGGAGGTGGGACTGGGAGAGCAGGATGGCTTTGTGGCACCCCAGCATCTGGTTGAGTTGGCTTAAACTGACAGGGATGTAAGGTATGAGTTTTCAGGATGTTTTCTGTTGTGAGAATACTAGAATGATTCTCATACCTGATATCCAGGGACTCTTTTGTGCCCTGCTCCAGCCAAACACTTGATTGACTACACTCACAGAATACAGGCAAACATCAAAACTGGCACAAGTCCTCAGGCCTGATGCAGGCACTTCAAGTTCCTTCACAGAACAAAGCTACACCCAGCACTGAGTCTTATTAAGGGAGCAGAGGGGCTCAGCAGCAATTTACCATGTGAGATGAGATCCTCTTTTAGATTTGCTGGTGCATGGACCTTGCTATGTAGTGCAATGCTCCATCATTATGTGGTGATACCTATTGTTCTGGTCGTTCAAGCAATAAATGGCTTGAATAAAACAAATAAACAAACAAAACCAACAAAACAGAACATGAGTAGAACTACTAGATGCCCACAATAATTTTCTGAAGCATTACAAAGTAATTACAAAGGAAACACAGGTGTGGCCTGAGGTGCTTACCTCTTGAACAAGACAGAAAATAATGAAACATGCCATAATCTGGAGCACATTGGTACAAAAGGAAGCAGGTGACATTGCTGATCAGTGCAAAGACAGGGTTAGAAATCCTGCCTTTAAACATCTAAGGAAAGGCTCAGGAGAAACAGCAGAAGTAGAGCAGCTAGTAGATGAGGGACAGAGGAAGTAAAACAAAGGTGGAAAATTACCAAGGCAAGAATGAGCAACATTGCAGGTGCTGGAAAATGTTCCAGCAATGGTGGGAGGTGAAGTTTTGACAAGCAGACATGATGCCAACACTTCCACTAAATGTTCCCCACAAGGCTGGTGGAACTGGGCTCAAGTACCAACTGGTCTGCCACCCTGTCCTGTGATCCCAAGTGCAAATACTGTTGACAATAAAACCTGAAGAGGCAGGTAAGTATTAAAGGAAGGATTTTAGAGTCAGTCTTGGGCAGTACAGAAAAAGCTGGCCTCTTCAGATGCCAAGAGGTCTGCAGCATTCCAGGGATACTAGACACTTTCTACATTATGAGTCTCGGGGCTCATCTTAACTGCCAGTTGCTAAGTAAGCTCCCTAAAAAGCAACCTACTAGAACATCAAAAAAGCTGCCAAAGGAGTGCATCCCTTCACCAAGCAGCTTGCCCAAGGTCCTCAGGTAGTGTGTTTGCCTGTCTGCAGATTTAGGCTGAAATACTGTTATCAGTGGGGTGAGGGAGGCAGCACTGGTTTGTTACTAAATGCACCAGAAGAATGTGACCAAGAAGAAAGGTGCTTTAACATTCAAGACATTTTATAATTTCTTATAAATTATTTTTTTTAAAAGCAAGTTTTGAATGAAATTTTTGCTGTCTTTCCCTCTGGCAGCTGCCTTTTTATAACCCAGTGGGTATCTGATTGGTATGATGAGGATAAAGGCAGAGCAGATTCAAGTCATATTAGAAACCACTGTGAAATAAGGCCAGTCATCATTGTTTTAAGGTACGTTTAAGGAGTTTTTCCAATGTTTTGATCAAAATGAACAGATTTTAACCTACTGTTAAATTAATTAAAGTGTTTCATTCCTTAAATGACAAACAGCACACTTTCAGAAAAACTTAAGTCTTAAAGTCATAGCACTGCTATAACGTGCATTGCTCACAGAAAAAGGTATTTTAAAAATAAAAAAAGCAGTGTTATATTTGTGGACATGCACTACAGATATTTCCAGGGATAAAACTGTCAATAAACTCTTAATTTAGGATTTTATTTCCATTTTGCTTATGAACTCTGTACATTCAAGTTGTGTCCACGAAGAGTTAGGATACACACCAGTCTAAGGAAAAAAACTCACATGGGTCAAATGCCTTCCCTTGCAAAGGAAACTGGTGTTGTTCCCATGCACCTCAGAAAACAGGAAGGTGCATATCTGGATTTCAGTTACACGAGACATGAACCTGGAGATAACCCACAGGAATCACAGAAGCATAAAATGGTTTGGGTTTGGAGGGACCTTGAAAATAATCTAGTTTCAACCCTGCTGCATGGGCAGGCACACCTTCCACTAGACCAGGTTGCTCAAAGCCCCGTTCAATGTGGACTTGAACATCTTCAGAGTGGGGGCATCCACAGCCTCCCTGGACAACCTGTTCCAATGCCTCACCACCCTCACAGTAAAGAATTTCTTCCTAATGTCTACCATAAATCTACCATAAATCTCTTCCAGTTTAAAACCATTACCCCTTGTCCTATCACAACACACTCTTGGAAAATGGCCCACCCCAGCTTTCCTGTAGCTCCTTCAGGTACTGGAAGGCTGCTATAAGGTCTCCTCAGAGCCTCCTCATCTCCAGGCTGAACAGCCCAAACTCTCTCAGCCTGTCTTCATAGCAGAGAAGGCTGCTCCAGCCTTCGAATCATCTTTGTGGCTCTTCTCTGGACCTGCTCCAAGAGCTCTATGGCATTGTCCCAGCAGTAAACAGGTTTAATAGTACAATTTTAGCTGACAGGCACACCCAGACTCTAGTCACTCCAACACTGTTTACAGTATCAAAAGGTTCTATTAAATACAGTAGCGTGATGAGGAATACCTTTATTCTGTAATAAACCCTGCCTTACAGAGGAATTGGAAAGCATTTTTTAATTTTAAGCAGCAATA
>NW_009953393.1:734597-755431 GCF_000747805.2 Chaetura pelagica | reverse complement strand
TCAGCAGGAGGTTCTCTCTGGCAACAGTTGAAAAGGCTGAAGAAGACATTCACACAAAAAGGCATCAAATCCCAGAAACTTGACAAGTCTGGGTTATGAAGCTGAACAGGATTTTTTAAAGCAGCTGGCAACTCTATAATTTATTTCACCTGTCCTTTTCATACTGCCAGGCAGAGTCTGCCATGCATGTGAGAAACAAGCTACATCACTGGATGCCTGATAGCACACCAACCCTCGTGAACAGCGACAAAAAAGTCTATTCCATTTAATTGCCAGGTGTCAAGCAAACTCATTGTAGTGTATGGGAGGTGATCTGTGCAACCAGAGAGACTTATCTTGGTGCCTGCCTGCTGTCTATATAGTCATAATTAAATAAAAGCAGATAGAGGAAGCACTGAATAATTATGATTGTAAGATAAATAAAATGCTGGGTAAGTAACTTCAGAAGTATACATTAAGCATCTTACATAAATAAAAAGCATCAGTATCTTCTGTGGTATGTTTTCACACTGAGTTAGCTCAGAAAATTAAGATAATCAAGAAAACAATGAAGTGAAGTATTAACTAAAAACATCAAATATACGTGACACGCATAATAGGCAACAGGTTACAAAGTCATTCTAACTCAGTCTTCCCACATGGAAATGCAAATTCTCTCTGTTCTCTGCTAACTGCATGCACCAATTAATCTTGCAGTCACATTATCACAAAACTCTGTAGTTTGGCACCTTTTCTCATTTCCTAACACCTAAAGGAGCAGCCCCAGTCCTGCACGGGCACAACTCCATAGAGACCCCATCACTGGGACATGCCAGAGGGCCACTTTGGCTGTGCTAGACCTTGCCTGACCAGCTCGGCTACACAGGATTTCCTGCAATTTTGGCAGTGAGGTGTATCAATGCCTTGGTTCTTCTCAGGTACCAGACACAGACCCCACGTCACCATGCCACAGAGTGTATTGAGGTCCCACTCCTACAAACAGTAGTATTTCCATCGACATCCAAGCACTGCTGCTCCTCCCCAGCTGCCCCAGGTGCAGACACTAAGCCACAGTGATCGGTCATGCTGCCATGTGCCTCACACAAGAAACTCATTGGTGAGTTAGAAGCTGCCAGCAATGTTTTGTACCTATGTTTCCCTAATACAGGTATATCTCAAGAGTATTTAAGAACACATAGGATTTGAAGTAGGCGCAGTGCCAACTTAAAAAGCACACTGAGTTCTCCACTGGTCTTTGATGTTTCCTTCCCTTTGAGTATGAAGTCATGTAGCCTGCTGCAAAGTACTGTTTGTTCAGTACCACGCAATATGCAGAGGTGTTAATTGGTCATGTGAAAGACACAGAAAGTGTGGCTAATAAGTCCTTTTAAAGAATATATAACATATATTTCATTAATCTTCTAAATACGTATTTGCACAACAGATTTAAAGTGCAGAAAATACATATTTTACATATGCAAAAGATGACCATGTAATGGCTCCATGAGATCCTTGATCTAAAAGTCCCTTTCTGATCTCTGTGGCAGAGCTGTTCCTTGCTTGTTTGTCTGTTTGGCTGCTTGCTTGCTTTCCTGGCCAAAAACAGGGTTGTTGTTTGTTGCACACAGGGAGAACAGAATGTCCTCAACAAGACTCATTAAACACAACACAGCAGCTCTAACCTACAAATCTATCAATGGAAAATATCACATTTTTTACAATAGTCTTTCAGTGGGTTTGAGTGTGACCCAAGACCATAGGAGGTGTCATGGATCTTCATGAGGGGTCCACAACCAGTAACTATGGGACAGCAAGCTTAGCCTTGCCTTTCAGCAGTCTAGGGAGTCAACCAGCTAGGAAAGGTTGAAAACCAAACAAGCATATATAATCTTTGTACATAAAAGAAGCTATGACCTCTTTTGAACCATGGGATACCATGTATTATTACAAGAGGAGCATCACAAAGAAAAGAAAATTAGCTCTGTCTTTCAGCTAGGACATGCCTTCTGCACAGCTAGACTAAAAAAAAGCCATTTAATTATGTCAGCAAGGAGCTCAACAGGGTGAGCTGCCTTGAGAAACAGTATGTGAGAGCTTGTGAACACCACTGTCTGCACAGTCACCCATCAGCTCAGGCTACACACAGTATAAATTTCTGTCTGCCTCAAAAAGGCCAGGCAGGTAATTAGTGCAAGGAAGAGGCACATTATTACACCTGTGTATTTTAGTACTGTTTACATATGACAGCTGATTCAGTGGCTGCTCATGAACCTGAGACTTGGAAGGCCTCTACTCAATACTTTTTTAAGTATAAGTTTCATATGCTACCTTCAATAAGTTTCTAGCCTCCTATCTCTAAAATGGAAATAAGGAATATTTCTGTGCTAAGAGACACTGTGAAGATAAAGATTTTATGGAAAGGTACTTTTATAACTTAGAATATTGAATTCTGTCAATCAGCTTTGCCAGAGATTACACTGAATTGTGTACTTAAATAGTGAAGGAAAAAAAAAACCCTCAATTACGCAGATATAAGTTCCCTCAAATCTTCCAATTTTTGCCATCCTGTTTTGGCCTTGTAATCCATCTCAAAGACTGATTAGCTTTGTTAAAGACGCACCTGTCTTCTCAGTTTTACTTGTGAGTATTTGGAGACAAGCTGCAATGAAAAATCTGTTACTTGTGAATTAGCATTTAAACCTGCTGAGTCCATAGCCCTGTGTCAACATTTGCTTCCCATTCTCATTTATGTACTGCTTAAGATCACTGAAAAACACACCACCTCTCTCTTTGGTTTACAGCAGTCCTACTCTATTTTCAGAGCAAACTCATATTTTTGATCTGGAAGAAGCACCCCTCACCACATGTTTGCAAGACAGAAGATTCTTCATTGTCCTTGTATCTTTAGAGGTTAACAAAAATCTCCAATATTTTAAAGAGAATCTGAGCTGTCTGAATTTAAACGTGAATAACCACTATCATGCTGACTAAGGAATACTTCCTCGACGTGCCATAAAGTACTTCAAAGAGTGTCCTGGAAGGAAAGGGGAAAAAATGTGAATAGGAATCAAAGAAATTTCATGAGAGTCACAGGAATGGTTTCCAGATGCAAGATGTTATCGAGGTGGCTGTATCAATGGATCAGTACGTAGGTCACCATGTACCAAATGCAGAGGTAAACAGAAGCACTGGGGGCTGCTATAAATGGGGGGGAAGGGGAAAGGAAACGAAACCAGTCCAACTCCTCTTCCACTTCAAGCTTTTTCCCCTCCTAAGACTTCCTTTCTCTACCTTGGCTTTAGCATTTGGAGTAGCAGCTGATTCTATGCAGATCCATTTTATTTACTTTTTCCCTGTTCACTGGGTGGTTTCCTCCAGACTGAAAATAAAGATTTGCAGTTTCAAACTGGTTTAACAATTAGTTTATGCTCCCTCTCCACCTAAAAATGCTGCCCACCACACCCAGAAGGGCTACACTGTCCTGCTGAAACACTGAGACCCATTTACACAGACACAGGCCGTCTTTCAACAGATACTAGGTGTTATTAAACCAAAACTACTCCTTGTCCCTCATTTAGGGTTTTATCTCACAGAACAAATAAAAAAATACTCTTTCTCAAAATGCACAGAATTTGATCTGATGCTTTTCAAACTATGTCCTAACAGCTTTCATTGCAGCTGAATTAAGTCTTTTGAAATGCATAAAGACTATTGCTGACCTATTTAAAACAAAGATAAACAAACAACAAGAAACCTCTCCATGACAAATTCATTCTGCTTTCTTATTTTTACTACAAAGACAGCCAGCTATACAGCCTAAAATCACAACCAAGTATAAATTTTGACTGTTCTCATGAGGGCTATTGAAATGAAAGCATTTGCTTGCAGAGCTTCATTGACTGAAAAACATCTTGACTGGGTACATTTAAATATGCTGCTTATCTGAACTGTTTCAAGAGATTAGTCTGCGTATTTAATATATTAGTGTGTCACAAGTAAGAAAATTTGCAAGTGACTTACTGCAGGACAAATAACTTGGCAGAGTCCTGTGTCATTTAAGCTGGTACCTTAGTCAGGTAAATGCCAGCCACAGCATCACACCTCACTTCAGAGTCTGTCCACAGAAGCAAGCCAGTTCTGCAGATCTCCTTCCAAAATCCAGATTAGATTCTGTCTTCAGCAAGCTATTTCTCAGTAGTTTATATTTTCGCTGTCACCAGCATGTCAGTAAGACTGCTATCTTTTCAGCTCTGATTAATTTTGCCTTGACACTTTGAAATGCCAAATATAAACCTTAACTCAGGTTCAGAAATGTTAATCAGTTTTAAAATATCCATGGATTGCATATATACCAAGGCCCATAAATACTCAGAGATGTCTCTCAGGATACAGATGGCATTAGCAGTCTTGTTTCTTTCTAGCTGAAGGCCCACCATGCCAGGTGTTCTTCAGCACTGATAATGAAATATACCATCTTGAAACAAAAGGATGTAGTCTTGTATTAAAGCGTTCTGAGATGTAAAATATGAATATATAACTCTTCAAGGAATTACATTTATTTTCATTCTCAAATAATCTCTGTCAGAGCTGCCACTGGCCACATGGGTAAAACATTTCTCTAAATAATCCTGTGTATCCGATATCTGAATAATAATAATAATAATAATAATAATAAGAAGAAGAAGAAGAAGAAGAAGAAGAAGAAGAAGAAGAAGAAGAAGTTGGTTTAAACCTCTACTATTATGCTACGTATAAAATTTATAGGAATCTCCAGACTTCAAAATATAAACTAATCATTAATTATGTGAAAGAAGAAGAAACTTCCCCTAGAGCAATTTTATTGCTGAAGAGACTGCTGTGCTAGGTCTGCTACTTACACTGGAGCATTTTGTGCTGGAAACACCGAGTAAAGATCCTGAACTTCATGCCTACATACTAAGACAAAACATAATCTGTATTCTTACATTTAGTTTGGTAGGAAAAAAAAGCTCACAGAAACTATGAGTTATGCCTTCATCTATAAACCAATGTACTCAGCCAATCTGGAAAAATCAAGTAAGACTTCAGTCTGTAGCTAGAGGTCCATGCACTGAAGCTATGCTCTGGAAAGATATTTTCTAACCCCAGAAGGAAAGGTGAGGCTCCATTTTCCAGTTGGATCCAAGCCAGGGTAGATTTCAGCAACACTGTGCCGATTTGCACTGGCTGTGTACCCAGTTCACTGTTCGGAAATGGCACCCCAAGCAAAGAGCAGCCACTGCACCCCAAAAACATGGGGATGTTTGGAGACACTGTTAGCAAGACACCCATGCTTTTTTGGCAAAACTAAGCCTTCTCTCTTCCAGGAAACTCAAGCCATTGCTCAAGATGTAAATTACAGTCAGCCTGCTCATCAAATAGTTGTTACATATGTGTATGCATATAGCTGACCAATCCCATTCCATGGGAATCCTCCTAGGAAGAGGGGCTCCTTGAGGAAAATCCTCAGTGGATCTTCTTCCATCAAGAGCTCCAGAGCACAAAGGTTCCTCCTGGGAAGGAGGTGAGGAGCTGCCCATAACCTCCAGGTTTCTTGAGGTGTTCCAGATTCTAGTCAAGCCTGTGTGCATTTGGAAATACTTTGTCTGTGAAGGGACTATGGAGACCTTAGGGTAGAAAAAAAGCAACATGCTCCATTAGTTAAACCAAAAGAACTTAAGCTAATACCTTCTAAGGGGCATTAGGAAAAGTTTCATCAATCAGAAGTCTCATTTTGAACATGATTTACAGTCTCCCGAGCCTGGCTGCTCTTGGCTTGCAGTGAGGCACAGGTTTGTCAGTCTCTGAGCTGCCTTTGAACACAGAGCTCACTTTTAAGAACTTTTTAAGCTTCAATTTCAATTATTTTTTAATAAGGTACTTCTTAAAAATTTTACTGAGAAACCATAACACATTATTTTTTGATGTTCTGATTATCCCAGCACACTTAAAAAAAAGGGCCAGCATTTCAGAAGGGCTGGCACTCTGCAAATAAAAGCCTTTTAGAGTGCACCTCAGAACCACTTATACTTACACGAAACCACTTATGCTTGCACAAATCTGCCCAGCATCTGTCTTAGACACAGACTTGAGAAAATGCTGCTCTGCACTGGGGAGAAGGTAGCAGTGATGTGGATGAGAGATGCCAGGTCCACACTGGGGTGCTCTCATTCCCTTGCTCCACCCACCACGGACTGAGTATTGGATACTAGAAGGAAAACAAACACATTTGCTCTCACATTCCTCTACTCATACACACATACAAACACTTTCCTAACAAAACAGCTTCCTTACCTGGTTTTGAAATGAAAACTCAGATAGACTTGGCTAATCAGCCCAGGTTGCAGAAGGCTTGCCTTGCAACTTTGGGTTGTCAGCCCAGCAGCCGTTCACTATCTCTGGTTTTAAAATAAAGCTGTAATTAGCCTGAAGGAAATAAAACTTGCCCACAATAGCAAGCTCTTTAACTGCACTTTTGTCAGTCTTCAATTATACCACCAGAGAAAGAAGGGAAGCAGCTCCTTTTTGTTATCCTTGCATGCAAAAAACACTTGCAGGTTGACCTGGCTTCCCATATATTAGATTTCTACAGATTTGCTATGGTTTTTTAATCGTCTTCCCCCGCCTTCTCTGCCAAATTATTATGGTACAAGCACTTCACAAAAAAAAAAAAAAAAGAAAAAAAGAAAAAAAGCACAATTGCTTGAAATTACACTAGAGTCAAATGTTGATAAAAAGGTATCGCAGAGGGAATGAAAACTAACTGCTGTGAAATTTAATGAAACCCACTGTGTGCCAAGGGCACAGGCAGCCAAATTGAATTTTAAAAGGTGCCAAGCAGAGAAGCTTGTAATCAGACTAGCCACTATGTTAGATGAGATAAGCAGAATGACTTTTCTCTATCACAAGATCAAAACAGACTGCAATTCTTATGCATGAGATGAAAAGTTACAGTATTTATCCTCCCAGCTTCCTGTGTTCTTAGCACCGGATCTCCAGCTTAGTGGCCTGAAATGGAATTTGCCATCTCCAGCGTAAGGCTTGTCCCTTGCAGGTCACCGAGCTCTTTCCTGACACAGTTTTTATTGCAAATTGTTATGGAAAAGAGGAACAAGCTAAACAGAGTTGTGAATGGCTCAGCAAAACTATCTTCATCCATGGTGCCCCCTTCCACAGCCTGGGGAATGAACTGAAGTCAATGGAGAGAAAAGAAAATAAAAGATAACGCTACCATAGAAGGAAGCAACAGATTCAGTTCCACAGCTAGTTCAGTGCTTCCAAGGAGAACAGTTTCCAAAGCATCACTCCAATTTAACCTGTTAAGAAATAATTCTACTCTTTAATTATTAAAACAGCATTATTTAGAAACAGTGTTAAGAAAATCCTGATCTTGCAGACAGAGCTGTGCTCACGTTCATTTATGGGAGCAGTCCCTTCAATTCTATTACCACAAGGGACAATCAAGCTGTGCATTCCATCTTCTTTGTTAGAAATAGCTCCGGTTATAATGACTATGTCAGTGGCTTGGGGAGTTATCAGTAGTTTGGCAGGCAGATGGGAAGGGCACACTGGTGTTTGCCTTGGCCCTGGGCCACACAAAGAGGCTCGGGGTCTGCACCTTTGCCTTGCTGATGGGTTTCATCATCGCAACCTGCTCAAACTTCCAGCTTGGACCGAACAGCTGGATTCTGCTCTCACCAGTCTGCCTGTGACCCTGGAATACCTTCCAGAGAGAAGGTTTCTAGTTAGAGGATTTCCAGTTCTGAATAAACAGCTCTCCAAAGCTGGCCATTAGGTTTCCTGTAAAAGAACTTTGATAAAAAATCCTGACTTCTGTAACAACCTCTTGATTTTGCAGAATGTGCCTGTAATGGTTTGGAGGTTTGCATTGGCTGTAAAGAGCTTTATCCCACTATTTAGTGCCATTCATCCTGTTTTTATGGCTGTAGCAGAAAAAGGACTTAAAAACTAACAGAATACCTTGAAAGCTGAACTATGCTATGGCACAGAAGTCTTACATTTTGTATTTTCCTGCACGTAACCCATACAACATCTGAAAGACTGTCTGTGTAAGTCAGCAGTAGCAGAGGATGTGTATTTCTGCAGGCACAGCAAATGCAGCCTTACAAAGGGGTGAAGCTCCTCTCCTCTCGCAGCTCTTTCATGTCCCCCCCCACCTTCTTCCTTCCCACACAGCACCCTGCTCTCCTTCGCCAGCTTTGCCTGCTGTAACCCCAGCCTCTGACTGCTCCCACCTCTGCTCATACCTTTCTGAGGATGCAGTTGAACGAAAAGAGCATTTAGAGGTCTGCAGGTTATCTGAAGAGGAAACTCTACCCATGAAAGTAGTACATTTGTAATTTGTTACTAAGCCAACATTTAGAGGTCTCCTTTTACCTACTCCTCTACAAAGTGCACAACAAATTAGTCAGCATCAGTTCTTATTAAAAATGCAGTAAACTCAAAGCACTCTCAATTTCCCAGTCAGACTTTGTTTCAGTTAGGACTTCCTTGGAGCAGCAGCTGCCTCAGTCTCTTCCCCCAGCATGATGGATTTCTAGAATTTCCTGCTATGTAACAACTACCGTAACAGAAGCAGCAATGTACAACTGAGGTTGGCTGTGCAAATTTGCTGGGCAGATGTACTAATCTCCAAATGATATTTAAAGCTCACAGTCAGTCATACAGCAGCACTTGGGCTGAGTCAGGGGAATGTCTGAAATTAAGCACAAAGATATTTCCTCTCACACATAGATTCACAAACACCCCTCAGCATCATGCTACCCAGTTTCTATAGACTGCCAAAACTAAACACTACTTTATATTACAAGAGCATCTTTATTGGGAGACAACACAAGACAACTGAACTGTCAGATTGCAAAGGAAAGGGTCAAATGTTTACATTACCACAGAAATGATACGGTGTTTATCAGAAGTCTGCATTTTCTGCTTCATTCTCTCTGGAGCCTTTTGGGTCATGTTACAAGATAAAAATAACAAGTATTTGTAACAGGTAATTGTTTAGGCTTCCTTTCATTAACATTTTCTTTATATTCCTACAAACTACTGCCAAGCTTATTTAAAAGTCTGTTAGTCCTTTAAAGAATTGTACCTGCAAATCAATTAAAAACAGTAGGTTCTCATGAAAGACTGGGGCTTATCAGGCTTATGCAGAAAGAAGTGGTCTCAGCTCACAATACAGCAGCCCTCTCAGGAAAGAGTTTTCTTCTAAGGCAACAGTACTCAGTTCAGATCCTGCCATCCCCTGGGTCCTGTGGAGAGACACTGCAGCTGCTTTCAGCAGGTCAGGCACTAAGGACAAGCCCATCTGGAGGGAAAAAAAAGTGAGCCTCTGTTCTCAGATGCACCTGTAACATCAGGGGATTGACAGTGGAACAAACAATGTAAATGAGATCTAATCAAGCCTAGTGATTCAGCCTTGCCGGTAGCATTGTCAGAGTGCATTGACCATGCCCTGTTTTTCATGCCTGAGTAGATACAGGACAGCTACTAGAAGGGATCTGTCAAATGCAATATTGCCCCTCTGACCTGTGATGTCTTGTGGTGGCAGTGTCATCTCTAGATGAAGGGCATGTCCTTCTTGGTCCTCTGTGACTTACGGCCACCTTCCCATGGTATGAATACCACTTGGGACCTTGCACTTGGACAAGAGAAAACGCTTAACATTGCTGAAGTCAGAGGTGTTCCAGAGAGCCAAAGAAAACCCTTGAGCAGGGAGCCAGCCAACATGATGGCCACCACAAAGCATGGAGTTTTCGTTGTACAAATTATCCTGTTTCTTAATTACACTATGCTCCCCCCTGTGCTCTATGCATGGAAACAAAACATTGATTTCATCAAAATTATGAAAGAGATTGAAAACTGTTATATTGTACCTTATAAGCCAGAGTTAAAGAGCTTGGAAAGTAAAAATGTGCATTGGAGAAGTAAAACGATGTTAGCAAGGATAAGAAGATGTAGGTTGAATACAGGGAAAAAATTCAAAGTGGAATGTCTAGTAAGCCGAGTTTCCTGAGAGAAGTGACACAAACACACATTACATAGATATTTAACACCAAACTGGACAAAATCCTGGAAAAAAATATGCCATTGGGAGCAATCCTGTCCGGTCTGTAGGGCATATGAACCTCAACTGCACTGGAAAACATTGGAACATTTTGATGCCTAAATGAAGTTCCAAGCAATGTTAAAATATGTCATGGAGCTCAGGAAGCAAAACAGGCCAGATCTTTCAATGAAGAAACAAAATGGCTAACTCCAATCCAGATTCTGGTCTAATCAACACAAACGTAGAGGATCCGAAGTGAAGTAATTCTGAATTTACTTCGACTCTACACCAGCAAAATAGATTATTTGCTCCCTTGTCTCACCTTTTCTGAAGTTTGATTAGGTTATGCAAGCAAAGCCTTTTGAAATTAAAAGCATCACAGAAGTGCTGAGCATCATTGTTCCTTTCTAATAAAAGAGAGAGAACAAAAGCAAGAAGCCTGAACTTCATTTTACAGATAAATAAAACAGCACTCCGGGACTTCTTTAGATCAAAAATTCTGTTCTTCATGCAAAATTCTGCTTAAACCCAACACAGCTGAAGCAGCAATCAGAACATCACTTTTATATTCAACATCAATAGGAAAACAAAGAGAAGTAAATTGAGTCTTCCCAATACTTTAGTAGCATCTTTCTTTTTTTTTTTCTAATACATTAGCATTTCCCTTTTAAATGTGCTTCCCAGGCGCTTAAAATCTAACTTGCAGAATTTGCTCCAGGCTGCAACTACATATGCCTTTTTTTTTCTTTTCCTGATTGTATTTAGCCAAAGTTTATATTAGTTGCAAATATAATGGAAAAAAACAAAACAAACAAACAAACACACAAGCAAATGAACAAAAATCAATGTGTGATTCAAAGCACAACTCTGTATAAACAATCAAATTCACTCAGGTAGCTTTTCAATAAGAAATTCAGCCTTGGAACCACACCCATTTTAGGCTAATGTCATAATCATATCATCTTACCTCTAAGATAGAAATATTGATACCATTTGTACTAAGTGCCACTCACTTCAAAGGACACACAAAAATTTGCAGCCTGTAAGGGCCCTGCTTTTTTAGTAAGATCATGAAACACCTGAGGAACCAGTATAACTCACATAGTTGGAACCAGAAAGTTAAAAACAAAGACAGGTAAGTATGAAGGCTACTCTCAGCATCATTTGTCTTCTTCAAGTTGTATCTCTGCTATTCCAACAGCATTACAACTCCTTGCTTTCTCTGTGCCACTCATGACCTTGCTGGCAGGGACGGCCTCCACCAAGCTACTGATTCTGCACTTTATGGCCAGTGATGTTTATTACTGCTTTTTCCTTGCTGACCTGCTTCCTTAAAATGGTTGGTGTTCACTTAAATAGAAACTCAAGTCTCCTTCAGCAAGACTCCTTAGGGAACAATCACACAAAAAGCTGTGCTGTGAGATCTGCTGGAGCAGCAGCCTCTAGCAGGGCTGCAGTGGGGACCTCCGTGAGCAAGATGAAGGCAGTCATGGGAAACAGGATCATCGCTTAAAAATATGTAGAATCTAAGTCTGTACCTTTTTTGACCTATTGCAGGTAAGTATCTGCTAACTTTGATTCCTCTCCAGTCAGATTCGGTGGCCTAAGTGTACAGGAAAGATTTAAGCAATACAGGCTACATCTTATTAAGACAGTAGGAATCTAAGTAATGTCATTTATGAACTGGGAGTGACAGAGGACATATGTTGCATCAATTCGGCTTCAGTCCTGAATTTGTCTTATATTTTAACTCCTGTCTAAATACAGCAGAGAGACAGCTAATCTTCAATAAAACATATGCTACAAAATCTGTTAAAGATAGCATCACTGTTTAAGTCCCCTTGTTCTGAACATCTTCCCAAACAGTAACACTACAATGCCTTACTCAGCTGGACTCCAAACCCAAATCCAAGCATTTGGCTCTGCACTGTACCACAGTATGTGAAGGCACCTCATAGTGCTAGGAAGTGGACACTGAACACAGGCATTAGCAGTCACAGAATGCAGTTTAGCGAGTCAAAGTCAAACCAAAAAGGGATGAAGCTGCAAAACTATACACTGCATTTAATCTTTTGGTGGGTGCCTATAGAAAACTGGAGAGATAACTGGTGTGAAACATAGCTGATGTGAAGCTGCTTCTATACAGGTTGTTTTGGTAAAGAAACCACAATATAGGACAGCTTAAATGGATTAAAAACAACCTAACCATTGGATCTTTAAATATATATATATATAATGATCCTCAAGAAAATGTAATTTTTGCAATGACATATTCTTGGTGCTACGTTTTTAATATTTGCACTAATGATCTGGAAAAAAAGCAGTCAGGGTAATTCACCACTGAAACAACTTATGAAGACCTCACTTTTCTCAAAGTTGATTAAATTCAGACTAGAATTTTTATTTTTTTCTCAGAGACACATTCTTGTTCAAACTGAAATTATATGGAGGCTGTCCTATGACCTGTGCTACAGCAGACCTCAGACTAAATAGTCACAATATTCTCTGTTGACCTTATTATAGCCGAATCTGTGCACCTATGACATGACATGCAATCACTCACTAGCAGCATTTACCAGGGCCATGTTCCTTGCTTATTCTTCTTCTCTTACCTCATGGTGATATATTTGTTTCTTTCATATGCCTCTCTTTCAATGTCTTTTCATGCCCATGTCGACACTGGATTACTACCTAGCTTGCAGCTTGTACCTGTCTAGGATGAGGATTGCCTTGTCACATGTCTACATGAGCACAGCAAAGAAGCTGAAGCTTTTCTTCTGACAGGAAGAAAGAGAGAGGAAGATGCGATGAAACAGCCATGAGCAACTAACTTGAGGGTGAAGAAGAGTGGTTGATATTGGACAGAAGCAGATGCCCCTCCCTGGTTTCTCCCCAGAAGTTACCCTTTTGAAAAACAGCTTAGGCTAAAGAGGATGAAGGAACTAAAAGGCAGTTTTGCATGGCTGAATGTCCATTGTTTTCTTCAGGTTCAAATTTCAGGAGTCGGGAAGAACACGTATAGCTGGAGGAAATGGATTAGATAGGCTCAGAAGAACCGCAAAAAATTATGGGATAACTATTTCCTTCCTGCAAGTCTCTTGACCATCTCAGATCTCCCCTGTCCCCAGCAAGGGTCTTCTCAGCTACATTTTCTTCCTACAGGCAGAAAAAGATCCTGACCTTAGTCTTCCAGGCAGAAAGATGAGCTTCACTTCATCTGTCAGACAAAATAATGGTTACTGGTCACTGCCTGCAATTCACAGGAGTCTCTAGTCCCTGCTGGCAATGAGAACTACCCTCACCAAAGCCCCTAATAACTTTCTCTTAGCCAGTCTCATAACCGAGATTATCTTCACTCTCCTCAACCTACAGGTTGCCTTTGACTGTCAGCCATGTTTCTTGAAACAGGACTGTCCCTCAGGTTCAGTGAGTCCACCTCTCCCAAGAGCTCTTCCTTCTTCTTTGTTTGCCCAAGCACTTTCTTTGAGGGACAGCTTCTCTACACTGTCCCACAGTGCTGTGACTTTAGTGCTCTTCCCTCCTCTACCACCTACACTTTGGACTGTGATTATCTCACTTGAAAAGTCAGATTCAGCCATTAATATGGTAACAACTTGCAGATCTTCTCTGGATCTCTCTTTTTTGGATCTCCAACACAAAATCTTGAAGGCTTTCTCTCTGATTTTCTCATAGACAACACAGAGCCACCATCCCACACTCAGTGTTCTCCTCATCTTGATGGAATGCTCCTCATTCTTCTGCCCTCTCCACCCTGTAAACACTTGCCCTGAGCAACCTACAACTGATGGAAACTATTATGGCCACTATTGGCACAGAACACATGATAAAGGATTTTGCAGCCATTTTGTGTGGTGATGACAGCTTTTCCAAAAGGTCACTCTTTTTTTTTCCTGAGACAAAATCAGAAGTTGTTAGGATCTGTGTTCTCTTTTTCTCAAGTAATCAAATGTTCCTTTCATCACCCCTGCCCAATTCAAGAGTCCTCCAGCTTTTCTAACCACTAATACAAGGACCATAGTTTCAGGAGTTATAGCACTCCCATGAGATACAAAGAAAACAAGACAGAGAAATAAAGAGAGAAAGAGAAGGCACTGCTGAACATTGTACTCCGTCACTGAAGGGAGCAACAAAACTTGTGAACTTACTGGGTGCAATCAAAGAGCAGTCAGTACTAAAGATGGCAGTACAAACCACGTGGCTACCTGAAATCATGGAGAGGGCTCACTTCTCACATGCCACTCAGAATCAAGGCCAAAGTCTCAGGTTCAGGGAGGTGTCTCAAGTCAGCAAGTTGTCTCGTGCTCTGTTCCCTTGGACTTACACCCCTCTAAGCTTGGCTTAGCTGGCCTACACAGCCAGAGTTAGTGCGGATATCATCTATAATTCCTGTACGCTGACCATTTTAATTAAAAACTTCACCTTGCCAGCATAACACTCTTTAAATTGACCACCCTTACAATACTTGCGTCTTTCGATCCACCGTCTCTCATAAAACTGCCTGACCTTTAAGTTCATTACGTTCTTAAAATTATTGCCACGTTCTTAAGATCGTTGCTCTGCATTCAGAGGGTGAAACTGTTCACCAAATTAGTATGTCATATCTGAGCCACTACCTGCAAATTTCTAGTATCCCCATTTAAGTGGAATTGACTAGTCACAGCACAATGGAAATAAGATCAATAATCACAGACTCAAATTTGCCATAGATTTGTTAAACTTCACTTCCTGCTATCATGCCCCCAATAGGTATAGTCGAAGATACATCCCTGCAATCTGTTCCAGATACATTATAAATGCCTTAGTCTTCCAAACACTGAAACGAAACCAGCAGGAAACACTGCACTTACTGTTATCAGTGAAGACTGTATCCATCTACGTAACTGTGCCCTCAAGAGGTTACAGACAGCATAACTTTCACCTCAGTTGCCAGTTCTTCGAAGCAATCCAACAGAAATGTCTGTGAAGCATGTGCTGAGACACTGCAGCAGCAGTTTGCCGGCTTTGGACTGCAGAGCACTGACAGCCATTGCAGAATTTCTGGCCTTGGGGTGTTGGCTACTGCTTGTCGCCCCTTACCAAATTGCCTTAGAAAAAAGCTAAAAATAGCATTGTTTTTCACATAAGCAATTGCTGTAATAGCTACAGAGCTGACATGTAATCATGCATGGGAAAGGAAGCAGTTCCCATAATTGCACATGGGAGAAGAAGTCCATGATGCAGTTTTCCTACTAGGAACAGAAACTCAGCATTTATCATCCCAGAGTCATCTTAAAATATATGCGTGCTTTGTAGCCAGGATTATCTGAAATAGTAAATATAGACCAAGTATGTAAGATTAACCCATACCTAAAGAGCCCTTCTGTTTCTGCACGTATCTGCAGTTTCTGGCAGGTTCTGCCATTCAATTTTTTATGAGGAAAGCAGATTTATGGTATAAGCACTCATGAATAATTCACTCCCCAGGGTTGCCACATACAACTTGGGGAAATCCCAGCTGTAAAAATTTGGCACCATTTAGCTAGTGCAAGCTGCACCACTTTTATACAGGTGTTATTCCACTGATCTACTTGGAGTTACTCCTCGTCTGCACTGCTAGAAGAGTAGGATCAGGCTGTTTGCTTATCACTTCTGGTAAGCAAATCTCTCTGTCACCTCTTCACCATAGTAAAAATACTTCCAGTTTTGGAGTAAGTTAGTTTTAGCAGCCTTAGTTCTTTGGCTCACCACAGCTTCAGGAGCTTGTACATCTCACTCACTCGTGGGCCTCACATAATACTCCATTTAGTTCCTCATCAAATCTGTCTTTTAAAATCATACTGAAAAAATTACTTGGATCCTAGACTAACAGAACACCACTAAAGCAATAAACTAGCTACACTGAGCATGTCTTTATGCTGGTTTCTAGCTTCCAGAGGAAAAAAAAAAATTAATCCCAACACTTATCTTCCACCACTGGAGCAGGACCCACACCGGGATGGATGTTGGTGCAGATGAAAAGAACAGAAAGTGAAACAGCCTGGCCATCTCCACGGTTTGACAGCGGAGGAGGAATAAATAGTATCACTCAGTGGACTGCTTATTTGCCCAGGCTTTTTCTTCTTAAAAAGATAAGAGAAGGATCTTTAATAATAATTAAAAAATTACATTGTGAGAGTTTTATTTGGTTAGATTTCCAAGTGCAGGCCAATTAAAACTATAATCACTATACTGCTACTTAGCCACATACATTGCAGTGTATAACTAAATCTACAACTATATTACAGAGAACAAAGACATGGCATTCCTTTTTTTTAAAGTGAACAGCTTGTGGTTATCTTGACATAAAACAACCTGATAATTATAGTGCCTGAGTTAGACATCTGAATAAATGTAGCCATGTCATTTAAACAATGAAGCTATACTGATTTATAGTAGCTAACGATCTGATTAAGAATGTAAGGACCTGATCTTTACCCTAATACATCCCTTCAGTTCATCCAAATTATTGGCTTTCACCACCTGCCCTTTCCCTTATGTTCCTACAGCTGGGTTTAAGAAGGTTAAGAAATGACAGGTTTTCACTTTGTTCGTTTCTTACACACTTCCAGCAGTGCTGAGTGAAATGAGAGACAACCATAAAAACCAGTAGAGGGGAAAATCAGACATGCTGTGTAACTAATTTCTGAACTGTAAGCAAAGTTGTTGGCAATTTTAATTTCACATCATAAGTTCACATTTCTTTGAATTGTCACTGAGGACAAGCACTACCTGCTCACACCCTTACAGGTGGGATGGGATGCTGCCTACCCAGCAGGGAAAAGATCCAGGGATGGCCATGGTGTGGTCTGAAGGGACCTCTCACCTCCTCACACAGGATGCACCATTCCACCTGGTAGAAGGGTGCACACCTTCAGCCCACACCAGTGTCATGGAGGAGCAGGGTTCCTCCTAAAGTCCCCAGCTGACTGTCCACTGCTAGAGCTCCCATGTTTGCTGGGGTGGCCTTAAGCAGCCACAGGCATGGTGGGCCCTGCTCCCTGGGCTGGCAGGGGAGCACAGCCTCGAGAAAGGGGCTAAATGCAAATTAAAACCAGATGAGCCAAGCCAGCAGTTGGAAAGAGAGGGGTGGTTACAACAAAAGCCTGTGATGGCTGTAAGTGAGAATAGCCAGAGCAGGCAGGCC
This sequence comes from Chaetura pelagica, assembly GCF_000747805.2. Taxonomy (NCBI): domain Eukaryota; kingdom Metazoa; phylum Chordata; class Aves; order Apodiformes; family Apodidae; genus Chaetura; species Chaetura pelagica. The sequence continues at coordinate 738,182 of NW_009953393.1, read as the reverse complement.
TGCAGGGTGCCACCCAACCAAAAATGCCCTCCACCCCCCAGCTGCCTGGCTGGAGCTGTATAATGTAGCAGGATTGAAGAAGCTGCAACTCCAAGCAGAGTTAACTCTCCTGCAGCTGCTGCACTTCCAAATTGTCAGCCAGATTAAACACAGAAATGCCTGTGGGTTGCAAAGCTGAGGGTGAAGCGACAAGGTCGGCTTGCTCTAAAGTTCAGAAACTACTCCAAAAGCTGGAGGCAGGGCTTCCCATGGCCAGGAGGGAGCTGCACCAACGTCACCTGGCTAAAGGCTTGGCATGAGGCCCTTTCCTTGCCTCGGCTTTCCACCTTGACCTGGACAGTAGTGTGGGTTTTGTCTTATTCTTCTGTAGGTCTGCAGACTCAGGACATATCCAGACTACCCTTGTGGGGCAAGTTTCTGTTTGGAGGGGAGAAAGGTGGGGTTCCTGCTGCAGCCCACTGCTCTGGGTGCCTGACTGGGACCAGACACTGCAGGGCACCTGAAACGCTGGTGCCTACACTGCCCTGGCACCCAAAGCTCAGGCAAACACGTTCCCTGACAGAGCGAGTACACGGGCAGTGGAACACTTGTCCCAGGCAAAAGTGAGTGCCACTGAGTCGCATGTCACCGATGACAAGAGAGTGATGATTTACTGGGAAGACTGCTCTATAAAAAACACACTCAAGGATCCTGTTTATTGTCTCATACCCTTCAAATACTCCACGGTTACAAACGCTCCATGCAATTACAAGCTAAAAAAAGGAGAGAAGGTAACTCTCCCACATGCTGTCTAGCCCGTTAACTGAACAAATCCATGGCCCATCAGCAGGCAGCATTGGTCAGACAGCCCAGTGGGGCTCCTCCTGAGAGATGGTGGGCCACCTCTGACCAGCATAAGCAATCCCTACTTCAAACCTGGGCCACAGACTTTTTGCCAGATTCACACAGATGCAGAGCAGAGGTGGAGGGAGATGTGCCAGTGATGGGGGTAGGAAGGAGAAAGAAGAGAGATTGTACCCAATTAATAGTCTGTCTTCTGCAAAACCATGATGCTCTGCAGCTCTCAGGCTTCTCCAAATACCTCCATCCTAGCTGAGCTCTGCTGGAAACAACAGCCCACAAAACCACTGCAAAGATGCTGGTCCACAAAAGTCAACTTTCCATGCAGCTCTCAAAGGCTGTGCAATGACTGAGCAGGGACTAAGCACAAGAGAGTGACCACAGGCAGCTGCATCTCTGGGCAATATTCAGTCTTCCAAACAACCAGCTCAACTGTTGAGGGAGCCAAGTGCTCTCCCCCACCAGCAAAAAGTTTGATTCACCCCCTCCTGTTTCCAAAGCACCAGGGGTGTCTCCACACTTGTAAACTTACAGCCTGGGTGTTCCCATCCCTTCCCCACATTAGCACTTACCCCCCAGGAACTGGATGCCTCCTGCCACCCTGCCCACGGTCCTGGAGATGAGCTCGGACACGCAGCAGCCCATGAGTGCTGTCAGGGCCACCAAGAGGAGCAGCCCACAGCCCAGGCCCGTCACCACTGTGCAGATCCTCCACTCGGCACTTGGGATGGCCTGGAAGGAGGCATAGCGGCCACACTGCTCCACCATCACTGTTGTCTGGCGGCTCTCATCGCGCACCGGGTACGAACACCTCCGGAAAGTGCCAAAGGAAACCGACTTCTCCAGCTGAGAACCCAAGAGCCAGTAGGGCATGAAGAAGCCCACGCAGGAGGCGGCAGCGCAGAGGAAGGAGAGGAAGGCCCAGACCACACCAGCGCAGGTGAGGCTGGAGGCCATTTTTGTATCTGCTCCAAAGACTCCTCACGATGGTGAGACCGAAAGGCAGCTGTGTGTTTTAGGGGATTTTATGGATAATCCGGAGTCTCTCAGCCTTGACAAATCCTCGCACTGGGAGAAGCGCAGATCCTAACAGCCAGGGGGATGTTTCCTCCCATCATGAAGACAAAGGTCCCTAATTAAATAAAAACACACACCCAAAAAAAGGAGAAAAACACAAGTTCATTAATACATAAAAAAAATAAATAATAATGAAAGTTTACCTGCCAAGTGTTTTTCCTTCCTACAGGACACTTCACCGAGACATCTCACTCTCCTGGCCACCCTCGCAAGCAGCCGCTGGAGCTGCCGCCAGCGGGACCGGCTGGCGGGGCGGCGGGGGGGGGCGGCCCCGCTCCTCACTTTTCTCCACCGTATGTCTTGATCTATCCCCGCACGGTTAGAGAAAAAAAAGTGAGATCTCGTTTATCCTCAGCTAGTCGAGCTTTTGTCCTGCAACGTCTGGGGAATGTACCTCGCATTATACATGGCCCCTCAGCTTCAAGTGCAAAACTGCTCGCAGTGCCTGAGGCTTTTCACGACCCCTGTGGCAGAGACAAACCCCATTAACACACCCCCCCGGAGAAGTGTTACGAGGTGACTTTTTTTCCCAGCACTCCCTTAAGCTGTTGGCATCCCTGTGCAAAAGCAGCCCTTTATCACTTGATGTCCAGAAGTGCCAGGAACCCCAACTCCAAGGGGACTCCTGGCAGGTGAAGACTTAGCCACATCTTTTGGATTCACCCCCAAGCAACTGCAAGCAGCACGTAATTAAAACACAGGGGTCTCTTAATATTCCTGCTCACACTCAGCTAAGCTGCTTCTCCTCTTTGCCTCTTCCCAACTCAAACCCAGGAGCCTTAACCCCTCTGCACCCTTCTTAGACAACTCCCAGCCTCTAAGCTCAGTACCAGCATGACCAAGTACTTTCAACTGTCATAGAAACCCACACACTGCTTCCCAGAGGTTGGGGGTGTATTTCTTGTTATATCCATACAGGATCATTACTCCAACTGCATTTGCAAATTTATGCTCATTTTTCACAGCTGCTGCCAAATTAATTCTGATAGCTATTTACAGGGGTTTTTTTTCTTTTTATTCTTTCCTAAGCATGATTAGACACCAATCAGTGAATTCAATTCATGTACAGGCAATAAAATTAAGACTACTTCAATACAAGGAGGGAATGTAGAGAAAGAGTCTGTAAGAGAAATTAAGCATGTGCACTACTCAAAAGTTTTGTTTACTTTTAGAACACTAAGAAGTGTCTTCCATAATGTTAAAAAGGCCTGTACTGCTTTTCAAGAAGTATATACATATCTACTAGCCACAGAAATGCTTTCCAACCTGCAAAACACCAAACCTCTGGGGACAAAACTTGACAGAGGGGCAGAAGGTGCCTCCATCCTTCCAGAGGTATCTTCTGGATAAGGATCCGCCTGTGCCTCGGCGTGGCACAAAACGTCTAAGGCAAAGTGGGTCACGGCACTTGGCATTCCCTGAATGGGGGGAGGAGGTACAGCTGGAAATGGGGGGACAACGTGGAGGCTTCCAGGGGCAGAACCTCGCAAACCCACCGGCTCCGGCGGGGCAGCAGCTTTGCCCCTCCAATCCCGGAGGGTGTCAGCCCACAGCCGGGGTGCTCTCCGGAGCGGCGGAATCGCCCTCCGGCCCCGAAACCGCGCTCCCTTCCCTCCGGGGACTGGAGGGGGCGGCGGAGAGATCCGGCTCCCACCGAGGGAAGGCGGT